>NW_019720175.1:294651-316697 GCF_002891405.2 Cryptotermes secundus
CCTGTACACAAACACAGAAACACACACACACACAAACTAAACATCCATGCCCTGAGTGGGATTCAAACCCACGATCCCGGTTTCCAAGCGAGCGAAGACAGTACATGCCTTAGACCGCCTTAGGGTAACATAGTTACCCTGTGAAAACTGAAGACATATTGCTTTTAGTACGCAGTACTTTCGCTCTGCTACAGAAAAAGCGAAGTAAACAATCAGTTGTTTATTCGTCAGCCAAATGCAGGCCCCTTGCAATTCTCCTGCCACAGATCCACGGCTCCAAGCTTAACGAGCTATAAACCTTCCGCCCGAGAGTGCTTACGGCTTGCTTAGTCAGTGTCAGCTCATTATTTGTTAGTCTCCGGGGAACGAACAAGGAAATATCGTGATGAGTTTGCTCGAGAAAAGATTTAAACATTCAGTCCGCAAAGGGTTTACATATTGAATAATCAGCCTGGGCATGCAGATACTACAGGATTCTGACGAAGGTGTATACACACAGAGATACTGGCTTTTCGGACTTTGCCCATCGTCCGGATTCTAAATAACTACGAAAATACACAGCGTTTCGGAAACTTGATCTGTTTCCGTCCTCAGGTGAGGGAAGACACCTTTATTTTATTGCTAGTGGGGTGGGACTAAGTCCCTTGTACTGCGGCGACTTCTGGCCTATTGTACCAGCCCCAGATGATACGTGAGGTTGATTGTGTAGCAATTGGTGGAATGAAGATTGGCAGAGGAAACCGAAGTACTCGGAGAAAACCTGCCCTAACGCCACTTTGTCCACCTCAAATCACACTTGACCAGACCCCGGGATCGAACCCGGGCCGCCGCAGTGTGAAGCCAGCGACTAACCGCTTGAGCTATGGCGCGGCCCAGGGAAGACACCTACTCTGTTGGGCTCAATCAATGGATTGAGGCTAGCTCTTTCTAAGGGACCCAACAGAGTAGGTGTCTTCCCTCACCTGAGGACGGAAACAGATCCAGTTTCCGAAACGTTGTGTTTTTTCGTAGTTATTTAGAATCTGGGCGATGGACAAAGTCCGAAAACCCAGTATCTCTGTGAGCTTGGGCATATTTTAAATTAATTGATTTACCATTTTACCATAACCTCTATACAATTTGCTGAATGTGAAGGAGCCGAACTCGTAAATCTTTAAGCGCGTGGATAGAAATGGCAGGGGAAGGAGAGGGTACTACAGAACTTGTTACGCATTGTTCAACGGGACATTCATCTCCTATACAACACTTTCTGTAAGGAACTAATAAGCGCATTACCTGTTTCGTGTTAGCGGCCTCCGTAGTCTAGAGGTAACGTCCCCACCTCATGACTCGTAGTACGCGGGTTCAAATACCCGGCGGAGGTCGTCGAATTTTTAAGGGCGGAAAATTTCAGGGAACAAGTCCTCCGGGAGGGACTTTAAGCCGTGGGTCCCGTGTCGTAGCTTTACGGCACGTAAAAGAACCTCATATTTCCAAAGGAGGTCGCTGAGCCAAATTAACGGACGTTTCCCGCCCAACATCAGTCTCTAATACCTCTGGTAGATGGGGGAAGCATTATAGATACCTCTCAGCTAGTAGATCCGGTCTCGCTGGCTGGGCGGGACTGATGGTAAGCACCAGTACCGGTAGGATATAGAGACTGGTAGAAATCATAGAGGGAAGCACAATGGACCAATACAGGTCTCAGTGCATGGGGAAACCCACACTCTCCAATAACTAACTAACTAACCTGTTTCGTGTTTATTTTACTTTCTAACGATTTTACATGCAGTGAGTAGCCATGACATCGTCCCTAGCATCCGTCGAAGCTCTCAAACCCAACCCCCCATTAAAATACAAAAATTCAAGCAAAAACAAATGTGAAAGAGAGGGAAGCAGTGGTGAATTCATACATCTCGTTACAGTGCTCCGGCCCTCCTTACCTGGTAACCTGTTTCCTTCTGATTCATCTCCGGTACTTTTACCCGTGAAATTGTCTGCCCTGCAGATGCAGCATGTCCTGCTATAAGTCGAGATCCTAGTCATAAATATACTGCTAATTGTTCAAATAATCTTACGAAGTACCGATTTAAATATTCCGGGATTATAAACCTTTCACGTCAGTAGATTTGTACGTTATTTAATGGCACTATTTAATATGCAGTGTTTCTATAGTTCAGATAACATGGAAAGATTACTAGGAATTATGGGAGTGTTAAGATTCCGGAAAAAAAAAGTGACCTGTTTCATTGTACCGTACCTGCATTTACTTAGAGACAGGGAGGAAACTGCACAAAAGACTTCAGTTACGACAGCCAGCAACCACCTCACATTCGAAGCGGGTATTCCCGGAAACACATCTAGTGCTTTGCAGCTATATCAGTCGGTTCGTTATAATAACGAAACTCCGGAATTTCTCAACACATAACAAAAATCCCAGTCTCTTCATCCCTCAACTAATGAATTCATTAAATTAACATAGCCGCCCTTGTTATTTTGTTCCCTCTGTTTCTCTCTTTTTAGGCACGTGTATATATGCCGGCCACATTTGCACTCTTCCTTCCAACCGCGGTATATTTTGCCGTAATGGTCAGGCAACACTTCAAGCACAGTGACTGTGCAAGTTACATAAGCAACAAGATAAAGGCGTTAGCACGCAAGTCCCAGCGATATTAAATCAGCGGGCATAATTAAATGAGGGAGAATGTTCTATAGCAAGTTGGTTTCAAAATCCTTACTATACTTATAACGCACTCAGTAAAAAAGTAAAAAAAAGGTAAAAGTATCCCCTTAACAGGCAGTGGAGGCCCATTGGGTTGTGAGGTGTTGTGGCTCCCAAATTTTCTAAACAATTGGCTCACAGATGGCGGTAAGGTTGTCAGCCTTATGCGCCGGCCGCCCTTTCCTGCCAGCAATATTCTTGGTACTCATTTCTGTTAGAGGCTGAGTCGACCGCAGGGCCATAGTGCGGCTGGAATGATTAGGTCAATTGAAAAAAATCCACTTCATCGGGATTCGATCCCGTGAAATTCCGGCTTTTAGCATAGTGCCTCAACAAACTACGCTACCGCATGCCCCTTATAACGTACTCAAAGTAACTTTATTATTATATTATCTAAAAGTAAAATCAGACAAAACCATGTATATGTTACGCGTCTCTTCACCAGAACGCAGAATAGACTTGTAATGTAAAGTTGGTTAATAAACCATCCTGAATAGTGGCGAAGGTAAAATAACGGGAACGCCGGGAACTTAATTCAAGGCGGTAAGAGGAGATCTCATTGCTGAATGCTCACTAAAAATTCCATTTCGAAATATACAAACTATAGTTTTGCGGTTGTTTCGTGTGAGATCGAATCCTGGTATATAATTATAACGGAAGGGCGTAGTACTGATGGTAACAGAGAACAGATGCTGCGGACAGTGTGTGCACCTAGAAGGCAGGAGAGATGACAAGGAGAAAATTACAGAACGATCAGCTTCATGAACAAATGAACGATGTTGTATTGGTGGGATACGCAGAATTAATGCAAAACCAATATAGAACTTTAGCAGAATATATTTAAGTGATGGAAAAACTTAAGAAATACAGGCGTGGATTGAAGAAAAGTATTAAAATATGCCTTAAATTTGTGTTCGGATGGGGACTGAACTAATTTTTTTGCGGACGGGACTGGTTGGCCGTTGTGAACACGCTAATGGACATTAGAGCTCTATAAAAGACTGGGAGTTTGTTGTTTCCCACCCATAAAACTGCAGACAAATAGCAGCTTTTTTTATATATTAATATTTCTGTTGTTGAAGGTAAAAAAATACTCTGAACTGAGTAGCATTCACAGAATTTAATAGAAATTCCCTTTAAAATGGTACTGACCGGAAAATGTACTTACATTCGTATGTGGAAGAGATCTCATGACGATTGTGACGTGGTACCTGCTCCAAACATTTTTTGATGAAATAAAAATAACACAGCACATAGACCTAATTCTATGATTTGCAGGATCAGTATCTGTACATTGATTATCTCTGTAAACAGCCGATAAGAAATTGTAGTAACGAAGCATCGAAACCAGATAGAGAGAGAAAAATGCCGGAACTAACGCAAATGTTGAACGTGTGAACAAAGTCCAGTTTATCGACTACGCCGCAATACGCCTCGGCATTAAATCCAAGTAACTCTCGCCTGAAAGCTGTGAGTTCGATGCCAGGATACGTGTCTCAGTTCGGGTTCAGCCTTCACGGAGTCAGCGGAAGTATAATATCGCGGACACAGTTAGTCAGCTCCCAAATTCTGCATCGTCACGGTGCAACCCTGACGGTTCCGATCAATGTTTCGAATACAATATTCTCCTTGACAAGGTGACACATATAATTCTTTCTCAGATTACTACAGCAAGTCTGTGAAATATGGCGTAAGGTTTAAGAACAAAGAAAACTTTTCTGTATGCTTAAATAAGCACCGTGCCATGAAGACATATGAGCAAGTGGATGTATGGCTCCATGTATTTTTATCCTCAACACCAGGTGGATGCGAGTGTTCAACGTAACGCTCCTGCTGCCTAACCGTCGGAGAAAGAACCCCCTGTACCTAATTTAGTGGAGGATGGATGGCCCTGAAGCAGATCTGCAGACTGTAGAGAAGAGGAATAGATTTGCTGTGCTGGGAATCGAACCCCGATTCCTCTTTCGTTTAATCCACAGCCTAGTTATTATACAAATGACCAATGCTATTAATGAAAGCCTTTATCTAGTTATGACTTGTGTACAGTCACCCACTTCTCCGTGTCCAGCAGCCGAGACGCATTTCCACTCTCTGTACATAATATCTTCATTAATCTGCGTATGCAGGGCACTTGCTTTACTCTAGGGCAAACTAAAACACACATTCCTATACAAACAAACCCCGTGGTTTTAGTCAGCAAGCGAACTATACCGACCGAGCGACCGCCGCTTGTCGGCGAAGTTAGTGCCAACTTTAGCGGATAGAGGGCATCGCGTGGTCAGCGCAACGAATCCCTACGGCCGTTAATTTCGGCTTTCTAGACCGGATCCGCTATTTCCTTGAAATAGCTCTTCGATTATCCTCATGAGGCTGAGTGGACCGCGTTCCAGACCCACTATTTCTCAGAAAATCTGGTAGCGCGGGAATCGAACCCATACCTCTGGATCTGTAGCCAGGAACTCCGACTACTAGACCAATCAATACATAATACAACGCTATTAATCATACAAATTAGTGCAAATTTCGATATCAAAGACTTCAATCGGTGTACACTTACATCCGTGTTGTTAAGAATGATGCCCAGTTAGCGGGAGAGTTGTGTGGATGTACGGAAAAACAGTTAAAGTAACACGTCTTCGGTTGGTACCCTGTGATATCCTCATAAGGAGAATCCATTAAAAACCAATTTAAAATAGGTTTCAAAGTCTTGTGGGGTAGATAAAACGAAATGACGGCTTTCGTTTATGTCGTTGGTTACGTAGACTTTTATTGACTCTTGTACCGTGGGCCGCAAGTCCGTCTGACACTACAGCATCAAACTACAATCAACAAAAACTACTTACTTACTTACTTACTCATGAAGCTGAGCCCTTCTTGAGGAGCCGCCAATTCTGCAGCTACTCAAGAATTTCCCAGCATTTCATTGAACCCGAATGTTCATTACCGTGTTCACAAGAGCCCTCCACTAATTCCTATCCTGAACCAGATCAATCCAATCCATACCATCACATCCTATCTCTCTAAGATCCATTTTAATATTGTCCACCCTCCTTGGTCTTCCCTGTGGTCTCTTTCCTTCTGGCTTTCCCACCAATATCCTATATGCATTCCTCTTCTCTCCCATTCGTGCTACATGCCCTGTCCACCTCATCCTACTTGACTTGATCATTCTAATTATACTTGGAGAAGAGTACAAGTTAATACAAGTAGCTACAAAAAAACTTTGTCACAGATGATAAAAAGTGTTCCCACATCACCGCTTGGCTACGAACCTGGAGAACCGGTAGGCCTATATCCAACATTATCTCGGATATCGCATTATTTTACATATCTGGATTTGAAATATATTTCATTATATCCGTGAATCAGATTTTAGCTCCTTCTCTGGAAGTACACCCGGTTGCAACATTTAATTTGTCCGTCGCAATGTTTCCTCTTCAGCTTCTTGTGACAGGAATGTGTCCAGCCTTTTTCACGTCATTTTCATTCATCATGTCAACGGAATCCGGAGATGTGAATAATGAGGGGCTGATAAGGCTGTATTGTTTCGTAGGAGCGGCTCTGCGTCAATATGAGCAGATGGGAAACGGATATTCATGTCGGATGTTACATGAACAAGTTATTTTTCAAATGTCACCGAGGTTCCGAATATATCATGGAAATAATACAAGCCTTGCATAGGCCTCAGAGACTGGCCAAATGTTGTGCGTTCAAAACTCATCCAATTTTCAAGAGTTCAATTTCAAGTAAATTTGAGTAGTTTATCAATGAGTGATTAGAATATGCTTTTACTATATCACTGACCTATAACAATATTTATAAATATTATGTTCCATAAATAAGGACCGCCTCTGTGGTCTAGTGGCCAGAGTTCCTAGCTACAGATCCAGAGGTCTGGGTTCGATTCCCGACGCTACCAGTTTTTCTGGGAAGTAGTGGGTCTGGAACGCGGTCCACTCAGCCTCGTGAGGATAACTGAGGAGCTATTTCAAGGAAATAGCGGCTCCGGTCTAGAAGACCGAGATTAACGGCCATGGGGATCCGTTGCGCTGACCACGCGACACCCTCTATCCGCCAAAGTTGGCACTAACTTCGCCGACAAGCGGCGGTCGCTCGGTCGGCATAGTTAGCTTGAGTACTCAAGCCACGGAGTTTAGTTTTAGTTTTCATTCTGAACCAAATATTTCTCAGTTATTGTTAATACATGTATAGTTTGCTTAACGATGGTTCAGACCTTACAGTACCGTTATGGCTAAGAAAACCGATTCTTACTGTGGAGCGAAGTATGCAAGCTGCTTCAACACGACGAAGTTGCTGTATATATTCACATTCAAGAAATTTAATTAGTTTTCTTTCTTCACCACTTTGTACAGGCTTTGAATCGATTTTGTTGTAAGATCGCATGTCTTTCTTGCGAGTAAAAATAAAGTTTCAGGTTAAGTATCACTTTACACATTCACTTCCGTCTTTGATCTAATTTTGTTTACAAGTTCTCCTTAATTTAAAATAATATTAAAATTACAATTAAACTGCTACATGTTTCGGCCTTACTTGGCTATCCTCAGGTCAACTGTTCGCTTGTTGATCAGCTCGTCTGAAAGGTACTGGTATATAAATCCTGATACCACAAAACAACAGCTTTTGCACGGGACTGTACAGGCACGGGAGGTGCCCACAAAAAGATTTGAGGACTGCTGCAACTAAACAACTAACAAAAGAAAATTAAAAAGAGTATCGTTTTGAGTGCTGTAAATTCTGCAGTCGGCAAAGAATGAACGTTTCCGGTGCGTGAGGTTGACAAGCGACATTTCCGGTTTGTCGCTGAAGTGCAGCTGCGGGTGTTTATGGGAGTAGACCTCTGTTGTACGACGCACTTACACAAAACGTTTAGTAGCGAAGGACGAACACTGAACATAATTTAACCCCTTTTTAATACATCCCATATATTCATCTCATCAGACAGTGTGAGGTTTCAAATATTGTACATATAAGCCAAACTCGTGAATTTCAATGATAATAAATTAGTGTAATATGTTAAAATGGTTAACAGTGCATTCCTTTCTATATTTATGACGTTATTAATGCTAATATTATGAAAACCGTTCTGAATTAGTTAATATATGTTAGTTATTCAAAATAATATTACGAAAACCGTTCTGAATTAGTTAACATATGTTAGTTATTCAGAATCGAATGTGATGAGTTGTATTATTTTGGTTGACTGTACCATACCATTGATCGAAACCAAGTCCTGTAATGTAGGCATATATCCGCCCCCTTCTATCAGCTAGTTATAATACACATGCTATGCTGTTGGCTCTCATCATGACGGGCTGGCCTGCACACGAAACTGACCAGCCTGCTTGATGTGGAAAGATAATGTGTAGTTGCCTGAAGGGAAGGGACTAGTTCGGAGACATAGGTGTAGATGGGAGGATAATATTAAATGGTTCTTAAAGACATAATATGTTAAGGCTTGGACTGCATGCAGCTGGTATAGTATGCGGGCTGTTGTAACCTTAACTGAACACGATCCTAAGCAATTCCTTCCGTGTGCTCCTACCACGTCCTAATCCCCTACGATCCATCTTAGTTTCCTTATCGGTCTCCAAATTTGAAATTTCCCAACATGATTCCGAACCAAAATTTTGTATTCATTCTTTGTCTCCCAATCCTATTCACATTATCAGGACATCGCAATTTTCTGTATTTCACTTACCATGAGATTACAAGGTAATGCGTACAATTACCAAGTTCCTCTTTGCTGCCGCTGCTGATGTTACTATCAACATTATTGTTATTATTATTAAAACTGTATTTTCATTTGTTGTAATCAAATATGTTAAAGGCAAACTGAAAAGTAAGTAGGTGCCAGTTGCCTTGGACATGGGAAACACATGTAGCATTTGAGGCTCTCACACCGGTGGTTATGAAGAGTTCTATATTATGAGATATAACGCCGTGTGGTTGAAAGTCAACCCTGGTTTCGGAGGAACATATCGCTTCCATTTTCAGGGTCGAAGAAGAAGCCAAGCAAGAAACCATCGCGAAAGAGGCTCTGCTTGTCACCTGTTTTCAAGCTGGTTTCTTACTCGGATTATTCTTCGATCCTGAAGATGGAGGCGAAATGTTTTTCCGAAACGTCGGTTGACTTTCATCGGACTACACGGCGTTATATCTCAGAAGCTATAACTCTTCACTGATAATACATGTTTTCCAGTTGCTCTGTAATATGCCTGAAGTTGATGAAGAAATGTGAACAGCAGTGTGTTGGATGTGGGACCACCGTTTTCCATCTGCTTGATTAAGATAATGAAGCTAACACTGGGAATTATGCAGTGGTACGGTACCTCGTTATAAAGTGCTCCATTTTCCAGCTGGGATTTGTGGTCGCTGCGCCAATAGGCATAATGCTATTACCTCCACACCGCTTATGAAACCCATATCAATTTCAGTCCCCTGACGGGAGACATAACAATTTGGAACACAGATCCAATAGATGGATATTATGAAGTTCGCACAGCAGGGGTGCCCGACACTGGCTCGAAAAATCGGCCCCGAACTGTGGGACCGGAATCAATCACCGGTATTGTCACAATGCATTAGCCGGGGTAGCGTAGTCGGTACAGCAACTGGCTACTGGCTACTGGCTGAGGGTCGGAGTTCGAGTCCCGGTAGGGTGAAGAATTTTCTCTTCTCCAAATCGCCCAGACCGGATCTGGGGTCAACCCACCTCCTATCCAATGGGTACCAGGGTCTCTTTCCCAGGGGGTAAAGCGGCCGGGGCATGAAGCTGACCGCTCACCTCCAGCTAGTACCGAGGTCAAGAAAATGTGGACCTATACATCCACTTCCCCATACACCTTCATGGCATAGTGCTTAATTCGTTGAGCACAGGGACTTTACCTTTAACCTTTAAGCGTCACAAGAATTGCTAGCTCTTGTCTGCGGAAATTCTTTGATTATACGTGTAATGTGGGACTTCGGCCTGAGTAAGTTTATGTCGACAACAGATAATTGACTGTCGCGGTGCAAGAGCCGCGGTCAGGCCCATCCTCTGGGCACTACCCTTCATAACAGCAATGTTTAAGGCGGATATCTGTTCGCTTTTGATATTCAGCCGATCGTAATGGCCACGCTATTTAAGACTCTTCCACGGTAGCTTAGTCGGTACAGCAAGCGGGCTACGATTACCGGCAGAGCAAGATACTTCTCTCTTCCATACCAAGTACAGAGCTTCTGAGGCCCGTCCACCTTACTCTACGAGGGTTACTGAGAGACCTCTTCAAGGGAGTAGACCGTCCAGAGCGTGAAACTGACACCTCACCTACAATACTGAGAATGAGAATGCATGGAGCTGTCCCTCCAAGAGGATTACGTCTTCATGGCGATTACCCTAATTAAACACAAAGACAACTTCTCCATTTCTAACAGTCTTCGACCACACGAACCCTTTGTTCGCGGATATGGAAACTTCTTGGGGCATGTCTTTATGTCTGTGGTTCGCAGTGTTCCGATATAAGCCTCACTTCAGGGCTTCAGAGCTCTGTCTGAATGTCAATGAGCTTACTCTGTGAATGCCGAAGAAGAAAGAATTCATAATAATGCTAACTAATTAACTCAACGAAACTGAATCCTTCTTAAGAAGCCATCAGTCGCTTAGCTACTCAAGAATTTCCGAACATATTATGAAGCTCGAAGTTTAATTACTGTTTTCACAAGAGCCTGCCACTGGTTCTAATCTGAGCCACATGAATCCAATCCATACCGCCCCACCATCTTTCTCTTAGATCCATTTTAGTATTATTCTCCAGCTTATGCTTGGGTCTTCCTAGTAGTCTCTTTCCTTCAGGCTTTCTGATCAAAATCCTACACACAATCCTCTTCTCCCAAATGCGTACTACATGCCTTGCCAGTCTCATCCTCCTTGATTTTATCATTCTAATTGTTCGTAATAATAGTTTTATTTATTTTGATAAAGCTCGAGACTTTAACCTTAAAGTAAATAAATGTTTGTAAATGAAGATCTGTCAAAGAAATAAAAATAATATGAAGACCTGCAAGTTTCGGAGTACGAAAAATCGATATATTCGTATGTTGTGAGATATCCCGTGTTTCAAGAGTCTCCTATTCGAATGTGGCACGAAGCACGGGCGTGTGACGAGCAGCAATCACGGTGCTGCATTGCGGCACGGCCAGGGCAAGGTTCGAACCCTTGAAATGCTGCCTGTAGAACTTGGGTAGTATACTTCACTAAATGTTAACAACAGAGTAGGCCTAAACACATTTTCGAAAATCTTCTTTACGCTTTTGCATTTCAGTGTTCTTGATGTTTACTTTATTTCAGGCGCTGCTACCACTGCAGACCAGCTGAAGCACCTGTTTCTAGGTCAGAGTTTTATTTATTTATTTATGATACATTTGGCGATGCTGTAAATATCTTTGACCACATCGAGTCAAATGTTAGGATGATACATGAGTGATGAACTGGAAATAATGTAAACAATTATCATTATGAAATTAGAAGCTGGAGGGACTAAANAGTAATGAAAGTAACGAACTGGAAATAATGTAAACAATTATCATTATGAAATTAGAAGCTGGAGGGACTAAAGAAAACAACGAAGAAACTCAACCAGACAGTCGATGTTCCGGTAGGATTTCCTTAAATGAAACTGCTGATATATTAATATTACTCCTTCTTCACACGCGATACGTGAAGTTAGTGCACCGAAAGAAGTGAACGCTTAATTATCCTCATTTATCATTAATTAGAGGTTCTATAAACGAGAAGAAGTGACGTCACACATCCTGTTATTTATCTTGTAGTTCCGTATCGTTAGAAGGTTTGAAACTATGAACTGGATTACTTTACATGCATACCAAATGCACCAATTTATGACTAAGGCGTGTAAATATCGAATAGATCACTTTATGAAGGCATCGACAGGAAAAGTAACCGATAACTGCTTCTATAAATTATTAAAAGTGTAATTGTAAATAAATAAATCATCTTTGCAACTTAACTTCAAATAAGGACAGGAAATATCCTGGTAGGAAGTCCTTCTGAAGTTTCACTTTATATTACTCGAAACTGCGTGTCCCTAAAGACTCCTTCACTGGTAATGCTCAGGTAGAGTAATAGATTTTTTTCTAACTACACGTATTTACGGCGCAAGCGCGTTGTGGAAATCTGTGATCCTTGCAGTTCGGTTCCACCTTCAGTCTTGTGTCATGCTAAATGGACTAGTTAGTTAGTTAGTTAGTTATTGGAGAGGGTGGGTTTCCCCATGCACTGAGACCTGTATTGGTGGTCCATTGTGCTTCCTTCTATGATTTCTACCAGTCTCTATATCCTACCGGTACTGGTGCTTACCATCAGTCCCGCCCAGCCAGCGAGACCGGCTCTACTAGCTGAGAGGTATCTATAATGCTTCCCCCATCTACCGGAGGTATTAGAGACTGCTGTTGGGCGGCAAACGTCCGCAATTTTGCTCAGTGACCTCCTTTGGAGGTATGAGGTTCTTTTACGTGCCGTAAAGCTACGACACGGGACCCACGGCTTAAAGTCCCTCCCGGAGGACTTGTTCCCTGAATTTTTCCGCCCTTAAAAATTCGACGACCTCCGCCTGGTATTTGAACCCGCGTACTACGAGTCATGAGGTGGGAACGTTACCTCTAGACTACGGAGGCCGCTTAAATGGACTAAGTTAATACATCGATCTGCATACGTGGGGTCCAGGAAATGATGTCATGATATGGCACAGTTCACTATAGAAAATTTTTACGTATATTACAGGCTACTTTATTCATGCATATTTTCTGTATGGCTATGCTTAGAATAATGAATGAAAGAACGTTCGATTAAACATATGGAATTTATGCTAATTTACCATTTCAACTTCTCGCTTCCAGTGAATCTTGTTTCTCTAACTTTATAGTCTATTAACAGTTTTGGAGCGCCTTCAGGTTCCGTTCTTTGAACATGGTTAGTCCAATTAAGTCTATTGTCCTTCTTAATAGTGTGCATCCTCTTGTGTGTCATAAATAATATATATAAAGTATCGAATACATAATTGATAGCAACTCATCAGCTCAGACTGGTGCATTGTACGCCTGATGATGACACGTGAAAGGGTCGAAACATGTTGGGTCCCTAATAAACATAATAAAAGCAAATGTTGATGCAATAGTGTCTTCTTTGTTTTGAATACTGATTGTTGATGTGCAGACGGTGTATGCCATACTTTATATAGCTTATCTATTATCATTTATACTATTAATAAAATTGAATGTATTTAGCCCGTTTCTAATCACTTTGTTTCTAATTTTATCCTTCAATGGGTATCATATCACATTCCCAAGAAAATGTATTTCTGCTGGTTCTGTCAGTTTCCACGCTTCAGAGCTGTATGTTACTACTGGGATAGCCAATTTTATAAACTTTAAGTTCTGTTTCCTTTCTTGCTTTTTTATTCAACTGATTGAGGTACTATGTTACAAGCAGGAAGGTGGTGGGTTCGACTCCTGTTGAAGTTACTGGATTTTTAAATTGACCAAATCCTTCCAGCCGTACCATGGCCCTAGGGTCGACTCAGCATCTAATGAAATGAGTACCAGGAATCTTCCTGGGGATTAAGGGCGCAAGGCTGACAATCCCACCGACATCTGTGAGCCGATTGTCTAGAGAAAATTTGGGAGTCTCGACGTCTCACAATCATATGGGCCTCCGCGGTCTGCTACAGGGATATAGCTTTCAGTGCCCCTAATCGTCCTACATATGTAATGAGATTAACTCATCTCCATCACCCAACCTATACTCTGAAAAGTGAAGTAATTAAAATGGCTTATTGTATTGTTTGTACCAACATTATTGCAGGTCACTGAATTAATATATTCGTAGATAACAATTATCTATGAAGAAAGCAGTCTTCTGGGATGTGGCACCGTGTAGATATTTCGGAGGAAGGTAGAAGGAAAAATAAATAATCCGCAAGCGAAAAGACCGTGAGAACCGGTACAAGCACCGCCGTGAAAACCTCAGATCTTACAATTATCTATTTTCCTACTATGCGTATTAGGCCGCGCCACATCTCAGGCGGTCAGTCGCCTTCTTCCCAACTTCTACGCGTATTTCGGCGAAACGCAACAGGACTCAAGTATATGCCAACAAACTGCAGCGTGTATTGGTACTACAGAGCAGAAAGAAAGAGCTGCAAAAGGCAATACCCGGAAACCGATTCAGCTTCTATTTTTACAGAGGCTCACAACCAAAATTTCGAAAGTGAAAATAGAAACTGCAGAGTACAGACAATGTACTTCTTTCGCATGCTAAGTAGCTGCGTTTTGACTCCATGCAGTATATAATGTACACTTAACATGCAAGACTAGGCACTACGGTGTAGCTGTGAGATCGATCCTGTAATCGGAGAGCCTCACGCCCCTAACGAGGCGCACTGACATCGTCACGGAACATAACATCAGTAAGAATTGCGCTCCTATGAATTACATCGCTGATGGCTTCGTGGGAGAACTGACGATGCTTCATATGTGATATAGCAATTGTGGATAACTCAGACGTTGTCTTCTCTCTGTGCAGGCCCGGGTACAACCCTCGGTGAGATCAATTTATTTATTAGATCACTTTCCTTATTTTGAAAAATTAAAGAGTCTTATGCGATCTCCATGTTGTCTGTGTATCCTTCTTACCAACATCACATGGCTGAACCATTTTTTATGAAATTTAGTATTTATATCATGGTATCTGATCCCATCTCAGCGGCGTACTTATATCTCTCCATCAGTCTGGGTCTACATGTGTATCTCTTTATCGTTGCTAAGCAACAGCTCGATAAAAATGCCCCTATTTTGATAGATAACGGCTCGGCAAAAATGTTACCGTGGCAACTTATACACATGTAACAATATAAGAATTGCTGGAAACGTCGTTTTCTGTGCGGCCCGTCTTGTAACAAGGAAAATAGGCGACTAGTTCTTCCCAGAATTTATTTATTTTTCGATAACTCATGTGGTTGGATGTTGGTTTCTCTGCGCAGAGGTCCGGAGCCGCCACTGCACAACATGACTGTACCTTACTGTTTAAGCAATTAACTGATCCGTGGCTACAGTCCGCTAAAACACGAAGGGCAAAACATTGTTTAATTAGAGGGACTTGAGCGTGTGTAACGCAGCGAAAAACAACAGCACATTGTGTTGAGAGCACTACATGTTTTGCACTGACAGTCTCATTGGAAGCAATTTGAAGGCACCGTTACGTAACATGTAAAGTTTATACAGAGAGCTTAAGTGGAAGGGAACACATAAAGCTGTCCCTGTGCTTAACTAATTAAGCACTATGCCATGAAGGCGTATGGGGGAGTGGATGTATAGATCCACATATTGTTGACCTCGGCACTAGTTGGACATGAGTGGTCAGCTTCACGCCCCGGCCACTTTACTCCTGAGAAAAGAGCCCCTCGTACCCATTGGATAGGAGGCTGGGTGGACCCCAGAACCGGCCTGGATGAAGTGGAGAAGAGAAAAATCTTACCCCTACCTGGACTCAAACTCCGACCTCTAGGCCGTGAATCCCGTAGCCAGTCACTATACTGACTGCGCTAACCGAGCTCTTGTTAGCGTAATACAAGAGGATGTGGTTCTTTGTCACCGAACAAGCTGGTCTATAGGTAACACTAAGCGGCCTCCGTAGTCTAGGGGTAACGTTCCCACCCCATGACTCAAGGTACGCGGGTTCAAACCCGGCGGAGGTCGTGGAATTTTTAAGGGAGGAAAAATTCAGGGAACAAGTCCTCCGGGAGGGACTTTAAGCCGTGGGTCCCGTGTCGTAGATTTACGGCACATAAAAGAACCTCATGTCTCTAGGAGACCTCTGAGCAAAATTAGGCAACATTTCCCGCCCAAGTAGTTTCCAATTCCTCCGGTAGATGGGGGAAGTATTAGGTACCACTGCCAGAGGAGGGGGGACCTCCCTGACAGAAAGGGACTAACTATTAGATACCACTGCCAGAGGAGGTTGGAACCTCGCTGGCAGAAAGGGGCTGATAGTAAGCACCAGTACCGGTAGGGTATGGAGACAGTAGAAATTAAAGGGGGACGCACAATGGACCACTAACTGGTCTAAGTTCATGGGGAAACCCACCCCCTCAATACGGAATACGGAATAGGTAACACTAAATTTGTATTCCGGAGGTTTTCGGTTTGAATCTTGGCCGAGACACCTGCTATACTGACTGAGAGTTTTCGTGGTTTTCCTTCTGTCTCCCCAGATGATATCTCACTTAGGCAACTGCGACTGCTTCCTTAGAGATCCTTTCTAATTCATCATAATTCCAGCCCACCCCACCGCCCGACCCCATATATTTTCGGCACCGAAAACTTCGTTAAATAATCTTAGGGACGGTTTATACATTACAACGGACGAAATTACATACCGGTATTTGCTTATGTTGTCTGTGTGACTAGCGATGCTGATGGAGTGGCAAATTTGTCGGGCGAATGTAGACACAATAAAGGCAAGTATTCATTTGTTCTGAAAACTGAGAGCCGAATGGTCATAACGACGTGCTTGTCACTTTCCAGCGGACATAAAGAGGTCCGCGCAGAATATACAGCCGTACTCAATCATCTTCATTTGGGTCCTGCTCACGTGGCTCAAAAAATCATAAACAACTCGAAAAATATGCCACTGTAGTTGAAATAAATTGGGTGGAGCAGGAGTAATGATGCGTCATAATACAGCATTTTGTAATCCTGTAATGAGTAGCTCTAACATTACACGGTCACCGCGTTACAATTGTAATATGGAAATTAAGAAATCAAGAAATTTGACTAATTTCATAAAGATCAGCCAATATGTTATGGAACACATGTACATACGAGAATACAAATCACCCTTTAAGGCTTTTTATTGACCTATTTTCCTTATTTCGAAAAAAATAAAATTACGCTTATGAGATCATTTTGCTGTGTATGTTTCTGTATGTGTATCCCACTTATCGTTGCTAGGCAACGGCTCGGTAAACACGTTTCCGCGGCAATAAGTACACATGGAATGACAAAAAAAGAACTGCTGGACGTGTTTTCTATGCGGTCCGTGTTGCATCAAAGAACAACAATCTGCGATTAGCTCTTGCCGGAACTTCATGTTGGAAACCAGGCGGCACAGCATTTCATTCGGTGTATAGGATTCACCTGTTTTGGATTACAATGCACTGAAATCAATTAAATTTTCATGAACCCCCTCACAAATTTACAAGATTCCCAAATTGCAAGAGAATGATTTGGGCTGTTTTTCTTGAAAACCTCTACTTTGATACTTTAATTCTCGCGTTTGTTATTAAAATTCACGAGCTTGTATATTGTTCAAACAGAATTTTCGACGCTACTAACTCCAGGCAGCAGAACCCTCCTTGAGAATCCAGTACTCAGCCAGCTTGTGAAGAACTTTTCTTAGTGTAGGAACCTAAGTGTCCTTACAAGATTTTAAGACCGCAACTTGCCCTACGGTGAGCAGACCACACCCTTGCATCCAATATCTTTCAGATGCGTTTTGATATTATCTTCCCACCAACGCCTAGGAAATGATTCGTTTCCTTCAGGCTTACAGACCAATATTCTGAATGCTTTTCTTATCTATACCAAGCAAGATACATGCTCCATAAATCTTCGAGACAGAGTTCATGACATTTATTCCGCATTTCCTGTTGATTAATAACATTAAAATCTTTGCGAGCTAATTTTCGCGTACTTATGTCTAATTTCTATGTATAGATTTAATTTCTCTCTCGGTTTATCTAAAGATACTTTGTCAACAGCTTAGATTAAATCAAAGGTTCTTATACTTCATGATACTATGACCCCTGAAATAATATAAAACTCACCACGTCTAGAGCAACGCAAAAATTATGCACATCACTTCTGGTCATTTATCAGGCTGTACAATGAAAGTGAGGTAAAGTTGTCCCAGTTCTTATTAAGCACTACGCCATGAAGGCGTATGGGGAGTGGATGTATAGATCCACTTTTTTTTTGACTTGGGCACAAGTTGGAGGCGAGTGATCAGCTTGACGCCCCGGCCGCTTTGTCCCCGAGGAATGAGCCCCCGGTACCCATTGGGTGGACCCCAGAGCTGGTCTGGACGTCATGGAGAAGTGAAAATTCTTGCCTCACCAGGACTCGAACTCCGACTCCTCCGTCCTCAAGCTCGTAGCCAGTCGCCATACCAACTGAGCTATCCCGGCTCCTGTACGATGACAATAGGTAGCTAAATGTTCTTACATCTTTAAATTGCTAACAAGCTTCTTAAATATTTCTGTACAGTCGCAAAAATTCGCGAAAAATTTAGCCAACTCGATCTGTATTTTTCTATATTAAACCTTGTGACTTGCTGAATTGGCAAAATTCGTGCGTGGATACAGCGATGCTTTGAATAATTCTAACTCGCTCTTTCGTGTAGGTCGCAACCAACAGACTGAGGCTTAACAAATGAGGAGGATTTGCAGGATTGTTGTGAATGAGTAATTGGGAATGACCCGCAAGGGAAAGATGGTGTGGTGTTGTCAGGTAGTCCATCATTTAACTGACAAGCCTTGTAGGGGCTTAGTGCACCTTTTCAACTCATGTTATATACCAGTGGATGATATATTATGGTGATTATGAATTATGAGTTAGGAAGGGCGCAAAGGAAGACGATCGGAACTTGCTCTGAGGTAGTACTTAAACAGTTCGAAGGAAATACTGAGGGAAAACAACTATATGATGCATTTATACGCAGTATTTGTGCTGAGATTCGAAAGCAGGGCTTATCGAATACGATGTAGGATTGCTAATCACTACATCTCACATCATGCTGTTTCTCAGTGGATTAATAACCAAAATCGCATATTTTGCCGTCTGTTACCGTCACTGGAATCTGCCGTGGTGAAGGAGGGCGTAAAATGTAATTGTTTCCACAGTGTAGAATCCGAGATTCTCGCAACGGGGAACATTTGTCTTCTGGGATATAGCTCCGTGTAGTCCGTTGCAAGTCAACCGACGTTTCGGAAGAGCATGCCGCCACGATCTTCAGGGTCGAAGAATAAGTCAAGAAAGAAACCACGTATGCTGCCTCCTTCACTCTGATTTCTTGCTTGATTCATTCTTCGACTCTGAAGATGGAGGCGATATGTGCCTCCGAAACATCGTTTGTCTTTCAACAGATACACGGCGTTATATCTCAGAAGATAAAAACTCTTTATTTTCTATGTGCTTTTCCAGAATTTAGGCTTAGAGTTTCAGTGTGCTGCAAAACATGGGCTGTGAATTCTCGTTGGGAGGGGGGACACGTCACTGATACATCTCGCTCACAACGAGGACCCACAGGCAATACAGTGCTGCTATCTGCTTCCATTCGACTGGACCGTTCTGGCTTGTTCGTCCGTCGCACCGTTCGTATTGTTGTTAACTCAAGTGGAGTGGTACAGTGACGTCACAATGCGATGTCACATGGAACTTGTTCTGTCGGTGCTCACACTTCGTTTGCTCGCCTCACTACGTGAGTATTAAATTAGTTCAGTGTTTCCACACCAGACTGCACAAATTTAGGCAATAAAATGTTACTACGCTACAGCTTAGAACCCACTGTAATACCATCGTCAGTGCTAGGATATTTGGCTATTAATAGATTTAAAGAAACTCCACTGCGTTCCGTATTTGCGACTGTGAACTATAAACTCATCATAGCAGAGATCTCCTTGAGAACCTGATAATTTGTTTGTCAAGACATTTTCTTCCTTTTACTGACACCTAAGGTCCATTTTTTTTCACAAGACCATACAACTGGTCCCTATCCTGAGCCAGATTAATCCAGTCCACGCTCTCATACGTTCCTTCTTCAGGTCCACTTTAATATTGTTCTACCATCTACACGTAAGTTTCCAACATCAAATCTTCTCTTCGGGTTTTCCGATTAAAATTGTGTTTGCATTTCTTATTTCCACCATGCGTGTCATAAAGTGACAAGAGAACGTTCTGAAATCAGCCCATTAGCTGAATCTGAAGAATGCCTTGTGTACGTCAGAGTTGTCGGACTGTCTGTAGAATTTTGTTGTCAGCAGTTCATGTTTATCCACATTAAACTCTAAAGCTGGATTTGGGTAGATTTCCAATTTGAGTAAATAGAAAGAGATGTAAATTTCCATCTAGTTATATTTAGTACCTAAACAGATACTCTTACGTATCAACCCGCTGCTAGACAACGGCTCGATAAACACGTTCCCATGGAGACAGATTCTTGGTAAACAGCCCGCTGCTGGGTAATGCGTCAAAAATACGCCAACAGTAGGAGATTTATTGTNGCAACGGATGTGTTCTCCGTGCTGTGGTCCGACCCGAAGCTATATAACGGGAAGCCAACAATAACTGACAGTTCGAGCAATTACCGCGTGGAGGCGGTGTCGAATACCTCCACCGTGACCCTGCGAGTCGTAGGAGGCGACGAAAAGGGAAGTCTCAATTCTGAGACAGTAAAATATGGTCGCGAGTCCCAAGGGACTCGGACCCGAGTAAGAGTGCGCTGGCAAGGACCAGCAACATACACAAAAGGCAGACCCGTCCTCTCGTCAGAGAAGGCGCCCCACAGAAACAAGACCGTAACTGTCAAACGGTAATAATTAATATCTGGTCATGAGCCCCAAATGGGGCTCGACACCAAGACTTACTGATTGGCTGACCGTCAGTCGCAATGTGACTTTGACTTGACTGACAGTTCGAGATGCCGTTTTAGTGGAAGCTACTAAAAATTGGGCATAATCTGCTGTACTGGGCCTGAACTGACAGAGGCCCTGTTATACGAGTATTTTATATAAATTTATTAACATGTTTGACATGTACATGTAAATATCCTTTACATTGTGACAGATTACTTACTACTACAAACAATGACTGTAAAAGACACACCCGTCCTCTCGTCAGAGAGGGCGCCCCACTTTAACAAGACAGTAACTGTGAAGCAGTAATAAATATCTGGTCATAAGTCCCAGATTGAGATCGACACCAAGACTGACTGACTGACTGACTGACTGAACGCCAGTCGCAATGTGACTTTGACTTTTGACTTTGAATTGACAGTTCAGTTGGAAGTCAGAATAGTGCCCGTGGAGTGTCCAGTCAGAAGCTGACAGTAGGTCAGGGAGTGATGTGTGAATTGTTGTATCCAGTTGTACAGAAGTCCAGCAAAGGTCATCAAATCAAAAACCTGTCTTACCGAACACGCAAACCCCGGATACGTGACAATATAATGAAATGTTTAGATACCTTACAAAGTACTGTATTAATAAGAAATATTCTTATGTATTCTATCGTAAAGTAAGGGAAACCCCCTTCACTTAGAACCTGATAGTGTTATATATTTACAGACACCTAGAAAACGAGTAAGAGACGACATAAAACATAACACGACAAAAAGCTAGATATAGTTAGACGGAAACTGCACAACTTGTTCTAAAGCAGACAGTACGCATATATCGGGAAACTGGACTCTATCAAAGGAATGGAACTATATATAATGTGAACTCTCCTTGAGGAGATACGAACTCTAAGGTTGTCACAGTTTTGAGCATCCATTGCAGTCTTGTGGGTACGTAGTGTGACTGGGATCTACCGCCGTTTCGGAGGAACCTGCGGACAAAGAACTTGTCTCGTCTGTCTACTTCTCTATTGATCCGAATCTGCGGACGGCGCTTGAAGTAATTTCCGGAGAGAGCAGCGTTCCGCAACCTGTGTACCGCGACACATCGAGGAGCCTCCACAAAGTCAGATATGTCACGAATTTAGGTAAGAAATCGTACATTCGCTCGTTAATATAGAAAAAGGACAATATATTAAACTAAATAATTAAATCCTAAATGTTTATCATTTTCCCGATTTTTAAATTTTACATTTTTGTAGTAACTGTGCACGCTGAGGCCGAGCCATAGCTCTAGCGGTTAGTCGCTGGTTTCCCACCGCGGAGGCCTCGGGTTCGAGCCCGTGTCTGGTCAAGTAGGATTTGTGGTGGATAAAGTGGCGCTGGAGCAGGTTTTCTCCCAGTACTTCACTTTCCCCTGCCAATCTTCATTCCACCAAATTTTCCATCATCATAATCACCCGGGGCAGGTACAATAGGCCAATCAGTGGCTGACATGCTGAGTTGACCCAGCTGGACTCCACCCCCACTATGCGAATTAAAAAAATTGTGCACGCTTCATAATTATGAATATAATAATAATAATAATAATAATAATAATAATAATAATACAATAATTACAAATGAGTGCATGTACAGAAACTGATGTGAGGGTATCAGCGA
>NW_019720175.1:316904-396209 GCF_002891405.2 Cryptotermes secundus
GATTTCTTATATTTTTCCTTCTACCCTGAAGATGGAGGCAATACGTTCCTCCGAAACGTCGGTTAACAGCACATATACACGGTGCCAATCCTAGAAGACTGCTTTCTTCATGATAGGAAATCTTTGCGTTGTTACATTCTTTGTCTCTAGAGACTAGATTCGGTTTTAAGTAAGAATATTCAGTTTCTTGCATAATACTAACTTTCCTGTGAAAGTTAAGAAATTTAACTTCTCCGCTACTATTCTCATATTTTATGAAGCCAATGTTGTGAGCAGAATAAAGTATACTCAGTTATAAGCATAAGAAATATGATAAAAAGAAAATCCCAAGTGAAGAGTTGAGCCTGTTTAGCTAGTTGCCGCATAAATAACATGCCAACGCGACCGGAAGAGACCGATGCTTCATAACTGGTACATTTCCGTCTCGAAACCCGATATTACTTCGCACAGTTCTGACTAACCACATTTTCATTTTCCAAACCAAGTTGCAGGCCGATGAAAAGAGAAGTTTGTAGATATACTCTGCGGGTGTAGACAGTAGACGTCGCGTTCTGTACTGACAGCTTTCATATTTAATGACCATGCGGTGTTAAATCAAAGTCCTACTCACGTATACGAGTATGCATCCGTGGTAACAACTTAAAGTAACAGTACAGAGGAAAATCTCCAGACTGTGTTCGGGGGGTATATGGTTAAAATTTCGGCTGGTTTACTGGCTGTTCTGGCAGTGAATGTTGATGTTTTCCTCAGTCTCTCCTGATAAATTCCGTGATAGTACCTTGAATTGAGCTAGGATAATCTCCTTATTAAGGCTTACATACTTCCCCCCCCCCCAGCGGCTTTTCCAGCCCATTCAAGGCCCAGGTCTCATATTCAGTTATGTAATAATTTTTCACAGACGGTATGACTCCTTGGACGAGTGATCAGCCCGCTGCAAGACCGCTACCTAAACACAGGACAACACAAACACAGAATAAACACACACACACACACTTCATTCACAAAATATAACATCTGAAGGCGAAAAAGCGTCGTTAAAATCACCCAGTTAAAATCAAATTAAACTAAACTACCTTGACAGGATGTTGAAGGGAAGTCTTATTTTAGTGCCTCAGAAAATAATCTGTGTACACCAATTAGACGACGCAATCAATATGCTAAAGGACATGGGAGAAATTCGTTACGGGTCGGGTTTATTGACCATAAATCTGACACGAACTTCCGCGGAAACAAACTCAGTAGTTGAGACGCTACGCGCTACATGGCTGTGAACACTGGGAAGTCCGTGCCGCAATCTACACGGCTCAGAAACCTAAGTACGAAGTGGTCTGATTGATCTACAAACTGCCACTTACAAATCCCACTCATGTTCCGTCGAGGTTAACTGAATAGTCCAGGACACGAGGAAGTCACTTTCATACGAACGCCCAAAACAGCAGGGCCAGGCCACACGCTCTGCAACGTGACGTCACAGTATGGATGGGTCCTTACCCCTGTCCTCCCTGTGGTTTCAAACCTCACATTATGCAAATGTGCATGCTTTTATATACAGGTGTCCCAGGAGTTTGGTACCATACTTCAGGAGCGTACTGAGGATTCCCTATAGAATAACTTTGAAATAGGAACCCATGTTCGCAAACGTAAAATAGCAGCGCTAGGGCGGCATTTAAAATCGTTTCGTTTAAACTTGGCGCCTCAATGTCGAACTGCATTGCATAGAGGAACAGCCATCCACCAGCACTCGTGTTATTGCCAGGATTGTGGGGACATCAGAATCAAGTGTTTGCAGGATCCTGCACAACCAACAGCTTTATCCGTACTATTCAACGCGAGTACACGGCGTAGGTCCAGCTGACTTCGTACCACGAGTTCAATTTTGTCAGTGGATGCTGAACCAGTGTCTACATCAGCCCAACTTCCAGAATCACGTGTTCCTCACAGACGAAGCGCAGTTTACAAGGGATGGCTGGTTCAACTATCGAAACAGCCACGTTTTGGCTGACGAAAACCCCAACGTTACTGTAGTTGGTTACCACCAGGCACAATTTTCTGTCAACGTCTGGGCGGGCATCATTGGCGATTACTTGATTGGGGCTTTCCTCCTACTAGCGCGACTCAATGGGCCCTTTTACAAGGTGTTCCTGGAACGTAGCCTTCCGACTGATTGTGCGGAGGCAAATGTGGATACAGCATGACGGAGCGCCGACACACTTCAGCATTGTATCACGAGACTACCTGGATGCTGCTTTTCATGGCCGTTGGATAGGAAGAGGAGGCCCAGTGCCTTGGCCACCCCGATCCCCAGACTTGACACCTCTGGACTATTTCGTGTGGGGCCATGTGAAAAGCCTGATCTACGACAGGATAATGAATTCGAGCTGTTGGCCAGAATATTTGTTGCATGTGACGTGATCCGAGAGACACCTGGAATATTTCAAAGGGTGCGCCAAAGTTTCTTGCATCGATGTAACGCATGCATTGAAAATGGAGGGCGCCAATACCAACATCTACTTAGCAGGTGAGTCTTAAGAGTTCGGAGGGCGTAATATGCCTGTGCATGCTCTTCGACATTGAGGCGCCAAGTTTAAACGAAATGATTTTAAATGCCGTCCTAGCGCTACTATTTTACGTTTGCGGACATGGGTACCTATTTCGGAGTTGTTCTATAGACAACCCTCAGGCCGCTCCTGAAGTATGGCACCAAACGCCTGGGACATCCTGTATAGGTGCGTGTGTTCCTTCGGATGGCAATACAAACAATGGTAACAAGAGTGGCAGAAATTGTGAGACCAATGAATGAATGAATGAATGAATGAATGACGTTCGATTCCAAGTTATTCAATTGTAAGTATGTTGTATGACGTCTACGGAGCCGGTAAAGCCAAAGTTGTTGCTTTGCTTTAGCGTCACTCCTTTAAAACGTATGGGGGGAAGTGGAGATACTAGTACCTTCAAGTATTCTATTCACTAGATTGGGGTGAGTGGTCAACTTGACGCCTTGGCAGCTTTGCCTNTGATAAGACTGAATGAAGAATCTATTGAAAGAAGAACGCCAGGCGCATGGAAAGCGTAAATGCAAATGTTGCGAAATACACGTAAAAGGCGTTGGCGTGAGGTTGCATCTCCCAAGGCTAGACGGCATCACACCTTAGACGACCACAACAGGCAAATAAAAAGATGCTTGTAATGTTGATGTAAGCATGGCTACAGACGACGCATCGTCATCAGCGCTGTCGTACCCGCACTGCTAATCTGGACATGTTTTTCCTAACGGAGTTCCGTGAGAGGATTATGAATTCAAATCTAAAGGTACTTTTCCACTAAAATTACGACGGATTCTCTTCGGAAGTAATTGTTTAAGCAAGTATAACGGTCCAACAAAAGTCGTGAGCAAGGATTCTCAATAAGCTTGTATTGTTAATTACTTATTTTAAGAACATTAGAGTGAATGTACAAGCAAACTTTGAAGGGCGTTTAACTTAGGAAAGATTAACGTATTATCTTCAACGTCAGGGTCGAAGAACAAGCCAAGCAAGCAGCAGAACACTTGCGTGGCTGTCTCTGTTAAACTATGCTTGCTGGTTGCTTCCTTAGTTTCCTCTTCGACCCTGAAGATGAAGACAATACTGTCCTCCGAAACGCAACTGACTTCAACCGTACTTCACGACATCACAACCAAGAAGACTGCATTCTTAAAGAAAAACAAATGAACAAAACATGGCTATATTGGAGTGGAAATTGCTGGCAGTGACTAATAAGGCAGACGAGGGCTGATGAAAGTGTCGTCGCAGTGTCGGGCTGGTGTGTCTGATATTGGACAGAATCTCCATTCCGCTGCTATGACATGCTGCTGTATATTTAGACTGCGCGCATTGTGTAAGGGGCCCGCCTGGCTGCGTGATCTCGTATTGGCACGGCGCGGCTGCTGTGTAGTCCTTGTTTTCCTGCGGGGGTGTCGGCAAAGGGAAATCTTATTTGATGAGGGGATTGACTTCCGTAGCTCTTCATGGATCCACAGTCTAGACAATAAGCTTCAGCAGCAATGGGTCAAATCCAAACTGGAGATCGACTACGGTGATAGATTTTTTGATCGTTTACCTTGGTCTATTGAGGCGAATATCAGAATAGTACTCACACCCTGAAGCACGTCAAGATCGCTTTCATATTTTATAATCATTCTACAGAGGATGAGTTGGGCAGGGCATGTAGCACGAATGGAGGAGAAGAGGAATGCATGTAGGATGTTGGTGGGAAAGCCAGAAGGAAATAGACCACTGGGAAGACCAAGGCATAGGTGGGTTGGCAATATTAAAATGGATCTTAGAGAGATAGGATGGGATGGTATGGTTGGATTGATCTGGCTCGGGATATGGACCAGTGGCGGGCTCTTGTGGACACGGTAATGAACCTTCGGGTTCTATAAAATGCTGGGAAATTCTTGAGTAGCTGCACAATTGACGGCTTCTCAAGAAGGGCTCAGTTCCATGAGTGAGTAATAATTAATACTCATTCTGCAAGTACAATGACCACTACGCGACTCGGGGTTCCCTCTGCGTAGCGTGTCTGAATATTTTTTTTGGGGGGGGAGAGAAGCATTTTGAGCCACGGCGTATACCAAACAAGCAGTATCACTCCTAAAATTAACAATTTAGACATTTACGTTACTTCTGACTTGCTACAGATCATTACCGTAATTTTTATTGTGTTTATTATTCTCAAACTTAAGTTGGATTTTTGTTTCATTTATTCATTCATTCATCAGTAGTCTGTCAGACGACAGGTCTACAATCTCTTCCAAAACAGTTCCTCCACTTAATGCGATCTTCTGTTTTTGGAAAGAGACTATCCAGGAAAAGTGATAATGTGGTAGTTTTTCCATTTGCTTTCCACATCGCAGTACAACAGCCGTTCAAACCACTCTGGTCACGCCTGTTGCTATATGAACTTGAACCATCTCGAGCATCATTTGTTCTGTGCTTCAAGTCGCTGCTGATGACGCTGCTTCCGGCATCAGTTTTTGGGTTTTGGTATCACTTTTCGTCTGATGCCCAACCTTTGACCTGTCCAGCAAGGGAGGCCCTGCCAGTAGCTACGCTGCCGCTGGTATAGCTCTCAGGGTCCTTAGCATACTCATACAGCAAATATTTTAGCCTGATTTGGACGTAAGAGGCAGCGTGTGGCAACAGGATGGAGATGATTACAACATGAGGTAAAGGTAATGTTGTCTCCATGCTTAATTAATTAAGCACAAAGCCACGAATACATATGGGTGTGGAGATACAGCTGCACATTTCTTGACTACGGCACTAGATGAAGTGGTCAGCTTCACGCTCCGGCCGCTTTACCTCAAGGTAAAGAACCCCGATACTCACTGTGTGTGAGACGAGAAGTTAAATTTGTACTCTAAACTAAACAAGATGATCAGAGGAAGGACAGAATGACAGGGACATGCAGCGCCCATGACGGAGATATAAAATACGTACAAACTTATAGTTGGCAAACCTGCAAGGAAGGAACAAGGCGGGTGATATTAACATGATTAGAAGGATAATATTAAAAAAAAGTTCTTTGAAACATGAAAGAATGCGGTCTGGATTTAACTGGCTCTGGATGGGGACCACTGGCCGGTTCTTATGAACACGACAGTGAATCCTCTGGTTTCTTTATAGGCGGGGACTTCTTGAGTAGCTGAGCAACAGGCAGTTCCACACGAATTAACTCTGCTCCATGGAGTTAGTTGGATTATTTGACTGATTGGGGGGGGGGCGTAAGTGCAAGAAACGGTTCACTTGGTAAGGGAATTTTCTGAAGAAAAGAGTTACAGTATATTCCGTAGCAGTTTACAATGTTTGGAGAGTAGCCAAAGTGAAGTCTTGTAAGACAGGTCTCATGCAACGTCTTCGGTCTCTTTATTTCTTCAGGGATATAAAAGATTCTACGCAAGTGGAACTTACACCAGAACTCACCGGTTCTGCACTGCAAGAGCAAGTTTTTGCATTCTTTATTCGAGCCATGCTCGCATAAGGATGTACGTATATATATAAGATAGGCATATCTGTCGCATGACGTAAGCGACGATAAGAATTATGTGTGGCTGGGTTTATGGGACCCGTTGAGAACTACGTAATTCAGTGAAGTGGTTACTCGAGTATTTTGTAAGCCTGGAAGAGAATTCTAAATGAATTTGATACTGGTTGTTTGACAATAATTCTAAAAGTATTATTTATGAAATGGCGTCGACATAAAATTACCTCACATCTTCCTCCAATATCTGCAAAGAATTTTGATTCAAGCGTCAAAATCCATATTTATTATATGCGTCCTGTTGTGAATCATTAAGGGCACTAACGCGGCCTTCAACACAACAATCTATAAGTAAATAAAACTAATATTAATGTGTCACTATACATACCGCTACATGTTTCGATCGAAGTGATCATCTTCAGGTGGCTTATGTGAGTATACGTGTATATTGTCGTTATCAAATTGTTTGACTAACAAGAATCTATATTAGTAAATACAAAAAAGTAAATCTTTCCTTGAATCTTAGGATATGTATCGTGTAAACTATCTTATAATCTAAGTAGTTACTATAGGATTCTGACGATGGTGTATAACACACTGATATATTGGGTTTTAGGACTTATCCATCGTCCTGGTTTTTAAGATAACTAATAGAAACAAGACGTTTCGGAAACTGGATCTGTTTCCGTCCTCAGGTGAAGGAACACACCTATTCTGTTGTGTCCGTTAGAAAGAGCTAGCCTCACTTACTGGTCCAGTGATTGAGGCTAGCTCTTTCTAACGGACCCAACAGAATAGGTGTGTTCCTTCACCTGAGGACGGAAACAGATCCAGTTTCCGAAACGTCTTGTTTCTATTAGTTANTCTTAAAAACCAGGACGACGGATAAAGTCCTAAAACCCAATATATCAGTATCTTATAATCTGTTAAAGGTTAAAGTTAAAAGTTAGAAATTAAATGTTAAATATTAAATTAGTTAAATTGAATTAAACTGAGTGTAGGTGGGTTGGCCTTGGTGTGTCCATCGTGACAGATGACGTTATCTCGTCGGTGTTACGCATCTGAAAAATTGAAGCAGTACTTCCATGTTATGAGTGTTTTAATTATGTGGTTACTTACAGCCGTAGAAATGTGTGTTGACTGACCAGTTCCAAAGAGTTTTGCGCGGTGTGCGTGTAGAATTATACTAATATTTACAAACAGACTGTTTTGTTGACGGCGACTTTGGCAAAAAAAAAAAACAAACTATAACAGGCCGTGGAGGGCCATAGGTTTGTGAGACTTCGAGGCTCCCTCATTTTCTAGACAATCGGCTCATAGATGGCTGTGAGGTTGCCAGCCTTAAGCTTCGGCCGCCCTTTACCCCCAGGAAGATTCCTGGTACTCATTTCTGTTTGAGGCTGAGTCGACTTCAGAACTACAGTGCGGCTGGAAAGATTAGGTCAATTTAAAAATCCAGTGACCTCCTCGGGAATCGAACCCACGACCTTCGGGCTTGTAGTACAGTGCCCCCAGGTAATTTCGGTGCCCTCAGAAAAATCTGTGTCCTTGAACTGCTTGCCAGAAGCTAGGCGTCCGAGAGTATTCTGCAGTGTAATGAAACCAATCATTTAATCCTTTAAAGTATGACTTTATCTAGAAATATTCAAAAATTAATTTCCTACCTCACATAAAACACACTGCTTATCTCTCAGAAAGCCAAATATGTTGATTCTGTATTGCTGTTCGTGCTGAAGATAATAAGAAGCACATAAAACACCCTGTAGGCAAGATGACACATGTCCTTTCCACTGGGTTTTACGGAATCAGCGCTGGAGCTACAACTAAGTAGGTCATGAAGCTTCGAAAGAGACAGCAGATCGGTGGCGAACTGTGCTTCTAACAGGGTATGCTCGGAATATAAGTGCAAAACTTGTTCCCAGCACCAACATGTTCGCCAAAAAAAAAATTATTAAACTTTGCGAAGAAAGATTGAACGATAATTTATCATGTACAAGGCGGAAAGGAAGAAAGTTGTGAGGACCCTTTTTCATATTTGTATATTACAAGAGAGTTTGCGTGCTCAAGCAAAGGCGGAGCAGTGCAAGCAGCCGAAGAATCGCCTAAAAGCGGGGGGGGGGATTTCGTAATCGTAGAATATTGCTACTTCACTTGTGCGTCAGATTAGAGAACATGTAATATTCTTAATTACAGTATGCGTAATTAACACCACTGCAGATACTAATTTGAAATTTATGTGGCGAGACAAGGAAAAATTATGCAACATCCGCTTATCATTGTCCTAGGCAGCCATTCGAAACTAGCATTTTCCTATTACGATTCAGTCGCGTTACCGCCGCGCTAATTATCATGATTTTCACACAGTATGATTAGCTGTGCAAAAGCAGTTGTGATTCATTCGGTATTTAGTAGAGTTATGGAAGAGAAGATATATATTTCTTGGCTGGGATATCTCATATGAAAATAACTTGAGAAAAAAGCAGTTTCTTAATTTCTTTCCCGACACTTTTCGGATGGCTGTGTTAATAGAAAAGTAAGGCTGTCTGTATGCCTAAGTAAGCATATGCCATGAAGACGTACGGGGAGTGGAAGCATAGCTTGGCACTGGATGGAGGTGAGTGGTCAGCTTCAGACCCCCGCCGCTTCACCTCCGGGGAAAGAACCACCGGTACCCATTGAATAAAGAGGCTGGTTGGGCGCTGTGGTGAAGAGAACAATCTTACACTGCCGGGAATCGAATCCAGGCCTTCCAGATCGTAACCCGTCGCTATACCGACTCATGACTATATTAGTATAGCGTCAAATTGAAAGTTGACTGCGAAATGAATTGAGAAGGGTGTAGATGACACAAGGAATTAACCCTGCATTTTCCTGGAGGGGCTGAAAAAAATACGAAAAACTGCCCCCGTGTTTGCGACGGGTCTTGAAATGCATACTTGATTTTATTCCTAACCCCCCTGTGAAGAGAGTTTCAGAAAATCCGATTGTTGCTCTTCTCATCAGTGTAGGCCTGCCTTGTAAATATTTGAATCCAGAAGATGGCCAGCTGCCAGACGACGCGATGCCAATTAGTTTTAAGCATATGAAGATACTACAAAGGATGCCCGACACACGTGTCGTTCCGTGTAGGCTGCAGTCATCTGCAGCTCCATGGAATTCCAGTTTATTATAACCTCGTTTCGTCACACTCTGAATAAATCAAGTGAACACTTTGTTAAGGAAATGTCGCACCTTGTGACATAGTGTTCACTCTTCTGACCAGGTATCCGTGTTACTTCGTACTTTCGCCATACATTTAGGGAATGTCAGAATGTTATAGTAAAAGACAAGGCTACCTCTTCCTCCGTATTCCTTACAACTAATTACAAATCCATTTCACATCTCTCATTCAACGCTTCATAACTTCAGCAGCTGGTAAAGCGTCATCAAAGGACCTATTAAACAATTATGCGAATACAGGAATAGTACCTCAAACGAGTTCTTTATATTTCTGTATCATTATTATTAACAGGTTGGTAGACGGGTTCGTTGCCCGGCAGGAGTACGAGTTTTTCTGTTCGTCGCCGCGGTGAACTCGGTCCTGAAATTCCCCGCCCACACCAACCTTTAATTAAATGGATATTAAGGGCCCTATCAAGAAGCGTCAAGCTCTCGGAGCGTGAAGCTGAACACTCGCTTCAATGTAATATGTAGGATGACGTGGCGCTTTATCACCACTCCCTCATACCCCTTCGTGGCGTTGTGCTTAGGTTAGGTATTTATTTAATTTTTATGATTTATTACTGACACTATCAGTAGCTCAGAATATATAGCGTCGGATATAAGTGGTCGTAACATACTCTGAGCTACTGTTCTGGCATTTTTCTGGAAACCTTCAGTCAGAACAATGTCCCAGCTGGGATTCGAAGCGGTCACTTCCCGAACACAAATAAAAGAATTACCCGTTCAGCCATCTTGCCTAGCTCTCAAGACATGGGGACAGCTATATCTTATGCTACGACAGCAGTGAGATTGACATTATTAATACAGATTCTCAGAGATTGGATAATTCCACACCGATTGGGCCTATACAAGTTGGAGTCTTGATCATTACGATATCAGAGTGTTTCAAATGGCCATTCTGGGTGGACAGCGAAGTCAATTGACAACGTGCTTGGTACGAACCGACATTCGGCTTTGCGAAGATGTAACCGGCGACGAAGAGAGGGACTGTGTCGTAATTATCAGACTGAACTAAGAAATCACTTCTGGGAACTAATTATTAGAACAAATATTGGTTCGCAGTGGTTAGAAATTCGCTTCGTATTCCGAAGAACTACGTTTCGAATCAAATAAGAAGTAAGGGGTTCAACTGAACAGGAATAAGAACCAGTGGCGGACTCTTGTGAACACATTAATGAAAATTCGATTTTCATAAAAAGAGGCGGGAAGTTTCTTGACCTGCTGAGTAATTACACGTATTAGCATCTGAAGAAAGAATCTGCTTTGTGGAATTAGTGCAGACAAGAGCAGAACGTCGTGAATATTAATGTAAACGAAAACAGACAGTTCCGTAATGCAATACGCATAACATATCAGCAAAATGTTTTCATGCTTCAGTCTTTACTGAGTGCACACGACACTTCGCTAAAACAAAGTAGCACAAGGAAGTCTCGAAACAGCAGAAGTGGTGTGTTCACTTCGTGGCCATCCGAAGTGGAGAATTGAAAAAAGTCCTTTCCAGGCATGTGCTGACGCTCAAAAAGCGTTTGCAAAATTGTTTTTAATGCCCTTACAAACTACCAGAGAAAATAATTTGAATAGCTCGGCGTTACTTTCTGTATAAAATCCTCCGTGCTATAATGTTTGTGAATTGTAAATGGAGTTTCATTAATATTTTCAGTGGCCAGAACAGTTTCGCTGTCAGGAAAATTTTCAGAAACGCCAAATTTCTGCAACACAGTGACGGATATTTCTCTCCTGTATTTCTTACGACCCGACCGCCTCTGTGGTCTGGTGGTCAGAAGTCCTGGCTACACATCCAGAGGTCCCGGGTTAGATTCCCGGCGCTACCAGATTTTCTGTGAAGTAGTGGGTCTGGTACGGCGTCCACTCAGTCTCATGAGGATAAATGAGGAGCTATTTGAATGGAAAAGTAGCGGCTCTGGTCTAGAAAACTGAAATTAATTGTTGTGGAAAATCGTTGCGATGACTACGCCACATCATTCACGCGCTTAAAGTTGGCATTAACTTCGCCGACAAGCGGCGGTCGCTCGGTCGGTATAGTTTGCTTGTGGACTAAAGCCACGAAGCATTTCTTACGATCCATTTAGCAATTTCTGATTTATGAACTCCTACATACTGTAATGAAATGGCGTTATCAATAATCGGTTATTAATATTTTCTGTTCCTTTGGTAATCTGGATATAAAACTGTGTACTTATTTCATTTTCCACCGAACGTCGAGCTAGAATTCTTGGAACTCCTGCGTCATATGTTCTGTTACTTCTGCTTTAATCGTAGACCCGGATTCTTGGCTCTTGTAAGTGTATTTCTCGCGACTTTCCTCAGTCCCTCCATCCAAACGACATAGTACCCCATAATACCTCATGATCTCTCCCCTCGGGCTCTTCGCAATTCATCATTCACAGCTGCATAACGCAGGTCATTAGAAAAGCGTAGTTAGATAAAAATCCTATGTCATAAGAGTCAAAATGGCTGTAATGTGCATTCAGTGAAATTGATTTTGACCTTAATGTGAAAAATAAATATATATCGCAATTTTTTTTTTCCTTGGCGCTACAGCCCCAGTGGGCCCTAGGCCTGCCTCCATGAACTTCTCCGTTCATTTTGGTTTTTCTAGATCTTACATATACGGTAGGACTCCTTGGGCGGGTGATCAGCTCGCCGCAAGGCCTCTACCTGTACACAAACACAGAAAAACGCACACACAAACTAAACATCCATGTCCTGAGTGGGATTCGAATCCACAATCCCGGTTTCCAAGCGAGCGAAGACAGTACATGCCTTAGACCGCTCGGCTACCGTGACCGGCATATATCGCAAATGCTCCGTAGAATACAATTCGTGCTCCGACATGTCCAGTCTGAAGACGGATCAGCAACAAAATAACAATGGTTATGCCTTCTGCACAAGGAACTGCGCCATGATGTCTCTAATACCACAGCGTGTATTTAAGTTATATGAAACCTTCAACACTGTATGACTACCTTAATATCCTATGTCGTTGGTGTACTGTGTGTATACGCTCACAACAGAATGGTAATATTTATTCGTGTAATTATTCTGAAGTTAAAAATCGTGAAAGTTGAAAAGATATGTTTAGATTCCTCTGTGAAGCAGTTGCTGGCTGTATAAGATTTAATTTTGGTCTGTCTCGCGTCTCCGAAGGCTGCCGACACCTCCTTATCGCTCCGCCTGCCCGCCGGTCAGAAGACAAAGCTCAAACGGTGTCACCGTGTTCGGCTCAGTGAAACTACACTGCTCTTGTGAACAGTGTAATCACACCAGTCGGGTAAATTAACTGAAATGCTAGCAGCTTCTCAAGCAGGACTCTGCTCCATGAAGTCAGCTATCCCTGTAACAGGCCGTGGAGGGCCATAGGGTTGTGAGACGTCGAGGCTCCCACATTTTCTAGACAGTCGGCGCCGGCCGCCCTTTACCTCCCAGGAAGATTCTTGGTACTCATTTCTATTAGAGGCTGAGTCGACCCCAGGGCCATAGTGCGCCTGGAAGGATTACGTCAATTGAGAAAAAAAATCCACCTCATCGGGGTTTGAACCCGCGACCTTCCGGCTTTTAGCTTAGTGCCTCAACCAACTCAGCTACAGCGTGCCCCCTCCTTTAAGTGAGTTACTCAAGAAATTTGTTTCGTGAACTGCAATTTTGCATAGTTTTAGCTTCTAGCCGTGTAGTCCTTTGAAAGTCAACCGACGTTTCGGAAGAACATGTCGCTTACATACTCAGGGTCGGCGGATTTCAGGACATTATATCTCACACAATGAACTTTCCATAACCACCGCTATGAGAAGCTCAAATCCTACATAATTTTTTTTTCAGATTTCCTATTTATATTTTCCTTATATTTCGTATTATTTACACAGAATATTGTTGTGTCGTCCTCCTGGTTTGTATTGTGATGTAACAGGCACGAAATATACTCGTATTATCGATCGGAAAGCTGTACGTACGCTTCTGGAATGATCACTGTCTTGTGAATTCCGTGACATGAATAGATGCGGACATACGGGCCGGATCATTGTTTCGTGTGAATATTTAGAGATGCACATACAAACAGAAGAGGCACTGGAATCCACTGCCGGCGCTCCACAGTAACAGGGGTGTACTAGGGACACATGGAAGATGGGAACATCAATACCAGATTATAACGCGTGTTACTTTCTTAGGAAAGTACCCGGTAAAAGTTCCGAAATCGAATATTTGTTTTGGATCTTCTTTTGGAGGGTTATTCAGTAATGCATGTGTACCTGCCATAAATATGAATAAAATATATATTTTTATGCCACTGTCACGTGTAGGAGTTGTGCGTCACTTACAGACGGGTTCTGGATTGGATGCTTGGATTTATTGACACCTTATTCACACAGAACTCGAGACTACAGGCAGTACAGCGCTATCGCTGATCTACACACTTCACAGTCCACCGTTACGCACGTACTAGGTTTCTCAGTCTTGGCTAGTCGTATCCTGGCAACGGATTTATGAGTCTCACTGCAACATTCAATCACCCATGAAATCTTCTTTTCACAGCCCAATTCCTTTCTTGCCATTATTCTGCAACTGCCAACTCAATTCAATTCCCCTGCTCCCAAACTTATATTCCGTATGGTTGGCATCTCGAAACTCGACTCGACTCGACTCAACTGAGTTCTTCTTTATAACCATTTTGCATGGACCACGCAGAAAACCCAGCCTCTCTGTTGTCAAGATGGTGTGTTTACAGCGCCGTTGCATAACAACGGAAATTGCTCAATTGTTGCTTGCGTATTCGTTGCAGCGGGAATGTGTTTACCGAGTCACTGCCTAGCAATGAACGTCTAATCTGACTTCACTATTCCGGCTTTCGGTCGTCACGTCACATGATTATAGCGCTGTAATACTTTTGTGAATGGAATCCTCTGGGGAAGTTCGCGAATATCACGAGCCAATCCGTGTTTTATCTCTGCCCTGAAGGGTAACAACAGAGAAAAATAAACTCAACAATGAAGACAAACATGGACAGGGCAATATAATGTTGATTGTCACTCCGATCTGTTTGCAGTCGGAATAGCAGACAGTAATTACAGTGGAAGTGTGCTGTGTGACGTGGAACTGTTACTGCATGTACAGTAGGGAATTTAACTGAAACTCATTTCAGGCTGTAACACGCGCACATCGAGGCGGCAAGAGGAAGCCTTCCCACTTCTTCATTATTTTCCTGTTCTTTCCTCTTCTCCACTATCTTCTCACCTCCTCTCCCTTGTTATATTCTTCTCCTTCTCTATTTTCTTGCTTTGCTTCTCCTCTTCCTCTCCATTCTTCGCCTCATGTTTCTTCTGTTTTTCTTTTTATTCTTTATTGTCCTGCCCCTCACGATTATGCGTTCAGGAAGTAAAAGTGGTCTTGTCTATGCTATGAAGACTTATGGGGAAGCGGACTTACAGCTGCCGCTTCACCCCAACAGACAGGAGGCTGGGTGGGTCCCAGAGCCGGTATCGACGCTGTGGAGAAGACAATCCCCTTTCCTGTACCGGTAATGGAACCCCGGTCGTCCAGACCGTAGCCCATAACCATACCGACTGAGCTATTGCATTCAGGGCCTGAAAAAGTTAAGTTGTATCTCAGTGTTCACTAGGGACACGGGAGTAGCGCAGTTGGTTGAGGAACTCTCCTACAAGCAGGAAGATCGCCGTTGGATTCTTGATGAGGTCACTGTATTTTTCAATTGACCTAATCCTTCCAGCCGTATTATGGCCCTGGAGTGGACTCAGCCAGTACCAGGAATCTTCCTGTGGGTAAAGGGCGGCCGGCGCGTAAATCTGACAACCTCAGAGCCATCTGTGAACCGATTGTCTACAGAATGTGGGAACCTCGACGTCTCACAACCATATGGGCCTCCACGGCCTGTTAGAGGGATAATTTTACCTTTTTTTGCCCTCCCATACTGTTCACTATTTAGAGAGCTGTCTACGCCAGTGAATCTGAACGTAACACAAATTACAAAATAACAGATTTATAAAATACCGCCAGCCGCGTAGAATCTAATTTCGGCAGTTAATTCGCGTAACGAAAGTGTCAGGCTGAAGTTGATAAGCGTGGACCTCAATATAGAGGTAATTAATTACTCGTGTCAAAACACAGTACGACTGATTGTTATGTCTCTCTCGCAATATACGAGACGTCGCACTTGCATCTAACGAGATTCACTGCCATTGTTACAGACATGTCTCTACCGCCTGGTTTACGCCCGCAGTTTCATATCAGAGAGACTGATACATGGTCCCGACATTCGCTGCCCTGACGCCCGCGCATACACAGCGCATAGCCACTGCTGAACTGCGTTCTAGGCATTCACCACAAACTAAAAAATGAACCATTTATGTGATGGACATGTCTATCCGTCTGTCTTTGATCAGCGGTTTAGATGGTCAGATTTTCTGAAAATTAAATATGGAATACTTTCATTAAAATATATTCATAATTCCTGATTTTCCATGATATAGCCCAGTTTACATAAAACTATAAGTGGACTATATCTTACGAATATATAGCATAATATGTTTCACATATCAATATGTTGCTGTTATTCGATGTGGCAGACTTCAAACAAAATTTGGGCTTTTCCGTCTTATAGCCTTATTGATCCTTAATAAAGCTTGGTTTACATGAGACCATAAATGGACTTTTCTATGTATTCAATAATCCCTTCGCAAATGTTATTGACGTCAGGTCTAAATGTAGGATTTTAGGATCTCACAGTGGAGACTATGAATAATTACACTACATATATCTTCTGGGGCATAACGCTGCGTAGTCCGTTGAAAGTCAACCGACATTGCTTACTTGCCACCTGCTTTCACTCTGGTTTTTTGCTCGGTTTATTCATCGATCATGAAGATGGAGGCAATATACTCCTCCGAAACGTCGGTTGATTTTCAACAGACTACACGGCGTTAAATTCCTACCAGAGTTTTCTGAGCAATTGCAAATTTCAAGCCATACTGACCGCCTCTGTGGTCTGGCTACATATCAAAAGGTCCCGGGTTCGATTCCCGGGACTACCAGATTTTGTGAGAAGTAGTGGGTCTGGAACGGGGTCCATTCAACCTCGTGAGGATAGTTGAGGAGCTATTTCAAGGAAATAGCGGCTCCGGTCTAGAAACCCCAGATTAACGGCCGTGGCGATCCGTTGCGCTGACCACGTGACACCCTCTATCCGCTAAAGACACTATCTTCGCCAACAAGCGGCGGTCGCTCGGTCGGTATAGTTCGCTTGCGGACTAAAAGCCACTGAGTTTTTTTTTTTTTTAGTTTTAAAACTGATCGACAATAAAACCTGGGTTACATAAAGCCATAATGGACTTTTTAATGTATGCCACAAACTGCTGCAGAGATGCTGCTGAAACTGGACGCGGGAGATTTTCACTGATTTGCATTTCCATATCCCAGTCTTTAAGTAAGCATAATAAACTTCAAAAGAACGTAGTTGCCAATATTGTTTATTATATTATGATGTTCGCCATGTCCCGTCCTGTAAGCCTATGCACATTCATAATAGAGTACGAGAAAGGGCCAAGTGGTCAGCTTCACGCTCCGATATTCATCACCTGACGTGTCCACTGTACAGGAGATTGCAACTTACGAAACTGGAGAGAAACAGAGACGTTCTCAAAATTTCAACCCGGAAGCAAACACCTGCCGAAAGTCTGCAAATCATAGCCGTAACATGTCTGACATATAATTTCGGCACCTCTGAAGTGCTGTCCAGTATATCTGAAGTAAAGCCGGCACAAGCTGAAAATCTTCTGAGTTTTGTTCAGTAGGTGACCGATTTAAATCTCGGCCGGCATACCGGCTACCATGACAGAGGCTTCTGATTATTTTCCTCAGTCTCTTCAAGAGAATGCGGGGAAAGTTCTAAATTAAGTCACGACCGCTTTCTTCCAAATCCTTCAATATTTAATGACCATTTTTAACATCCGACGCTATATGTTACGAGCTACTGACAGCGTCGTTAAAATAAATCATTAAGTGAAATTATGAACATGGATAAGTGACAGCCGTAAATATGAACTGCTTCAAGAACCGTCTACTTGCCTGCACACATAACTCCTTGGCCTGAAGTCCGCAAGCGAGCAATACCGACCGAGAAAGCGCCGCTTGTCGGCGAAGTTAGTGTCAACTTTAGCGGATAGAGGGTGTCGCGTGGTCAGCGGAACGAATCCCCACGGCCGTTAATCTCGGTTTTCTACACCGGAGCCGCTATTTCCTTGAAATAGCTCCTCCATTATCCTCACGAGGCTGAGTGGACCTCGCTCCAGACCCACTACTTCTCAAAAATATCTGGTAGTACCAGGAAACGAACCCGGGACCTCTGGATTTGTAGCCAGAATGTATGACCACTAGACCACAGAGGCGGTCGCCCGTACACATTGGTGAATTTAATCAAGATCAGTTCAGCAGCAACATGATCTGAACTGCAAGTTCCATTCTTCAGGGAATTCAATGTAACCGTTCAGCTGTGAGGCATAATACCACATGTTTCACAAGTTCAGCAATTGAATGGCTTTGGGAAGAAAGGCGAAGCACATTCTATGGCATTTGAAATGAAACACCGAATCACATCCAACTCACGGTACAGAATTACGTCCGCATTTTTCTGTATTGTACTCTCTCCTGTAGAGAAAGGCTTTAAAATGGGTCGAAGCCACACCCAGGGAGTCCTATGAAATGCGTAAAGAGTGTCCTGATTTGCAATTATTTTTCAGTCGAAACAGACCGTTAGATGAAGACTTAAAGAATATAATCATAGCAATTTTTAAAGCAGTCCAATTAATTTTAAGGCCTATAATTCTGGTCTTTCTTTCTCGTAGATTAAATCTTATAGTAGGGCAAGGGGTTACGAATTGAAACCCCCCCGCCTAAAATATCTGAAACGTGAAAATGAAAGCGATTTTGTCAACAGAATTCAGCTACAAAGGTTAAAAAAGGTAAAGTAAAGGTACCCCTGTACCAGGCCGTGGAGGCCCATAGGGTTGTGAGATGTTGAGGCTCCCACATTTTCCCTAGACAATCGGCTCATAGATGACGGTGAGGTTGTCAGGCTTACGCGCAGGCCGCCTTTACCCCTAAGAATATTCCTGGTACTCATTTCTGTTAAAGGCTCAGTCGACCCCAGGGCCATAGTGCGGCTAGAAGGATTAGTTCAATTGAAAAAATCCACCTCATCAGGATTCGATCCCGCGAACTTCCGGCTTGAAGCATAGTGCCTCAACCAACTACACTACCGCGTGCCCCCACAGAGGAAGGTTATGTGTTATAATTAGTAATCTGCTAGTAAACAGCAGAGTTCGTTTTTAATCTTTGCAATAAAATGCAATTTTCATTAACCCCCTCCCCCAAATTATATCCTAGGTACCTTAATTGAAGTAGACCTATGCATCATTCGGGAGTGGGGATAAACATGAATTCTTAATATCGGTAATAAAAGAGATGAGAGAACAATTACAGGCCTCATTGCCTCCAGTGTCTACTCCGAAACTGCCCCCATTACAAGCCCGAACGTGGTAGCAAAGAGAAAAGTTTCTGACCATGCAGTAAATCGAACCCCGGTCATCCAGTACCCATCCAGTAACTTTCCTGACAGAACTGCCCGGCTTATAACACGTTCTGTTACGAAGATTTATTTTTGGCAACACAGACCAGAGTTAAGTCCTTACAAATTATAAATCACTCCGTCCAATGTGACCTGTAAGTTTTTTACTACATGAAAACTTAACACCCTTACATGTTTCGGTCTCTGTGGACCATCTTCAGAGGGTAAACATCACTACAAATAGGAAACCACCATCACATAAGTTGTTTAGACGTAAAGTACGTACACTTATATGCTACAATGCATAGTACACAGAATAGAACATTTCACAAACACAGCAGTTTCCTGGGAATGTAAGTTTTAAACAATTGTATAAAATTCCTTGATGTTAATTAAAAGTTTTTTAGATTGTCAATAATTAAAATTCGTAAACCATGCAGGCTCGTGTTCGTCCTCCCATCGTCTCTCTTATAATTTGTAATTGTTATTGTGACGGACCAGAATGAAACAAATCAAACTTAAGTCCTTACAATTAACTCGTTACTACTCACGAATATGTAAACTACGTGTGTCTACGTCACACACACGCGTGCGCATGCGCCGGACGCACAAGCACGCACACGTAGATAAGTACTGCCGTACACACACACATGTATATTCATTATAAAACAAAGAATTCCGAACAAAAATGCATGGAATTACATTTTGGTGGTTTACAGCAAGAACAAATATTTTTATATATCCATACTGCAGAACACAATTCCAATTCAAGTCGTTAATAAGGGCATATGAAATCTATTGTAATGTGTTTGTCCACTCGAAGTAAATATTAGAAAAAACAGACATAATGACAGACCCTTCCGAACCTTGCGTGATGACCTCGGAGTCACGGTCATTGCGCGCACTGTTTATTGATGATAACATGAGGCGCAGGTATGCCAGCAGTCAATAATGTTATTGGCCAACTATTATACCAACTCATTTGTATGCACTCTCACACACAGACGCCTACGAGTACTTCAGCGTATTAACACGAGCACTAATTCAGTCAGGCCAGACGACTTACCGAATGCGTAAGGTAAAATGTAAAGTTGTCCCTGTGCTTAATTAATTAAGGACCACACCATCATGATTCTTGATCTCGGCAACAGATGGAGGTGAGTGTCAACTCTACCCCCGAGGAAGGAGACCCCGGTACACATTGGATGTGAAGCTGGGTGGGCCCCAGGGTCGGTTTGGGCGCTGTCGAGTATAGGAAAATCCCTTGCTTCTGCCGGGAATCGGACCCCGGCCATCCAGCCCGTAGTCATTCACTATATCATTTGCGTAAACGTAAAAGGATAAAGCTACCTTGTACTTAAACACGATTGCATGAAGACGAAGTGGAGGGAATATCCACGCATTCTTAATATCCACACCCTGTGGAGGTGAGTGATATTCGCAGTAGTCTCTGAACAGGAAGCTGTCTGGATGTGTTTGCGAAGTTAAGATCCCCTACCGCTACAGGGCATCGAACTCTGATCGTTCAGACCGTAGCCAGCAACTTTACTAACATGTTCTAGCTCATGTTATGTGACCTGAGTGGAGAACAAACACTAATGGCTGAATGAGTGAGCTACAGTGCAGAAGTATAGGTGCAACAGCAAGCTGGCCTATATGCTAGGTTTACTAGACACATTTACCTCTAGGGACGAGTATAAGGGGACCGCCTCTGTGGTCTGATGGTCGGAGTTCCTGGCTACAGATCCAGAGGGCCGGGTTAGATTCCAGCGCTACCAGATTTTCTGAGAAGTAGTGGGTCTGGAATGGGGTCCACTCATCCTCGTGAGGATAGTTGAGGAGCTGTTTCAAGGAAATTGCGGCTCCGGTCTAGAACACCGAAATTGACGGCCGTGGGGATTCGTTGCGCTGACCACGCGGCACTCTCTATCCGCAAAAGTTGGCACTAACTTCGCTGACAAGCGGCGGTCGCTCGGTCGGTATAGTTTGCTTACGGACTAAAAAACACGGAGTATGTGTGTGTGAAGTGTATAAGAGAGCTTTGTGTTTATTTCTTTCTGTAGTATTAGGCCTTTATTCTCCGGCATTGCTCTCCTTTGAATTTATCCGTCGAAATTGTTTGATTTGCGTCGGGGGAAAAAGTCATGGAACATCCTCAGTCTGAAGGCATTATACCAGTGAGGAAAAACTAGTATTTAGCTATAAGAAGTACGGAAATGTAGGCACAGCGTAACAACTGTGGGGTGTTCGCTCCGCTTGCTCAGTTATCTAAAGAGTCATAGGCTTAGGGGTCATTCATTCATCAGTAATCTGTTAGACGACGGGTCCACTTAATGCGATCTAGAGCTTTCTCCTTCAAATGACAGTATCCTCTTCTGTCCCCAAGGTCATCCAGCATCTTCTTACGTCTTCTTCTTCGTCTTCTTGTCACTTCTATCCGCCCCTCTATCTTTCCTTCAATAACTTCTTTTAGAAGGCAGTTCCTACGTAAGATATGACCAATCCAATTAGCCTTCCGTTTTCTTATTTCGTATAGGATATTCCTCTGCTCTCTGACTCTAATTAACACTTCTTCATTTCTCACACAATCGGTCCAACTGGTCTTCTCAATCCTTCTCCAACACCACTGGACTTAAAATATGCAGTCATTTTTCTCCATAACTTAGAAACGCTTTCAGCTTCGATAATTATTTAGCGAGTTACTATCGAGATGTAGAAGTACTTTCTCCGATTTTAAACAAAGTTCCAAAGTTTCGACACAGTTAAGCAAAATTCCCCAATATCAAGTCTAATGAAAATCCGTTCAACGGTTTTCGATTAGTTTCATGCGAATGGGGACAGTGAAGCTAATGCATACATTTCTGCAAATTTTTGTTGTTAACACCTCAAAAAGAGCTGAAAGAGGAGAAAAAGTTTGATTTTTATTAAAGTATGGATTGCACCAGAAGGATCAACTATATTTTATTTCAATTCGAATACATTTACAGTAAGCCCACGCTAATCCGGTTACAGTTAATCCGTATGTCGGATAATCTGGATCGAAATATGAAAAAAGTAAAGCGCTCTTCGCAGTTGAGTACATACTTTAAAAGGCACGTGACATTTAGGAAGGCAGATGAGTCACTTGTCTTTGCAGACAAAACTTGACAGTTTCTTTGAAACTGCATTATTACGTTCGGAAACAAGTACAACTTCTGAATCTACTATCGATGAATAAATGTACTCTATTTTTATAATTTTAAATAAAGACTCTACAGCAAGCATGTCCAACGCGTCGATCGCGGGACGATTTTTGGTCAATCTCATAGGCCTATAAGGAAATTACACGTGAAAAGCATGTAAATTCACTGGTAATATAATATGATTATATGCAGATTTTGAAGGGGAAATACATATTAAATTAGTCTGTACTCTCAATATATGTTGCTTTTACAACAAACATCATGAGTCGTGTTATTTTTACCAATATTTTTTATTAAAGCGAGGTACGACGATAGGAGGGGATGATAGATCACTGGCAGTTTTGACACTAAAAAGTCGATCACTACCTGTTTGAAGTTGGGCATGCCTGCTCTACAGTGATATTTTGTATTTATCTTCATCACCAGTACTTATATCATCAAATTTTCCATTTATTTGTTCTAAGATTTTTTTGGGTGGGTCTACCGGGGTGTAAAGGTACTCACCTCTATCTAGTGCTGAGCTGTACCTCCACTCCTCAAGGTGTGGTGTGGTGACTGATTACTCAAGCACAGGGACAACTTCATCTTTTACGACAGCAAAACAGGGTAACATAAAAATTACTATAATAAAAGTGGTCTAGCCTTGCAAGGAAAATCATTAGAAAGAGTTCGAACAGTGTTAAATGATAAAACGATTGAATAAGTCAGCACTTCCAAATGTCTGAGCAACTCGTGCAATATAACTCTAAATTTACCATTTTAATGTAACCTTGGGAAACGATTATTACATGCCACTAACCTTCTTCGTTCAACAACGAGTCGCTAAGTTCTACAGACAGTGAAGTCATCTGCTTAACCGTGTATTTGTCATAATGTTCTGGGCCAGGGATGGAAAAAATACATTTTACAGTAGGACAACAATCATATTCAGGTAAGGCATGGCCACTGAAGCCGAATTTACACGTTGATTCCATCTTCGTATTCAGTTTCTATGCTAATGATGTGAATCTGCTGGAATATTACAAAGACACCAAAAAGAAACTTCAATTGACTCTAGTAAGGAGGTTGGTCTGTATGTAAAAGCAGAGGAAACTAAGTACATGTAAGATTTGAGGCTTTCACGGCGGTGACTATGAAGAAAGCAGTCTTCTGGGATTTGGCACCGTGTATATGTGGTGTTAACCGACGTTTCGGAGGAACGTATCGCCTCCATCTTCAGGGTAGAAGAAAAAATATATAAGAATCTGCAAGCAAAGAGACCGTGAGGCTTTTACCGGTTCTCACGGTCTTTTTGCTTTCAGATTCTTATATTTTTTTCTTATACCCTGAAGATGGAGGCGATACGTTCCTCCGAAACGTCGGTTAACACCACATATACACGGTGCCAAATCCCAGAAGACTGCTTTCTTCAACTAAGTACATGTTGCTGTCTCGTCACCAGAATGCAGGGCAGAATCATGACACAAAGAAAGCTAACAGATCCTTTGAAGAAGTGGCACAGTTCAAATATTAGGGAGTAACATCAACAAACCAAAATTTGATTCAGGCGGAAATTAAGAGATTCAATTCGGGTAATGCTTGCTACCATTTAATCCGGAAGCTTTTGCTTTCTAGTCTTTTGTCTAAAAATGTAAAAGTTAGAATATACAGAACTATAATTTTGCCGGTGGTTCTGTATGGGTGCGAAACTTGGTTTCTGACATTAAGGGAGGTATATAGTGTTTGAGAACAGGATTCTGAGGAGAATATGTGGACCGAAGAAAGAGGAAGTCACAATGTCAAACAAATACGTCCAAATTCCAAACCATCTGTGAAAGGATTTGTAATGTTCTTGCGAGAATAGTGATCTAAACGTATTTGACCGCCTGTAAGAATATGCTACGCTACGTGACGTATTAGGGGCGACTTCAACGCTTATCAAAGAAATCTTTTTAGAAATGTAGGTCAGAGAGTTGAAGACCTCTTTTAAGTGGGCGGGAAAATTCTCGCTCTCTTAATTCCTTATATGAGTAATTAAACGCCTTGTGACGTTCTGATTGCACTGGAGGGACTTACACTGTATGGTAAAGGTCAAGCTGTCCCTGTACTTAACTGATTAAGCACTACACCTTGAAGATTCATGTGCGAGTGAAGGCATAGCTCCCCCCTCCATAAAATTGACCTCTGGACAAGATAGAGGTGAGTGATCAGGTTCACGCCCTTGCCGCTTTGCCCTCCGGAGAAACGGTCTCTGCCAGCCTTTGGTTAACAGGCTTCGTGGGCCCCAGAGCCGATCTGGGCGGTATGGAGAAGAGAAAAATCTTGCCCTTCCTGGGAACTGAAACTCCAACCGTCAAATCCACAGCCTGTCGCTATACCTACTGAGCTATGCCGGTTCTGTGTGATCTCAAAACTCCGTCGCCTGTAGTCCGCAAGCGAACTATACCGACCGAACGACCGCCGCTTGTCGGCGAAGTTTAGTGCCAACTTTTGCGGATAGAGGGTGTTCCGTGGTCAGCGCAACGGATCCCCAAGGCCGTTAATCTCGGTTTTCTAGACCAAGAGTCTCAAAACTACGGCCCGAGGGCCACATCCGGACCGCCATGTGATTTTATCCGGCCCGCGAAAGAATTGTGCAGAAATGCGCCAATTGAACTAATTTCCCAATGAGTACTGGTAAATGTGATTCCGAGCTTATTGACCTGACATATTATATTGCAGTTCGATGGCTTAGCTGTGGAAAGGTTCTTTCGCGCTTCTTTCACCTCAGGAATGAAACTGATATATTTCTTACCGAGAAAAACCATCACGAACCACTTTTATCAGATACAGAGTGGCTTTGGAAATTAGCATGTTTTGCTGACCTGGTGAACCGTATGAACAATTCGAATTTAAAGTTGCAGGGTGAAAATAACTTAGTCTGTGATTTATTTTCACTTATCAAGGCATTCAGAGCAAAGTTGATACTTCTGGAAAGGCAAGTGAAAAATTGTAACAAGGGTGAAGCAGAATTTCCTTCCTCGTTTGCAAATTTAGTCATTTCAGATTTGAAAGAACAATTTCGGAAGCGATTTGCTGAACTGAATTCCAATGCTCAGGAAATTAGATTGTTTCAAAATCCGTTTGACTGTGATGCTGCAGATGTCCCAAGTCAAATTCAAATGGAAATTATTGAACTTCATTGAAATTATCATACTAAAGACAAACACAAGGAAGGAAATTTGATCGAATTTTATAAATTTCTGAATTCTGAACAATTTCCAAATTTAAAGTAATCTGCCTGTAAATTTTTCTCCATTTTTGGGACGACATATCTGTGTGAACAAATTTTTCCCAGATGAAGTACGGNCTGAATTCCAATGCTCAGGAAATTAGATTGTTTCAAAATCCGTTTGACTGTGATGCTGCAGATGTCCCAAGTCAAATTCAAATGGAAATTATTGAACTTCATTGAAATTATCATACTAAAGACAAACACAAGGAAGGAAATTTGATCGAATTTTATAAATTTCTGAATTCTGAACAATTTCCAAATTTAAAGTAATCTGCCTGTAAATTTTTCTCCATTTTTGGGACGACATATCTGTGTGAACAAATTTTTCCCAGATGAAGTACGGCAAATTTATCCGATGAACATTTAAAGTCGCTACTTGTGATTAGCGTTTCAAAATTTGAACCTCAATTTAATCAGATTTTAAGAATGCAAAAAGAGTTCCATCATTCACATTAATTGTTTTATTATAATTTGTGATGAAAACATGAGCATTTTCTGCTACTGTCTGTTGTCATTAATATACGATAATTTATTCTCACGTACTTTGTATTTAGTTTATGAAATTCTGTGCTTTCAATAAAACTCATATACCTAGAGTTATTAATTTCTCATTTTATCCGGCCCGTTGAAAGTGCTGAATTACCTAATGTGGCCCGCGATTCGAAAAGTTTGGAGACCCTTGGTCTAGACCGAAGCCGCTATTTCCTCGAAATAGCTCCTCAGTTATCATCACGAGGCTCAGTGGATGCCGTTCCAAACCCACTACTCCTCATAAAATGTGGTAACGCCGGGAAACGAACACGGACCTCTGGATCTGCTGCCAGGAACTCTGACCACTAGACCACAGAGGCGGTTGTATGTTTTTAATTGGTGTCAGATCTGGCACACCACAAAGTTTCGATCGTACAATCCTAATTCAAATTCTGAAGAAAGAAAGATAAATTAGGAATATGGATTCCAGAAGAAATACAGGCATATTAAACTTATCTCTGTATTTAACCCACACGCCATGAAGACATGTTGAAATGTAGCGTTATCTCCGAGTTTTCTTAACGTCGATGTTAACGGAGTTACACGGTCACCTTCACATACCGGCCGACTTTTCCTCGATACAAGGGTTCCAGGAAAAAATAACAAACAATTAAACTCGAAATGAAGGATATGATACTGGATGTGCCACAGAGCCAGCGTGGATACGGTGGCAAAAAAGAGGAGGGAATTTCCCAATAATGTCTCTCGGGAATTGAACCTTAGTAGTTCAGCCAATAGCCATTCGCGTTACTGAATAAGCCATCACATAGATTCATTTCTCAGTTATTTCATAATCTACTGTCAAAATGTTGTGTATTAAGTCTAATAAGAGAAAATTATGACCTTTACGAATGCCACTGATGCATTTTATTATGTTGAAAGCTGCGCTTGAAATTCCGCAGTTGAGTTGGAAATCGTTACACCTAACAGATGACATGATATAAGGCAAGATATTAAAAAAATAATTATTGAATCATAATATATTTAGTGTTAAAGCGAGTAGTAGGCTCCACACGTAAATAGTTTGGATCGCGTTAATCGGAAACCAGCTGTTACTGACAAAGTCACGAACTCTCTATCCAACATGAAGAATACCCAGGGCTTATTGTTTCAATATCAAGTTAAAATAATATCTGCTGTTCATACAGCTTTTTATGTAAATTAAATACAAATATAATTTACATATCTAATGGGCATATAAACCGTTAAACTGCTAAATAAACACTATTCGAATATTTTGCTAAAAATGAAACCATTACATGTTCCTCTGCATTTTAGGCTTAAACATAACTTACTATTTACAAACTAAACGTGTTTTCAACTTTCACCATGATGATACCAACTGAAATTGTAATAGAAATGTCACACACAGCTTAAGTGTGAGGGTTTCAAACCTGAAAGCGAATATAAAAATAAGTACTAGGAAGATTATTGTGAAACAAGTCAAGAGAAAATCTTCTTCCATGGGACTTGAAGTTTCATCACTGTGTTCACTAAATATTGCTAGTGGACCGCATAAACCCATCTGAGTCAGGTTCATATCTTCGCACCATATTTAAGACAGATGTTAATGTTATCCCCCATTTATAATTATGTTTCCGAAATGTTTTCTTTCTTTAAAATTTGCTGAACACAATTCTATACGATACTCCCATTTCCACGGTGCCTGCTACCTAGACCTTACACATAATGACATTCATAAAAATAAACTCCATTTATGTTACTGATATGTAACGGAACTGTAGTTCGTAAGCCTATAATTTATTAAAGGTCACCACTTCCTCTTCGATATTGTTCGGTAAGCCCAGCAAGATTTATTTTTGTTAACAGTCATGCTTTCTGCACGAGCCTTTCTGGTGCATCATTATTTTTTTCTCACCAACTACACTTTTACTCCTTAGCTACTTGCTCATGATCACTATTGCATTTACACGTTTGTGTAATGAATATAATAATAATAATAATAATAATAATAACAATAATTCATTATATTAATTGATTTGAGTTTATCTCTGCGTTGACAATGAAGGGTACGCTGTTATGGATTATACTTTCATGCAGTCCGGATAGCCAGATGTTTTCAAGGATCATGTCGCCTCCATCTTTAGGTTCGAAGAGTAAGCGAAGCAAGAAACTCGCAGAGGAAAAAGACAGAATTATATATTACACAATTTTCTTCTGTTTGTGTTCTTTACTTGATTTACACATGCGTTGTAGTTCTTGTTACCTCGCTACGCTCTGCGTTAGTGCAAGTGTCGGGTGTTAACGCTTCCTTCTCCTGCCATACGCTCTCCGTTAGTGCCACTGTCGGGTGCTGTTTCTTCCTTTTACCATTTTACATTTCCCACCAGCCGTAGTTTCGAAATCTTATCCGGAAGAGGAGTACATAATATCTGTACAATGTAAAGAGAAATAGATGTAACGATTTTGTGATGGGCCCAGCCATGTCCACGGAGTCCTACCAAAATTCTACAAGATTCACGCTTTCAGAATGAATTCTGAATTTCAAGAGCCCACAGGAACCAATTCCAGACATACGAGGAAGAAAAATAAGAATAAATTGCGAGTGGTGGGGTTGCTGATGAGTTTCGCCACCGACAATACTGCTATTGTGACACAACTGCCACGGCATGTAAATGTGACATATGGCTTATCACAATCGAAGTATGATGTCGCTTCTGTTTGAAACGCTCCGTTGACTGCCAGAACACGCACGACTGAATTCCCCTCTCCGACATCTTGTTGCAATTTCTTTCTCTCCGTCTTTAAAGCAGCAGTCATTAACGTTACAGTTTTCTCCGAAAACATTTGAAGTCACTCACCTTTCAACTTTGTCATAAAGTAGTGATACATTTTTACGTATAAATAAAACAACATAAAGTAAGGGGAAATTTGCTGTGGTGAACATGGTCTTGGCACTGTCTGCTGTAGCGGAAAGTGGTTCGCGTGTTTATAGCATGAAAAATATTTACCTTGCTTCTTTGTGCAAACCATTAACCTTTGGACACGGAAAAATGTATTACCGATAGGTGAGAGCAAAGTGACAAGTTGGGGCTCGTGAGTTGGCACCAAGGACGTAGTGTATTAGCAATGTTAGAATTTGTGTGTTATATTTAAATTAAATGTGTGAAAAGATCAAGGCTTGTGGTTCTTCGAAAAATGTGATAGCTGTGTATGAACATGGGGTGATAAAGGAAAAGAAAAGAAACTCCAAACTGAGAACTTTAGATCCCGTAGCCGGATACACAAGACTGGTAAGAAGAGAAACATGCCTTCTACATTACACGAGAAACTTTAGGTTGGTAATGCAATAGTCTAGCTACATACAGGAGGATACACTGTATATACAACGGTGGAAAGAGCTGGCCGAGGAGAGCGTGGAATTATATGCGGAAAAAGGGAGAGAAGAAGACCAAGAAGACCCTAGAAAGAGGATTTTGATGCCGGTACAGGCATTAGGATACCCAGTTCGTGAAAACAAGTGAAAGTAATGGAACAAGTGTGTAGTTGGAGTGGGGCAGGAAATAAACAGGAAGAAAATTTTGGTGGGAAGTCCACCTAGAACACGATTACGCGTTAAACCTCATATACTCTGCTTCAACCCTTTTGCGGCTTAATAAAAACCAATACCATTTATATACTTCATCGCTTAATAGAAAAAATTATTTTTTTACTTTAAAATGTATAAATTTAACCCCGAAATTCAACAATAATATATTTTACTTATTTATTTACAAATATTCTGATGATGGTCCATGCGACCGAAACAAGATGTGATTGAATGAGACAAAAAATGCAGCTGGCTTGACTGGGTGTGTGAACTATATTTAACAGCATTGACAGCAAGCCTTAGTGTACTCCAGTAGTAGCGGCGGTGAACTATTAGATTCCACTGACAGTTGCTTGGGCTCTATCTATCCAATGAACTCTTTCTTTTCAGAGATCCACTTTGAAAAGTCTTCTACCGAAGTGGAGAAACAACACAAAACACCAATATATCTCCTGTGTAAATATATACATTTGCTAGCAGGGAATTGTTTCTCTTGAACGCAGTGGGAGGAATAAATATTATTCTTTCTCTGAGGTATATTTGTGTGACATTACCTTTATTCGAACTTGTCACTTTTCAGCATCACACTAACATTCAGCAGTGGCGTTCGTTGCAACTTAACATCTGTTTACTGAGCCCCTAGCAAAAACAGTTCTTAAAGTTTTATTATATCTGCCAAATAACTGTGGATAATGGCGTCTTCTGTTATTCCAACCACAGAATGTTGTCACTGGTTGTTTTTGTATGTAAGATGATATTTTCCCTCGGTATATTTCAGGAACGCCTCTGTGGTCTAGTGGTCAGAGTTCCTGGCTACAGATCCAGAGGTCCCGGGTTCGATTCCGGCGCGACCAGATTTTCTGAGAAGTAGTGGGTCTGGAACGGGGTCCACTCAGCCTCGTGAGGATAACTAAGGGACTATTTCAAGGAAATAGCGGCTCCGATCTAGAAAACCGAAATTAACGGCCGTGGGGATTCGCTGCCCTGACGACGTGACACTCTCTATCCGTTAAAGTTGGCACTAACTTCGCCGACAAGCGGCGGTTGCTCGGTCGGTATAGTTCGCTTACGGACTAAAACCACGGAGTTATTATTTATATTTCAGGAATTTTGAACCAACTAAAAGTTACTAATTAAAATGAAATGGTGGACAAACAGAGATCGGGCCAATATGAAACAAATCCCACGGAAGAGGAGGGGTGGGAAGGGGCAAGGAAGAGGTGGAGGGATCCGCTGGGCACGCAACAGGTCCCTCAGCCCAATACGCGACGAATATGGAATTTGTGAATATTCCCAGAAGAGTGTAGACAGCCCATTAAACTATATCGGATTTCAGAACTCATATCACACAGTATGAATTTATATAACGACGCTGCTTTACATGCAGAGTTTACATAGCATTAAATGAAACGGGAGTATTATCACAAATAGTGGCTAAGTAAGACTCTGGAAGAACACAATCGTGGTCTGAGGAAAACCACGAACAGCCTCAATGAGGATAGCTGGTAACAGGGCCAGTACCTGAACCACGTACCTTCAATGGCGAATGAGCCGACAAGGCATTTCGATTATGCATTCATTTTATGCACACCATACACAGAACGCAGAACAGAACAATTATATTTTAGCCCAAAATTACTCTGTTTGGGTCATCAGCTTCCAAGTTATTCAGAGTAGAATAAGAGCTAAGCGTCATCCCCGAACTCCAAGGGCGCTGTGAAGGCGCTGTGAAGGGTCATAATGGCGTGCGTCCAGACCAGAATTCGAAGCTTGTTTCCTCCGGGCGTATTGCTGTTGAGACAAGTCTGCTCAACGGTAAAATATTGTCGCGTGTTGCCTATGTAAGGCGAAAATAATTCACATAGGTCCCGGATTTAGTATCATTATTCGCAATCACAATTACTGTCTCGAAGCCAACTAAAGACTGACTGCTGTTCTGAGGTCAGCTACAACCTGCAAACTGCACTCAAGTTATTGAAGCTGGAGTCTTTATAACCTGCTTTCGGACGGAATATAGCGCACAGTGTAGGAGGCTTTGGTCTCGACCACTGTTATGCAACGAAACTTTTTGTTGTCCCTTCCTCTGCTGTGAAACGCGTTTGTTGCTTAAGGTATTCATTCCTACGCAACGGTCCACTGGTATTGCGTTACCGTCTTATCGCAGCCGTTGCCTAGGAAACCAACCATTCCGGATTCCTGGCGCGCCACAGTGTTTTGTGGGTCATTGCATGACGATATCAGTAGATGTATTATGTAGATAGATAAATGGCAAATTGGAAAGAATTTAGAAGAAATCAGTTGGAACTAATGGAGGTACAGACATTTGTCCGAAGGAACTGAGGAAATCGAAGAAAAACCTCAGGCAGGATGGCCAGTGCCATAGCTGGAATTCGAAACGGATACCTCCTGAATACGAGTTAAAGTGTTACCGCTAAGTCAACCCGCTCTGTGGTCATGCAATGGAAGTTGGAATTTGGTTTCTCATGTCGACGACTGTGAAGAATATGGTATCCTGTTCTGTAACTCCAAGTTGTTCGGAGAGAGCCCGACGTTTCGGAGTAACATATCTCTCCCATTTTCGAAGAGTAAGCCAAGCAATAATCCGGCAGAAGCAGATGGCAAGTCGAGCTGCTTTCTTGTTGAATTTGCTTTTCGACCCTGAAGGTTGAGGCGACACGTTCTCCCGAAACGTTGCGCTCTCTCCGAACTACTCGTACATGGCGTTAACAACCCGAAGGCAGTCTGGTCGCCGTGAAGGGTGTAAATGTGTTCAGTTGCGCTATATGAAATAAGAGCCTTTGGCTAGAATTCAAGACTCCACTAACAAAACTACGGCATAGAAACAGCAAACCAGGAACTGTGGCTCCGCCATAGTGCAGCGACCTTAGCGCCATCTGCTTGTGATCTAAACAGAAGAGCAAGTCACACTTCCTACCGCTCGGTAACCCGCCTACAAGCAGGTGTTCTGTATAACTGACCACGTGTTTCTACAGAGGTTCCGGTACAGTCATTCTGTAGCCGTTCGCCCTGAGAAGAGCGGGTACACGTGCACTTATGGATGCTACACTAATATTGTGTTGGATATTGTCCACTGTCTGAGATGTACTCGACATATGCGCTTATACATGTGGCCCCATGATCAGGTGAGCTCAGGGGCCAGTGACAGGTTCTTGAGAACACGGTGCTGAATCTTCGAGATCATAAAAAGTGGAGGATTTCTTGACAAGCTGAGGGGTGACCAGTAGTAGTCAGACCCCTCCCCTCGCTGGAAAGGAGGCCCCATTTCAAAGCATTCAGAAGTCTTGGAAAGAACAAAACTATGGCAAAACCAAGAATTACTGTGCTGATGAGGACCAGCAGCAATTCGACCGACCGACTGACAAGCTATGTCACCATAAACTTCTAAATAAGGATTCTAATCCTTGAATATGTATCGCTAATTAGGTAGTTCTTTAGTTAGATGAGCACTGTTTTACCTTTAATCAGCGTACGAATCAACGTGGAGAGATGAATGCAGTAGAACTCTCCTGTATCTCCCTGTTTTCCGATCAGACACATTTCTGCATTCCATCCAAGTGTAATGAAGAACCTTATCTTTCTGCTTCTTTCCAGACAAAAATAAAATCATCATATAATAAATTTTAGGGACAGGTCTAGCTGTTGACCGCCTCTATGGTCTAGTGGTCAGAGTTCCTGGCTACAGATCCAGAGGTCCCGGCTTCGATTCCCGGGGCTACCAGATTTTCTGAGAAGTAGTGGGTCTCGATCGGGGTCCACTCAGCCTCGTGAGAATAAATGAGGAGTTATTTCGAGGAAATGGCGGCTCCGGTCTAGAAAACCGAAATTAACGGTTGTGGGGATTCGTTGCGCTGACCACGGGGCACCCTCTATCCGCTAAAGTTTAGGCATTAACTTCACCAACAAGTGGCGGTCGCTCGATCGGTATAGTTCGCTTGCGGACTCAAGCCACGGAGTTTTTTTCTTTTTGTTTCTTGTTTTTGGTCTAGCTATTTCCTATGTCATCCTTTTATATGTAGAAACTTATGACTCGTTCCTTCCCATTCCTTATCCCACTCGCCCTAAAAGCCTGCCGCTTGAGATGCTCCGTTTAGATTATTGACTCCTTACCCCTGACACAAGAGTACAACATTCCACACTGCAAGGAGCACCAGGTCCGGGGCCGTTGCTTTGCTGAAGCACTGGAATCTCTCGCGAATGCTGTGCAACAGCCGCCACATGACTGCCATAAAGGTCCTATGCTTCGCTCCTGCAATAACTAGACAGGCTGCCACACAAAGAAATTGAAACTTTTACGAGAGACGTGATAGATTGTAACAGCCGACTTATGATTTATTAACAATATATCTCACCCGCTGGAGTCGCGATAGCTCAGTCGGTATAGCGATGAGCTACGGTCTGGACGGCCCGGCTTCGAATCCCGGCAAGGGCAAGATTTTTCTCTTCTCCAAAACGTTCAGACCGGCTCCGGGGCCCACCCAGCCTCCTGTACAATGGGTACCGGGGGCTCTTTCCCTGGGAGTAAAGCGGCTGTGTCGTGAAGCTAGTAAAGTAAGAAGTAAAGGTGTCCCTGTAACAGGCCGTGAAGGCCCATAGGGTTGTGAGATGTTGAGGCTCCCACATTATCTAGACAATCGGCTCATAGATGGCGGCAAGGTTGTCAGCCCTACGCGCCGGCCGCCCTTGTGAAACTAGTGCCGAGGTCAATAAAGGTCGAGTTATACCTCCACTCCTCCATACGTCTTCATGGCATAATTACGCACAGGGGCAACTTTGCCTTCTTGTTACGGTATTTCACACCCCACTCTGGAAGAAAATAGAGAGGGATGAGGATAAACTCTGTCGAATAAAGGGCTAGACGCCCTACGATCGTCATTTGCTTAGTGGGGGGTGGAGTCCAACTGGGTCCACTCGGCACGGCGGCCACTGATTTGCCTATTGTAGCCTGCCCCGGGTGATTATGATGATGCAGAATTTGGTGGAATAAAGTTTGGCAGGGGAAACCGAAGTACTCTGAGAAAACCCGCCCCAGCGCCACTTTGTCCACCACAAATCCCATTTGACCAGACCCGGGAACGAACCCGGGCCGCCGCGGTTGGAAGCCAGGGACTAACCGCTTGAGCTATGGCGCGGCCATTTTATTCCGGTTTCCCTTTCACGTTTAGTCTGCCATGCACAATCTCTGCCACTAGTGATCGATATAATGTATTTAATTAACAGGGACCAATCAGGATAAGCGACGTGAAATTGTAAACACGTTGCAATAAGGTTCCTGGGTAGATATACATATTATAATAGTATATTTGGAGAGAAAACTGAAGGGATCATCTCAATTTGGACATCACTATCGGAAGGGGGGGGTATAATGATATTGCAACGAATGTGATAGGAATAATAGATGAAGGTGTCCACTCGACTCAACTTGCTCGGGATAGAAACCAGTGAATGTGGCACTGATCCTCTAAGTCCCATAAGGTAAGGTAAAGTTGTCACTGTGCTTAACGAATTAAGTACTACGCCATGAAGGCATATGGGGGAGTGGACCTCGGCACTAGTTGGAGGTGAGTGGTAAGCTTCACGCCCCGGCCGCTATACCCCCGAGGAAAGAGCCCCGGTACCCATTGGATATGAGGTTGGGTGGACCCCAGAGCCGAACTGGACGATGTGGAGAAGAGAAAATTCTTGACCCTATCAGGACTCGAACTCCGACCCCTCGGTCGTCCATCCTGTAGCTAGTCGCTATACCGACTACGCTATCCCGGCTCCTCTAAGTTCCATAAAAGGCAAGGAATTATTTGCCATCTTTTCTCTTCTTCAGGATTGTCGGCGTTAATTATTTCATTACGGAACTCTGTGTACGGTCTCTTGGGTTGCGGCGCCGTGCCGTTCGGATAGACTACAGCAGCCAGTGAAATCAAACTCGGGGAGTCACCTATACGATGTAAGAAATATGACCATTTCTCAGGATTACTGGGTTTTCGGACTTATCCATCGTCCGGTATTCTAAAAACTTTGAGACACAACGTTGCGGAATCTGGGTCTGTTTCCGTCCTCAGGTTAATTGGGAGACAGTTACTCCGTCAGGTCCCTTCGAAAGAGCTGACCTCCATCACCTCTGACAACCCATGTCAGATTTACTACAGCTCTTTAAATACCTGAGACCAGCCAAAGTTGAAAGGGAGATTACAGGAAAATATGCAATAAAAATGTGATAAAGCACGCTCATTCGTGGAACTAGGACAGAAAGGGAGGTAGGAATCTATGTTACAAACCTAGCATATAAGCCAAGTTCAAGTTGTTGGAATACCGGGCGATGAACAAAGTCCGAAATCCAGTAATTCTGAGTGTTATACACCATCGTGAGAACCCTTTAGAATCTATATGACCATTTCTTTTCAGTTTTGTTTCTGCTTCAATATAGCAAGTTAGACCGTCTTTATACAGCGATATACGGCGTCTGAATTACATAAAAAAACTCCGTGGCCTGTAGTCCGCAAGCGAACTATACCGACAGAGCGACCGCCGCTTGTCGGTGAAGTTAGTGCCAACTTTAGCGGATAGAGTGTGTTAGGTAGTCAGCGCAACGGTTCCCACGGCCGTTAATCTCGGTTTTATAGACCGGATCCGCTATTTACTTGAAATAGCTCATCAGTTATCCTCACAAGGCTGAGTGGACCCAGTTCCAGACCCACCACTTCTCAGAAAATCTGGTAGCGCCGGGAATCGAAGCCGGGACCTCTGGATCTGTAGCCAGGAACTCTGACCACTAGACAACAAAGGCGGTTGTCTCCCAAATTCGAGGATTTACAACCCAGACGATGATCACCGCATCGAGTAACTCAAATCCAATATAGTCTGAGAGTAACAGAAGGATTTGTTGGATGGCCTCGCTTATTGGCTTACGGATGTAAGTAAGCTCGTTCAGTATGTAATATAATAAGTACTTACCGTTTCACAGTAAGGCAATCTTTGCTGCCGACGATCTACTGTGTCCGTCGGATATGAAATTGCGTGGCCTTCAAATCGATTCTGGACAAAGACGCGAAGAAGAAATTCGAAAGTCATTACCAGAGCTTGCACCGCGGCCTACAAGTGTTCATAGTCTTTTAAAATGAATTAATGCCGCATTGTGACGTGTGTGTGCGTGTGTGCAGTGGAAGTACAGGGGGTAACTAATGAGGATGTGATGCTTGAATACACAATACAGCAAGGCTCTTCAACGAGTGTTTCAAGCGGACCAGGTGGGATCTGATATCAAAACGAAAAGAATATTTCAGGGGAAACTGACCAAGACTTGTAAAGATAGCTAATGTTCCTAGTATTACTTGGCTACTAAGTGAAGGAATGAAATGTAGAATGAAATTATTGCGTCTAGTGAAGGAAATTACTATAAACATTAGAAAATATGTGGCAACCTTTATAAAATGCCCATGTAGTGAAAAATGATTGCGACTTTCAATGATATAGGTCGATGTGACTCTAAAAAGGGGTCCCATGGCAGACTTCTAATTCAGTAGCGTTTAATATTCGATTTTAAATATCAGATTTCGAGCAGCTGTGAAGCACAAGATGCAGCCACGAAGATCTTCTCAAAGTGAAATTGTGATTGCTAGTATGAGTGACATGCGAGGGGGTACCCAAAAGAAACCGAACTTATTTTTTTTAAACTCATTTATTCAAATTTTAATCACAAACCTTCAGTCCCCTTCAAAGTACTCTCCACTTACACTAATACACTTGTCTAGTCTTTTATTCTATTTTTCAAAACATTGTCTAAATTCATCTTTTGAGATGCTTGACAGCGCCTCCGTCGTTTTTTTCCTTCGCCTCAGCAACATCAGCAAAACGCTGAAAAAAAGTTTTGATCATTTCGGGACTCTTCTTTCAAAGCACAGCATGCTTCCACGCGACCTTGTTTTTGTTCAGCAGTCAGCAGTCGTGGCACGAATTTCGCAGCCACCCTTTTCATTCCCAAATCTTCTGTCAAAATTCGCTGAACTGAGCTCCAAGTCACTCCCGACAGCTCCACAATTTCTTCAATGGTCCGTCGTCGATCTTCCTTGATGATTTCACGAATTTTTTCAACATTTTCATGTGTTCGGGCCATTGCAAAAACGACGATCACACAAAACAGTTGTCACTATAAACTCTGCCGAAACTAGTCCTTAGCTTCTGAAGCAACGGTAGTCGGCTTATCGACTCAGGAATGTTAGCTGTATGCGCTTATAGCGGCAAAACGCGGTACTACAAAAGCTCTGCCCACAAAAATATTAGTTCGGTTTCTTTTGGGTACCTCATCGTATTCAAAGAAAAAGCACTCCAGATAATTCGAGCGGTAATGCTATGATGTAATTTTAATATCTTTTAATAACATCTTACGTTTTTAGTTTTATTATTTTCATTCCTCTGCTGTAGTGTACCGCCTTCATGTAAACAGAGCAACGTCTGACCAATTTGGCACGCGAAACAAATATGGCGGAATGGCATTGAAACTGCTTACAGAGAAATAACACGTCACATTTGCGTGACAGTGCGAGCGTGTTAGGAATTTTAATTGCAGGGTAACCAGTAATATTCAACATTCAAGTGAGAAGTTTGAGCTCTATATAAACAAAATTTGTCTGTGCCAACAGCAGGAGTTATCATGATAAATGCGACGACAGCTCGACTCTATGTTGTGAAACAAAACGATTTTGAGAGAAAGTGGTTAGAAGTAAAAGTGTTTTGATTAGTTAGAAAGATCCGCAGGAACTAACACGACTTAAGCGAGATAGCTAGATCGACAAGAGATGGACAGACCTCGTGCAAATTTCGCAGATACTCTGACTGTATTTTGTTAACCAGTACCAAACTCACCAATAATTTTAATTTAAACCTTAATCTGAACCAAAATTTAGAAAATTTAAATAAAATAATATTAACTGCCTTAAAATTTTAATGACATTGTAACTTATAGTGTTAACGGTAAATTTATCCCGCAACACGCTATGAAGACGCGTGAGGGTGGAGAGTGTACCAACTTACAAACCAGAAAAACAAATATACCTACCTAATGAGGATAAAGGGCCAGTCACGGTAGCCGAGCGGTCTAAGGCATGTACTGTCTTCGCTCGCTTGGAAACCGGGATCGTGGGTTTGAATCTCACTCAGGCATAGATGTTTAGTTTGTGTGTGTGCTGATCACCCGCCGAAGGAGTCCTACCGTATGTGTAAGATCTAGAAAAACCGAAGTGAACGGAGTTCATGGAGGTAGGCCTAGGCCCACTGGGGCTGTAGTGCCAATTTAAAAAAAATGAGGATAAAGAATGACCGAAACACGTTGTAATTAATAAAAATCACACAATGGAAAGTCACTGGAGCGTTACGCCTAATACCAATTGAATTATAATGAAACAGGAAGCTACACTATAGAATTATGGACTCTCGTATTTCCCATCACAACCTGACGCCTTGCGTTTGAATTCAATACTGAACAAGTAGGCAAGTCTCAGTTTATGTTAGAAATTTGTTTGTACAAGTCCCGTTCTTTTAAGGCGCAAGATGCATAAAAAAGGCAAAGTTGTCCATGTGCTTAACTAATTAAGTATTACGCCATGAAGAAGACATAAGGAGAAGTGGATGTATAGATCCACGTATTCTTGAGCTCGGCACTAGATGGAAGTGAGTGGTCAGCTTCATGCACCGGCCACTTTACCCTGGAGGAACATCCCCGGTACCCAATGGATAAGAGGTTGGGTGGGCCCCAGAACTAGTCTGAAACCTATGGAGTAGAGAAAAATCTTGCCCGTACCGGGACTCAAACTCCGACCCCTCGTCCGTCCAGCCTATAGCCAGTCGTCATACCGAAAGCCGCAAGAGAAAAAGTAAACAAATTTTAAGTACATATGTCGTCTCCATGTTTCTGTAATTGAATAGAACTTCATTTTCTGGAAGTTTATCTGTTACTTATTACTTCGGATTGCAAGATTGAACAAGAAAATTATTGACAAATTCGTTTCTAACTTATCACCAATCAATCAACCAACAAATTTATGGCATTAAAAACACAAAAACCAATCATTCGGCCCAATTCTGACCCAATTCAATTCGGTACAATTATGAGAAGTTCATCTGAGAACGTCTTTTAAAAAAATAACCTATTCTGTCCAGGTGATTCCTTTCATGGCCGTTCTTCAAACGTTGCGCATGCGTTTTTTGCTTTCCCGCGCGAGCTACATATCCCGTACGCGCTACTCCTCTTCCTTTAAAATAATAATAATTAATTTCTCTGTTATTTATGTGCCGAGTCAACAGCTATAATAATAATAATAATATGAGTACCAATCGCAAGGTTCCCCTTCATGTAACATTCAAGCGGAATTTTCACCTCTCCAGACGTTTCAGCGACGGTGCTTGTTCCTACTGAGCCAGAAGCCTCTGGAGCGCCCACAGACCTGCATTCTCCCGTGTATATCAATGCGTAAGATTAACACGAGTAGCGGCTGACGTGACAGCCCAGCTGTGTGGGGGGTTTACCTTGACGTTGGAGGAGCAGCACTGAGCCAACAATGACAGCAGCAGCAGAAGTGGGGCCGGCGGGTGTGGCGGTCGGTCGGCCGTGTGTGCTCTTCTAGTGTGTGTCTGTCCTCGCCGAAGTAAGGTGCGCTTACACTGCAAGACAAGTTCATGCTCGTGCGTGTTTGTGTGTGTAGTGACAATGATTTGGAAGCCATGGTCAAGGACTTGTGTTTAGAATACACGAATTCTCGTGAGATAATGCAGGTATGATTTTGATTTTAATGTTTATAAAGAAAATGAGTTCAAATAACTTTTCACCAGGATTCTCTTTAAAATTCATGTAGAAATGAGAGAGCCGATTTTGGTGACTGTGATTTAAGGAGCGCGTTGTTTGAAGTCACTGTTAACATCAATTATATATGCGAGTTGCTCTGTGTTGTGCTGTAATGACAGAGATCTTACTATAGGTTTGCTGCCCCGTACAGTAAATCCTACCGGAATCTCTCAAATAACTAATTGCCCCATAATGAATTCTGAGAAGTAGCATAACTTATGGAACAAGATAAAAATTTGCAAAGTGTTCTATGTGTCGCATTATTTCATACATATTTCTTCTTATTAAATTCCATATAAATTTTTAATGTTCATACATTATTCTTACGAATTGGAGAGTACAAGCATTCATCGATTCGTAGACTAATTCTAATAGTGACAAAATATTTTCCTTTCTTGCACATTTTATATTAGAGTAATACAACGTCTAGCAACATACGTGTTTAACATGCATGGATTTTTGTTTGTTTGTTTCTGAACTTATAAACTGGAGCAACGAAGTGGTTACGTTAAACGTCTGTACCTTATGATGTGTAGGAATGCATTTAAATGATCCTCCTTTTCCTTTGGAATTTAATATTCTTTATTAAGCCTGCGGTTCAGTGTTCAGTGGCAGATGGTTTGATGTATCCTCAACAGTGGCTCCTTTCTTTAATTGGACTGAATAAATTAATATCGATTAAAGGTTGCTAGGATGCAGGATATCTCAGTCAGTGTAGTGACTAAGCCAAGGGCTGCAAGACGGGGATATACAGTTGGGTTGCTCCCTCCTATGCAGCGTCCACCCAGCCTCTGGTTCTCTCTGTTTCCGTGTAATGGATACCGGCAGCTTATTCCTTGGAGGAAATGCGGCTGGGATGTGAAGCTGACCATTTACCTTCATGTTCAGTAGCGAGATTATAATGCATGGATATATACCTCCAATCCGCCATACGTCCTGCCGTGGTGCTTAATGAAGTACAAGGAAACCCTTACTCTTTTAGACTACATTTGCCAGTGTTTTGCTAACGCATTTTCCAGTGTTTTGACTATTCAGTAGACTGTTATAGTACATGCAATGAATATTCCACAGTTTCATGAAGGATGGATAGACAATTAAATGGTCTTTATAGTCCGTAGCGCTAAAGATTATTGACACAGCTTCACTTATTCAGTCGTTGAGAAATGAGGAATTTTCCAGTTGTTACAGCCATTTTGTAGACCGTTAACACTTCCGTCATTAAGTATTCTCTGATTTGTTGGCAGTTGGATATGTAACTGAATTATCTTAATACGACGTTTCCGCAGTCATTGTTGGCACGACCTTTAGGATTAGCACCTCTATTCACCATTCCGTCAACAGAACCAAGGAATGTCAGTGCGAGGAACAGATGTAATTCGCCCTACTGTTACACATTTAAATCATCGTTGTACCGATAACATAACGAAAGTCGGAAATAGCCGTTTATACAGGGTGATTCACATAGAACCGGCCCGACGAAATGAGGTGTAATATAAAATATACCATACAGATATGAAAGTAATTTACACATATCTTATCTTGGATTGTGTGACGCGATCAGAGCAGGTGTTGAAAGTGTCCGCCGTTTTCAAGTAGGCATTAGAAACGCTCGCTGTTCAACAGTATACTCCATGACTGTCGCCTGCGCACTGCAGACACGTTTCGGGGTTGTCCTTGACCTTGCAGCATAAGGGCTGCCACTTGCCGGATCATGCGCACACAATTCGACTCAGCACGGCCCACGGATTATTATGTCGTAATTGTGAGAGCTTATATGCATCACCTGCGGAATTATTAGCAAATTCATCGGGCCCATTCTATACGATTCACCCTGTAGCATAGGAAGCCGTTGAAGTAAGCAAACAGACCTGCGTGCGCTGTAGAGAACATGACATGATCTAAGTACGTAGATACGTACTTGCAAAACACGTTACATTTATTGGTGGAACAGCGACTTTCTGTTTCATCCAAACATCCCATGGGACCTACGCTGGTAGATGGAACGGACGCTCTGGAGCCTTAACAACAAGCATCAACACTTTTTGTAAATCTAGGGACGTAGAAGCCGCAGTGGAAGTCGAAATAGACTATATACAGTATGTACACTATATACATAACATATAAATTCTTTACAAACAAAGATAAAACATAACAAAAACCCTCTGCTTAGGTGGGGCACTATGCTACAAGCCGCGGGTTCGAGTCCCGATAAGTCATTGTTTTTCCAATTGATCTAATCCTTCCAGCCGCACTATGGCCCTAGGGTCGACCCAGCCAGGAATGTTCCGAGGGTAAAGGGCTGCCGGTCGGCGCGTAAGGCTGAAAACCTCAGGCCCTTCTGTGAGCCGATTGTCTAGAAAATGTAGGAGCGTCGACGTCTCACAGCCTATGGGCTTCCACGGCCTGTTACAGGGATAGCTTCACCTTTTTTTAACCTTTATCTGGGCTTAGTTAAGCACTACACCATGAAGATATATGGGGAAGTGGGGATATAAGCTCCACGCACTCTTTTAGCTTCCCTTGACGGAGGTGAGGAGCCAGGATGACTCAGTCGTTATTACTACGGACTGGACAAGGAATTAGGATTCGATTCCCGGAAAGTTAAAAAAAAACTTTTTTTCCTTTCCACAGCATTCAGACAGGCTTGGGCACATCCCCTCTCCTCTCCAATGAGTATCGAGGGCCCTTTAGCCGGGAATAAAACGGCCGGTGCGACGTTAAGATTGAGTAGATCCATACTAACTCCCCCATACGTCTTCATGGCGAGGTAGTTATATCTAGAGCGGTCAGCTTCTCTCCTCGGCCGATTTATCCCCAGCCAAAGAGCCACGGTTACCCATTGGACAGGAGACCGGATGGGGCCCAGAGCCGGATCTATTGCAGAAATACCCAATGGAAATCTTACGCGACGCAACGAATTCAGTGATCCTTAGCTAAGGAATGCCATGCTAATGAGGCTGATTTGAACCACTGATTCATTTGCTGGGAGCTGAAACAAATTCACGTAGGCGGAACGGCGTGCAGATGACAAGCTATTTATCGCGCGCTTCAAAATGGGTGAGTCACAATACGAGATAAAGGCATCCAAGAAAAGGCGTACGTTTACATTTACTGTTCTTGCTGCTATAAACATCTGTGCCGAATTTATCCTCACAGGCACTGGGGCCTATATCCACTTTGCTCTGGACTGGGGAGGTCTTCGGTTGGTTGAATCATGAGCTTCAAGGCGATCCAATTGCAACAGGACGCGATTGGAACCCCAGACTATACAAGTATGCAATGAAAGTGCAAAACATGAAGTTCTAAGACTAATTTCTTCGTCTTTGTTCTTTGGTTATTTACCAGCGTAGAGTTGAATGGTGCGGTAAATGTGACTGATGAAGCGGAAGGGATGCGGAAGGAAACGAAAGTGGCCTATTTTGGGGCAAACTGCAGGCACTCGCCTGGGAGAACGGTGTAACACCACGAAATTCGTCAAAATAACCGAACTCCTGGTCAAAATTCGAACCCGGGACTTGTCAAATAGGAAGGAGCGATACACTCATACAGTGCAAAGAGGCACTCCGTCCAGGTGGACTGAAGGCGGAGCGGTGAGTCCTACTGCCACGAAAGAAAATGGAACTGTGAGAAATTTCCAACTCCGAGATTCGATCCAGAGACTGGCTAAATATGAATGCAGATAATTCGATTTGTGTGTATCGTTCCTGGTCATCCTTCTGTTCTCTGATGTCATCACTGTCATAATCACCGAACATGTTTCTGACTTGTATTCGGTTCGAATCTCAGCGAGAACACCGACTATCCTGACTAAGAGTTTCCTCGGTGTCTTCAGGAGAATGCTGTGACAGCACCCTGAAGTAAGCCATGGCCACTTCCTCCCCCAGTCTGACATAATTTGACGATCAGTAACTACTGCAGTTGATACAGCCTACAGTCCATCCATACATTATCGTAATTGTCAATATAAGTCCCTGTAGTAGGTGTGAAACAAAATAATCAACCACTTCCTTTGCCTGAGGCACACGGAGTTCGAAACCTTTCCGGGTATGAATTTGCATTACCGTAAATTAAAGGCGGTAGACGCTACAAATAAATGTTTCATATTGGTTTTTTATTTTGTACAGAATATAGAAGGCGCGCGGTAGCGTAGTTGGTTGAAGCACTATGCTACAAGCCGGAAGGTCTCGGGATCGAATCCCGATGAGGTGGATTTTTTCAATTTACCTAAACCTTCCAGCCGCACTATGGCCTTGGGGTCGACTCAGCCTCTAACAGAAATGAGTACCAGGAATATTCTTGGGGGTAAAGGGCGGCCGGCGCGTAAAGCTAACAACCTTACCGCCATCTGTGAGCCTATTGTCTAGAAAATGTGGGAACATCAACGTCTAGCAACCCTATCGGCCTCTACGGTCTGTTACAGGGATAGCTTTAGAGTGGCTTTCCTGCTTATCAGAATATCGGTATGCACAGCCACACACCCTTACAGATTGTCAGGAGTGTACAAATCTTATTCGTAGTTTTGTGAGCTCTGTGTATGAATTTATAGAGATTTCATCTGTATGTATTTGTCCCCAGTTTTCATATTGATGGATTGTGATTAAATTAAATTGGGATTCTATTCTGAAAGTTATCGAGAGAATTTCAGTTTTATCTCTTATCAGTCAACTGTATTGCTTTCATATTTCATTCTTAAATCAGAATTTATCGTAATCTTCTCTAAAATCTATTCCGTTGTAGACTAACCAGGATTTACTGCAACTGCTTTTAAAAACACTAACGGTAAACTGATCTTGCTAGATCTTGCTGTCGGCCACCCTGAAGCGTTCTAGCAAGATCACGATATGGGGGTGCGGTCTTGATTGAATTTGTTACACTGCAGCCATTCGTTGTTTTCGGTAGTTGATTAAATAATTTATTGCTACTAATTTTGGGCCTTCGTTCCTATTTTACAAATTTGAAATGTTAACATATTCAAAACCGATAAATAATGTAAAACCCATAAGGTTTAATAAAAATACAAACAGCTTTTTAAAATAAATATATATAGTTAGTTATTAGAGAGGGTGGGTTTCCCCATGCACTTAGACCTGTAGTGGTCCATTGTGCTTCCCTCTATGATTTCTACCAGCCTCTATATCCTACCGGTATTGGTGCTTACCATCAGTCCCACCCAGCCAGCGAGACCGGCTCTACTAGCTGAGAAGTATCTATAATGCTTCCCCCATCTACCGGAGGTATTAGTGACTGCTGTTAGGCGGCAAACGTCCGCAATTTTACTCAGTGACCTCCTTTGGCGATATGAGGTTCTTTTTCGTGCCGTAAAGCTACGACACGGGACCCACGGTTTGAAGTCCCTCCCGGAGGACTTGTTCCCTGAATTTTTCCGCCCTTAAAAATTCGACGACCTCTGCCGGGTATTTGAACCCGCGTACTACGAGTCATGAGGTGGGAACGTTACCTCTAGACTACGGAGGCCGCTATATATATATATTTTTGGAGGGAAGTGGGTTGAAAATTATCTGTGCCTTATGTTTTTAATTTCCTTGTCTCTCCCGTAAACATTTTAATTTTTTTTCTGTTTGGCTTGCTGTTTCGCTTTCTTCTTTCTTTCTGTTTAGTATATCCATTCACATTACGATTTTATGTCCAGTGTAGCAGGAGTTTATGGTTGTGCTGCTCTGTTGCAGAAGATGCACACAGTTCGTGACATACATCGGCAAGTACTCATACCTAGTAGTCACGTCACAGTAACATTGTTTTGTTACCGTGCAGACATTTACAGACACGCTCTAATATCCAACAAAAACACATTATAAACGTAAGCGAGTCTTCCATGTCACTGGAAATTCAAATCTTTCTAGGGCGTATCGTATTGTTTGCTAATTTAACGGCAGATGTGGCCTGCGCATGAAAGCATATACCGTACGAGTATTTACCCAATTTTGCTTTAAACTCCCCACCAACAAGCTACGCTGTTGAGTTCTGTAAGTCCTATTATATTCAGGTAGCCTCGGGTTTGAGACCGGCTACGCTGAATATTCTGGAACTTCCGTGTCGGGGAGGAGACTCAATGACACCTGACGATCGGACAGTCGGATTCGATTCCCAGCAAAGAAGCAGTGAGTGGGCTTATAGACGCGTTCGCATCTACGGCCATATGCGCCTGGAGAAGGCTCAAGTTTTCTTTTATTAAATTCTATGTAAGGTTAAATAAAATTAAACATTTTTCAAACTGTGGACTGGTCTGTCAGCGTGCAAAAGTGTAAAACTGAAAGCACAATAAATACAAACTCCGTGGCCTGTAGTCCGCAAGTGAACTATACCAACCGAGCGACCGCCGATACTGGATTCAAATCGGTAATGACAGGTTATATATGGACCAATAAGATTTTAAAACGGCAGTATAGATAAAATGTTGTATTTCGGAAGATAACACAGAGCCAGTTAAATAAATTTGTGTACCCCTATACCACTAAGCAAAGCCAGACGTTAGATGCTTTTCGCAGATCAAGATGCTGCTGCGTATTTTTTTTAATTGCTAGTGGGTGGGGCCAAGTCCCTTGTACTGCGCCCGCTTCTGGCCTATTGTACCAGCCCCAGATGATAGGTGAGGGTGATTATGGAGCAGTTGGTGGATTGAAGAAACCGAACTACTCGGAGAAAACCTGCCCTAGCGCCACTTTGTCCACCACAAATCCCACTTGATCAGACCCGGGATCGAACCCGGGCCGCCGCGGTGGGAAGCCAGCGACTAACCGCGCTGCGTAACGCACCATAATGTCGGAGTGTTTGATGCTCTCCATCATAACGTGCGTATTCTCGCGTGTCTGAGCTCTGACATCAAGTCGCCATGACGCGTTTTGTTCTTTAGTTTCTTGGGCTGGGGGTGAGACTCAGTCCACTCTGTACGTCGGCCACTAACCGGCCTACTGTACCAGCCCCGGGTGATAGATGACGAGTGTGGAGCAGTCGGTGAAATGAAAATTGGCAGGAGAAACCGAACTACTCGGAGAAAACCTGCCCCGGTGCCACTCTGTCCGCCACAAATCTCATATGACCTGTCCTGAGCTCGAACCCGTGCCGATAATTAGACGATATTACTTCTTGCTCTCCTGTCTGGAAGCTAACATGTCAATACTATATTTCCCATATGAAACAATTACCTAATGGTATTCACGTCTACATTTCCTGCTTTACATCATCTGCGTCATTTCTATTTGCGCATTGAATGTATTACCTTTATATTCCATTGTGTAAGAACAGCATTATGAATAAAAACTGGTGCTGGAAGAAACATTACATCGAGCAATATTGTCAGATTCCAAGTTTGGAAATATTTGAAGCTGTCCTATGTAGCTGTAACTCTGAGACCTGACGTGCAGAAATCTCAACTCATGTTTTGGCAGTTAGGATATACCAGTTCTTGGTATCTGATTGCAGAAGCTTTGTAAAGAGAGCCTTCCCAGAACCCACGCTCAGGCAGACACTTGCTCATGTATGTTTATAATGATGTTCTGCGTACAGAAAGTAGAGTTACGTGGACCTACGCCGTATTCTGGCATCAGATAGGTTTTTGTCTCCGACTCTCAAGCTTCTAGGGACTGCGGATTGGTTCACTCATGGAGCTGAGCCCTTCTTGAGGAGCCGCCAATTCTGCAGCTACTCAAGAACTTCCCAGAAATTTATGGAAGCGTAAGGTTCATTACCGTGTTCACAAGAGCCCTCCACTGGTCCATATCCAGAGCCACATCAATCTAGTCCATACTAACCCATCCCATCTCAAGAAGATCCATTTTAATATTATCCATACATCTACGTCTTTGTCTCTTTCCTTCCGGCTTTCCCATCAATATCGTATATACATTCCAACTCTCCCCATTCGTACTACATTCCATGCCTCTCATGCACCTTGACTTGATCATTCTAATTATACTTGGAGAAGAGTACAAGTTATGAAGCTCCTCACTATGCAGTTTTCTCCAGCCTCCTGTCACTTCATCTCTCTTCGTTCTGGACTGAACGGTAGCAAGTATCACCCGAGTACTTCGGATTGGTTAGCTTTAAAATCTTCTTCCAGAAGTTAACTACTTCATATTTATATAATTATTCAGCCGATCGAGAAATTTCCTGGACATCAGTGTCTTTGGAATGTGACACAGTATAATCTGGTAGATATTTACTAATGTCTTGGATAAAGGTGCTGCCTCATATACTCTGAAGATGGAGGCAGCACATTCCTCCGAAATATCAGCAGCAGTATACCAGACTACACGAAGTCACATTCCATTCATAGTCGCCGCCACAAGGGCCTCAAATCTGACAGTGGCATTTCCTGTCGTGTACCGTGAAGGCTCTTTGTCGTTATCAGCAGATACGACCACTGGACTCTCATTCTGAGCCACTTCATCCTGCTCATAAATTCACCATAAGATTAACATATCAAGAAAATAAAGAGGCCTACACTCTACAAAAGCTTCTTTCGAGCACTAAACTCTTCAGAACACAAGGTGCATATGCTAGATGGCGTTAGTTTTTAATTTCCTACATGTTGTGTGAAGTATTTTCTTATCTCTATTCACACGGTAAGGGATTTTTCAAAGAATATACACCAGAGCTAAGGGACGGAGTAGTTTGATAGCTGTCAACCTTCCGCCTTTGCTTCAGTCCTAGAGACTTATCTGAAATCTTTCTCGGCCTACTTTTGAGGTATCTTCTGAGATCACCTAGAGTTCTGAATGGTTAAAAGCAGCAATTGATCCAAGCTCACCCTACTTTTCATTATCATGTTTTAGTTGCCGTTACCTAGCAGCGGACAGTTTCCTCTGGCTTCATTGTTCCAGCTTTCAGCCATCATGTTACGATATCTAAGTATTTACAGACACGAAGTCCCTTCCTACCAAAAGACAACCTGGGAAACCTAAGCATGGCACGAGAGATAATTTTGGAATAAGTCTTAAAGGTACAGGATACGGGGGGTGAAATGGACTCGCTTCGCTCTGGATTGGGTTCAGTAGATAGTCCTTATGAAAAGTCGGAGGAATTATTAGACAGCTGAGTCACTACCAGCTTTACAATAACGACTCTCTGTCTAGGAAGTTGAGCAAAGGTAACGGTGCACTGAGGGAGTGAGAACTTGCGTAAAAAGGAAGATAAAGTTTGTTTCAGCTGGAATAAATGTAATTACTAGAGAGCTAGATTAGCAGTGAATCAAGCCGCAGAGATGGGTTTGTACGCATGCAAACGAAAGAGGGTCTCGGGACTGAATATATTGAATTCCCACCCCTCTACTTCAGATAAGATGAAAATAGCAGCAAGAAATATTGTGCTTGCGTTGTTCTGTATTTAAGCCAGACTCTGTCTTGATGGAATCTGTAAACTGAATGAGATAAACCAGAGGTGTATCGAGTTCCACCAACATATCGCAGGAACGTTCCGTTACGACTGCTCCCCACCGATTTCTCCCTTTCCAAGTCTCGCAGAACGATTCTGGAATACCGAAATGCAGGGGAACAAACTGTCCTATTCCTCTACAAATGTTAAACGTGAAGCAAGATTTGTCCCTGTGTATCTGCATCACGCGATACGGCGGTCTGGGGAATAGCTCGACGAATCATTTAGGAACGGTGTCAGGTCCTGTTACTGTTACGATAAAAGCTAAATCTGTAGGAGCAGAGCTTGCTACCTGATTCATGCTCTTTCTTTCTTGGTACGAGGGTAAGTCAATAAGTAAGTTACAAATGGATATAGAACTTAAACAAATAAGAGTACTGATTTGAAAAATTGTTTTATTTCTCAACATAATCTCCCTGTACATTGAGGCACTTGTCTCATCGTTTCACAAGCCCTTGAGAACCAGCAGCATAAAATTCTTTGGGCTGCTGTCGGAACCAGGCGTGTTCACACGGCATGGCCTACCTCATAATGCATGACAGGTTAGGTTTTCACAAAGTCTGTGCACGATGGGTGCCGCGCATGCTGACCCCACAACACAAAATGCAAAGAATGGGTCTGGCATTACAGCATATCAATCGGTACCACGATGAAGGAGACGATATGATAGCCCGAATTGCCACAGGTGATGAGTCTTGGGTTCACCATTACCAGCCCGAGACAAAGTGTGCGTCAATGCAGTGGAAACATCCTGTGTCGCCTGCCAAAAAGAAAGTTTAAGGTGACACCATCCTCCAGGAAAGAGATGCTCACAGTTTTCTGGGATCACGAAGGCATACTGCTCACCGCATTCCAGCCTCAAGGACAAATCGTAAATGCCGACTCCTACTGTAACATCCTCAGGAAAGTTCGTAAGGCCATTCAACGGAAGCGACCAGAACTCCTCACCAAAGGCGTGTTGCTCTTGCATGACAACGCGCGTCCCCATACTGCCAACAGGACAAATGAGACGCTGCGAAATTTCAAGAGGGAAGTCCTAGAGCATCCTCCGTATAGCCTCGACCTTGCTCCAAGCGACTTTCATTTGTTCGGCCCTCTTAAACATCATCTTTCAGCTGAACATTTTCTCTTCAGTGAAGCTGTAGAAAGGGAAGTCCCCGCCTGGTTCCGACAGCAGCCCAAAGAATTTTATGCCGCTGGTTTTCAGGGGCTTGTGAAAAGATGGGAGAAGTGTCTCAATGTACAGGGAGATTATGCTGAGAAATAAAAGCATTTTTCAAATCAGTACTATCATTTGTTTAAGTTCCATATCCATTTGTAACTTGCTTGTTGACTTACCTACGCACACTCTCCGACTCTGGAGATGGAGGCGACATATCTCTCCGAAACAGGTTGATTTTCAGTGAACTACACGGCTTTATATCCCAGAAGACAGAACCATTCAAACGTTGCCCTTGGGCTTAAATAATTAAGCGTAATGCCACGGAAATGTATGGGCACTACTTGGAGGTGAGTAGTCAGCTTCAGGCCCCGGGTGCTTTACCCCCAGCATCCATTGGATATGAGGCTTGGTGGACCCCAGAGCCGGTCTGGACGACGTGAAGAAGAGAAACATTTCTGCGATCCACATTGTTTTTTTAGTGCATGAAGCGATCTACAGCTATCGCTTCCGTTGCTTAGCAACCGTTTAATGCATAAAACTGTCACTTTCAGATTCGTGACACAGCCCTCACAGCGTCTGACGACAGGAATAATCCTTCCTTTCAAATGTGCGATCATCTATCTACTCCTTCTTAAGGCCAGACGCCTTGGTTTCTGGCTAGGCTTCTTTTTTTTTCCTTTAATTCGCTTAGTGGGGGGTCCAACTGGATCCACTAGGCACGGCGGCCACTGATTGGCCTATTGTAGCCTGCCCCGGGTGATTATGATGATGGAGAATTTGGTGGAATGAAGATTGGCAGAGGAAACCGAATACTCTGAGAAAACCCGCCCCAGCGCCACTTTGTCCACGACAAATCCCACTTGACCAGACCCGGGATCGAACCCGGGCCGCCGCGGTGGGAAGCCATCGACTAACCGCTTGAGCTATGGCGCGGCCGTAGGCTTCTTTTAGTCGGACTTTGTAGCGGTGAAAACGCAGCTGAATCTCATTACTAAACTCTGAAACTAAACTGTCCTGATATGACGTAATATGCCCCGCGGTTTATGTCAGTACCACATCCCAACCAAAACCGGAATATATTTACGGCATGATCCACCTTGAATTCCAGCAATACTAGGGAAGTTTAATATTCTAGACACGAAACCTACACCACGCGACCTGTTCGCTATTTCGACCCAATACCATGTAAAATATTGTGGCTAAATTTAAAATGCATATAAAATTCACTTCCCACGTCCCTGCGCCTCCCAAAATTCACTTTTCTTCATTGCCATCTATCACTGCAGTGTTTCCCAAACATTGTCGCATCATGGAATTGTTTTTCTTTTTTGTTTTTACAGACCATGGAAACAATTTTATATTTCTCTGGAAAACGTAACTTTACAGAGCTGGTACGACTCAACGTAAAAAGAACATTCCACTGCAGATATAATTGAATAAAACAATAAATGAACGTGATGTAGTACAGTTACCTAATTATATTTTTACGGTGTAAGAAACATATTTGTAACAAAGCGTGTGGTAGCCATGAAAATGTTCCTATTATAATTTCATTATAATTTTGTACTGTGAAATACAAGTTTTATGGCACTGCCAGCGGAACGGCAAACGAGACCGCGCTGCCATTCGTCAACGTAAGACAGGCAAATAATTCAGAACGACGTACAGATAAATGTTGAGAAACTTGTCCACGTGCGTGAATTATGGACCACTGGTAACTCGAGTGCTGCTTCGAGAAGGAAGGATTCTCCAAGCCTCGGTCAAGGCAACGAACTGACTGTTGAAACTTACTGGGCTATAATTTCCTACATTAGTTTGAGTGGATGTGCTTACTGTGTACGTCCGAGGGAACAGACTGTGACAGCGCAGCAGATTTTAACCCAACAAAAAGAAATGTCCTTAACTCCATAGATCGCAGTTGCTCGTCGAATTCAGCAGAGGAAACATTCTCGTAACTTATTACACTTCGTATCCTATTTCTGTCTAAAAATCTAAAGCTCGAACTAAGTTAAAATTCATGTAAAACTATTTTGTTGTCTCTTGCATTAAGAGAGGGACACAGACTGCGGGTGTTTGAGAACAGGGTGCTGAGGAGAATACTTGGACCGAAGAGGGATGAAGTGACGGGAGGTTGGAGAAAACTGCACAATGAGGAGCTTCATAACTTGTACTCTTATCCAAGTTTAATTATAATGACCAAGTCAAGGAGGATGAGATGGACATGGCATGTAGCAGGAATGGTGAAAAGAGGAATTTATACTGGATAATGATGGGAAGGCAGAAGAGACAACTAGGTGGGTGGGTAATAGTAAAACGGATCTTAGAGAGATACGGTGGGATTGTGTGGGCTGGATTGATCTAGCTCAGGATAAGGAGAGCGGATGGCTATTGTGAACAAGGTAATGAACCTTCGGTAAAGTAAAGCTATCCCTGTAACAGGCCGCGGAGGCCCATACGGTTGTGAGATGTTGAGGTTCCCAGATTTTCTAGACAATCGGCGCATAGATGGCGGTAAGGTTGTCAGGCTTACGAGCCGGCCGCCCTTTACCCCCAAGAACATTCGGTTCCATAAAATATTGGAAAATTCTTGAGTAGCTGCACAACTGGCGGCTTCTCAAGAAGGGCTCAGCTCCATTCCATTAAAACAAATCCAAGTTATCAATACGGTGGAGAAAAAGACATATATTTATATTATGCTACATATATAATTGATACCCGAATAATTAAGAAGATACCATGTTTATGAATAATAATAATGTGGAGCCAGAAGAGCTCAGTAAGTGGCTGGCTGCTTGTTATTAGGCTGGGATTGCTTCTATGGCAGGGACAAGACTTTCTCTTCTCTGCAATATCCAGTTTCCATCCGTGCCCCTATTCAGTTGATTCTGCGGGTACTTTCCCCGAGCAAAACGGAAAGACATGTTTCAGTACTGAGTTTTGGTGAGGCTCACTTTGCTTGTAATTTCTAGAAAGCTGGGGTCCCGTAATTAGCATACTATCCCGGCATTTTTCTGGAGGGACCGAGGAAAACCAAGAATATTCTGTCAGGAGAGAGTGTGTCCGGGCCGAGATATGAACCTAGGATTCCTCGAATATGAAACAGGAACGATAATCGCACGACCGCGATATTCGGTCCAAATATCGACGCGGTAGGAGACTTGGGGGGTCCCCAGACCGTTTTTGTAAGTGGCGGACGCGTATTAATCCTTCGAATCCATGAAATGCATCATTTCAATGGCAAGTGCTTTTAATACTCGTGCAGACGACAAGACTGACTGGGAATTATGCTCAGCGGCCGGAAGAGACTGTTCTAGTCACGTTTCGCCCGTGGCTGCTCGTGACTGGAGCTACTGCCTAGACGCGCCGGCCCATAAGGTGCAATTTCAGACCATAATAATAGCCAGGGGTCAGTAATCCTAACGGATATTTGTGCGGTAACGTCAGGATTCTTCCAAGTATACAAGGTATTACCCAGAAACTTGAAGAGCTTTGAATTCTAGCCCTTATCTCTTTTACAAAACTTGGCCCATATACTTTTCGCGAGCTGGCAATTCAAATTTGCGAGATAAAACTATTAACTTGCCATGTCTGCCTGTGTGTCAGTTTGTCCTTATGTAACAGCTCGAGAACCTATGAATGGATTTTCATGAAATCCATGGAATTTTATTAAACTTCGTCAACATATTATAATTTGGATTAAAATCGGACAATAATGGTTATCTTACACGAAGACTTCCATACGTATCTAGAAAGTAACTCGCTAAATATTTATCGAACCAAAAAACGAAAAATATTTCGAAGGAACACTAAGAATAAAAAACATTTTATGCCCAATATTATTTTTTCCTATAACTTACGGCTTTCGAGGTAAATATGCATATGCGGAAAGATTTTTATGCTGTTTTCTTAAATTAGAAACTTTGAATTGAATTTGATCAGATTTTATATTGGAGGCCATGTCTGTAGCACCATTTAAAATTTCGTAAAGATCGGTTCAATAAATGTGGTACTTTACATAAAATTCGGAGGTGATACACTTTGGCAGAGCGAAAATAAAAACATAGTTGCTAGATTTTCTGGTGACACTGCAAGCTCACTAAGCTGCGTTCCAACTGAGGCAATAAGAAACCAGCGTCTTAGAGCAGAGTCTCATGGAGTGGCTTAGCGGGTCCAGTGGCGGGATACGGTTGCGAATCTTCGGATTTCGTAAAAGGAGGGAAATTTCATAAACAGCTGAGGATCTATGAACTCCTCAAGGGCTCGTCACTTAGAGCCTACTCATTGTATACGTATCAAGGAGGCGCTAAAGAGAGCTGTCTGGCTGAAGCGGGGAAGAGAGAATTTGTAACATTCTACTGATTAGCCTATCGCGATGTGAGATTTGCTGTTATGACAGCGGTGACTGTGAAGAAATGTCCGTTTGTACTAGGGTGACCAACTCTCCCGTATTTCCCGGGATCTCCCGTATTAGAGCTAATTTTTTGGGATCCTCCCGGCTCCCGTATTGACCTTCTATTTCTCCCGTATATTTCATTAACAATCAAGATCGCAAAATTTAAATTATATATTATTCCCGCCAAATACATTCCGATATAAACTGTCATTTTTATCGACAGTTTAGACTTAGAGGTACTCATCGATAAATATCGAAAAATTACCTGTAATAATCGATAGAAAGTTTAGCATACACTAATCGATAGCGGAATATTAGTTTCCGGATTGTAATATTTTCTGTTCTTGCTTCTTGCCGTGTTCATCCTCGTGCTTTTAAATAATTACCAAATTGAATCCATTTTCATAATGAGTAGTGACAGTGAAAGTGAACGTTTGCTGGAAAAACGCCGCGCCGCTAAAAATGCGCAAAATTTGTCGTGACTAAATCTCCCTTAAATTCATGACCGAAAGTTGGTCACCCTAGTTTGTACGTATCCACGTGCAGCCCGGTAGATGTTTACTGATACTTAGGAGGAAAACGATGCCTCCATCTTCAGAATAGAAGTATACTCTTAGACGTTAAAACATTTCACAGACAACACGGCATAACATCCCAGAAGACACACAGTAATGTTCGTAAAATGGCATACCACAGAAACAAAATTATGTAAGGTGATTAGGTGGGCCGCGCCATAGCTCAGGTGATTAGTCGCTGGCTTCCCACTGCGACGGCCCGAGTTCGATCCCGGGTCTGGTCAAGTGGAATTTATGGTGGACAAAGTGGCGCTTGGGGCAGGTTTTCTCCGAGTACTTCGGTTTCCCCTGCCAATCTTCATTCCACCAATTGCTCCACAATCACCCTCACCTGTCATCTGGGGCTGGTACAATAGGCCAGAAGTGGCCGCAGTACAAGGGACTTAGTCCCACCCCACTAGCAATAAGAAAAGGGTGATTAGGTTATTGACTAAAAACTAAATTGGTAATTACGTTAAATTTTGACCGCTGCACAGTATGGGTTCCGAAACACCTGAACTGGTTACCCTGACACGGGGCGAGGAAATAGGGAGAAACGTTGTATTTCGGCCTTCATTTTCGGGTAAGTTTATCCATTCCGTTACAGAACGTTATGTAACTAAAAAATACGTATAATGGCTGTAATAAAAGAGAACAATAAGAAGCAACGCAATGGCGGATATGTGGTGGCCATATTCCTTGCTGAATGCAGGCTTCAGTGTTACATATTGACCGCAGCGGCGTAACGGTTAAAGTAGGGGTGACCAACTTGTGGACTGAGACACTAATATACGGCAGAGTAAACTGTAAAATTGAGTACAAGTAGAGTATTATGATATTACTTACTCTAGTATTAGCGGCCTCCGTAGTCTAGAGGTAACGTTCCCACCTCATGACTCGTGGTACGCGGGTTCAAACCCGGCGGAGGTCGTGGAATTTTTAAGGGCGGAAAAATTCAGGGAACAAGTCCTCCGGGAGGGACTTTAAGCCGTGGGTCCCATGTCGTAGCTTTACGGCACGTAAAAGAACCTCATGTCTCAAGGAGGCCTCTGAGCAAAATTATCGGACATTTCCCGCCCAACAGCAGTCTCTAACGCCTCTGGTAGAGGGGGGAAGCATTATAGATACCGCCAAGCCAGTAGAGGCCGAACTCGCTGGCTCGGGCGGGACTGATGGTACGCACCAATATCGGTAGGGTATAGAGACTGGTAGAATATCATAGAGGGAAGCACAATGGACCAATACTGGTCTAAGTGCATGGGGAAACCCACCCCCTCCAATAATAATAATAATAATAATAATAGTAGTAATAATAATAATAATAATAAAATACTCTAGTATTCTTAGCCCAGCAATTTTAATTAGCAAGTAATTGCTTAATTACGAATTATACTCCTTAATCGTAATGCATGCTACCACGTAGATTAATTGGAAATACATAAGAAAAATATATGATAAAGTCAAAGTACCCTTGCGTTTAATTAAACACCACGCCGTGGAGACGTAAGGAGGAGTGGGGTTACACTTCCACACATTTTTATCCTCGGAACTAGATGCAGAGTGGCCAGCTTCGTGCCTCGTTCGCTTTATCCTGGGGAAAGTCTCATATTCCTATTAGACAAGAGGCTTCATGGGCCCCAGGCCGGTGTGGACGATGTAACGAAGAAATAAGTCCCTGGTACTTCTGGGAATCGAACCCCTGTAGTCTACCCCATAGTCTAGTCACTATACCTACACTGACAGCTTATCAGTGGTGAGGAGGGTTATGCATATGTATTGCAAAAGACGTAAATATGAATCTCTACCACAGACCAACTACTCGTAAGAAGTACGAGTATAAAATAATGCTCTGTGATCGGATAAAACATGGTCGAAATCTCATTTTATTCTTCAGTTTTCCTCGATGACTTCCCATCGATAAGAAATATATGTAAGATTTGAGGTTTTCACGGCGGTGACTATGAAGAAAGCAGTCTTCTGGGGTGTGGCACCGTGTAGATGTGATGTTAACCGACGTTCTCACTGTCTCTTCGCTTGCGGATTTTCTTATTTTTCCTTCTACGCTGAAGATGGAGACGATACGTTCCTCCGAAACGTCGGTTAACACCACATCTACACAGTGCCAAATCCCAGAAGACTGCTTTCTTCAAGAAATTTATGTCTTTAAATTAAGAGGCTCATGCTATCATTTTAATTCATTCAATTTTCTGAAATCATCATCTGTTCGCTAAATATTAGATATTTCAGGGACTTGAAATGCTCAGGTTTATAAAATCAGTAACACGACAAAAATGCGTGGGATAATATAAGTAAATGTATTTCCCCACGTCAAACAATTGCGTGGTTTAGGCTAAAAACATTTTGACGTCGCAACATTCACATACAGATGAACATAAATGAAAGTTAGTGCAAGTCAAATGCTGTTTCGCTAAATTCAAGTTCTTAAAGTGAAAGGGTGTGATGTTACATAACCTTGCGAGCTTAATGCCACATTGTGTTGTCTCATAAATACCAAATTATTAGTGTATTCATAAAGTGAATATGGTTGTCTAGCCACCAGACATCAGTGGACCTAGACTGCTTTATGCATGATATCATGTCCTACCAGACTGGCTACGGGCTGGACGACCGAGGGGTCGGAGCTCGATTCCGGAAGGGGCAAGAATTTTCTCTCTCCAAGTCGTCCAGACTGACTCCGAGGTCCACCCAACTTCCTATCCAATGGGTACAGGGGGGCTCTTTCCCAGGGGGTAAAGCGGCCGGGCGTGAAGCTGACCATTCACCTCCAACTAGTGCCGAGGTGAAGAAAATGTAGATCTATACATCCACTTCCCATACGCCTTCATGGCGTAGTGCTTAATTAGTTAAGCACGGGAACAAATTTACCAGTCACCACACAGAGTGGAGAATGTTGGAGGTACTGTAGATATGTTCTGTATGTTTCAGGTAGGAGTCCCGTTTGCATCCAGTTGCAACTCGAATGGTAGGTAGGTCTTGTTCATTGCAGTCTGAAACCGTTTTCATTGTTTTGTATTCAGCCACAGTGTTCTTCATTGTTAGCAATGCAGTAACGGCATGTGGAGCAGACTGGCAATACAAGTACACGTCGCCAGAAAATGCCATTCACATTATCATATCAAGAACAGGATGGCGAGATCCGAGACGTGAGAAATGAATATAAAATTCTAGTCAAGAACCTTAAAGGACAAGGCCATTTGGGAGGCCTACATATATACTCGTATATGTAGCTTAGTTGGTTGAGGCACTATGCTACAAGCCGGAGGGTCGCGGGTTCGAGTCCCGATGAGGTGGATATTTTTCAGTTGACCCAATTCTTCCAGCCGTACGTCTCACAACCCTATGGGCCTCCATGGCCTGTTACAGGGATTATTATTATTATTATTATTGGAGGGGGTGGGTTTCCCCATGCACCGCGACTAATAGTCTATTGTACGTCCAACGAAGCTGGCAGTGGTTCCCGATACTTCCCCATCTACCGGAGGCATTGGAAACTACTTGGGCGGGAAACGTTTTGCCTAATTTTGCTCAGAGGTCTCCTAGAGACATGAGGATATTTTACGTGCCGTAAATCTACGACACGGGACCCACGGCTTAAGTCCCTCTCGGAGGACTTGTTCCATGAATTTTTCTGCCCTTAAAAATTCCACCACCTCCACCGGGTTTGAACCAGCGCACCTTGAGTCATGAGGTGGGAACGTTACCCCTAGACTACGGATAGTTTTACCTTTCTTTTGTATTTCTTCAATTGCATGGGATCCTAAAGAAATAAGGAGCGAGAGTGTGGACTCTATCCATTTGACTCTTGTTAACACGGTAATGAACCTTCGCATTCCTCAGATTTCGGGCAATTTGAAGAGTTACACCTTCTGGGATATAAAGATGTATAGTCCGTTGAAAGTCACCGTGCGTTTAGGAAGAACTTGTCGCTTCAATCTTCACGGTCGAAGTATAAGCCAAGCAAGAAATCATCATGCAGCAGGTAGCAGACAGCCTGCACGGTGTTATACTCCAGAAGCAAGAACACTTCTCAGTCACCACTGTTAATCTCAAAATCTCCACGACGGGTAATTTCTTCACTATCTGAATTACGATTGTGCACCGCTGAGTTCGTTAGACCTGAACGTAACATGCACGTTTTCAGTTTCTTTTGCATGACAGAATGGAAATGTTTGTGTCCATGGTCTAGGATCACAAATTATTTATGAAATGACGTCACTGCCACTACGACTCGGGTCTGTTATCGATCGGTTAATATCTGTACTGAAAGAAAGAATAGGGACGCACTGGCAAGGAAATTAAAATGGCTGTCGGAATATGTCGTCTGTCTACCAAAGGAGCGTCAGGAATTAAATTTATTAACCACTCTGATGCGACATATGGCGATTTCTGGAAACCGTGTGGCTAGCTATTCCAGTAAAAGTAAAAAGTAATATAAAGCTATCCCCGTAACAGGCCGTGAAGGCCCATAGGGTTGTGAGACGTCGAGGCTCCCATATTTTCTAGACAACCGGCTCACAGATGGCGGTGAGGTTGTCAGCCTTACGCGCCTGCCGCTCTTTACTCCAAGGAATATTCCTGGTACTTATTTCTGTTAGAGGCTGAGTCGACCCCAGGTCCATAGTGCGGCTGGAAGGTTCAGGTAAATTGAAAAAAAATTCACCTCATCGGGAATAGATCCCGCGACCTTCCGGCTTGTAGCATAGTGCCTCAACCAACTACGCTACCGCGTGATTCTTGGCCGAGGAAAAAGATCTTTTTCTTCTCAAAAGCACGCAGACTGCCTCCGGGGGTCAGTCAGCCTCCTATCCAAGAGATACTGGGGGGTTGTTCCCCAGGGATAAAGCACCAGGGGCGTGAAGCTGAGCAACAGCTGATGTGTCCCATTTAATTTCATTCCCACCTGGTTTTCTAGGAGCATCCTAATGACATTTTCTAAAACAAAGTTGAAAAGCAGTGGCGATAAAGCATATCCTTCTTTTAGACCCTTCTGGCTATGAAAATTATCAGACAAATGTCTACCTATACGGGTTTTACCATACGTTTCGTTTAAACACATTTTAATCAGCCTAACTAGTTTCATGAGTATCCCAAACTCTATCCGAGTATTGTACAATACTTCCCTCTTAACTGAATCATAGGCTCTCTTGAAATCTATGAATAGCTGATGTACTGTCTCATTGTACTCCCATTTTCTCCAGCATCTGACGAAAGCAAAGGATCTGATCAGTAATAGATCTGTTACTTTGAAACCCACACTGATGATCCCCAATAATTTGATCTATATATGGACTTAACCTTGAGAGAAGAATATTGGACAAAATTTTATATGACGTCGATAGCAGTGATATCCCCCGATAATTACTACAGTCAGTTTTATAACCCTTCTTGTGAACAGGTACAATAATAGACTCCTTCCACTGATCAGGCAATTTTTGCTTAAGCCAAATAGAAGTAATTAGCTTGTGGATCTTAGAATGTTACATTTCACCACATGTTTGAATAAGTTCTGCAGGAATTTGATCACTACCTGGCGATTTATACCTTTTCAATTTTGCAATAGCACTTTCAACATAAAAAAGGCTAGGATCAGGTTTTAACGGCTCAGCTGTATGGATTTCTGTCTGCCTAACATCACTGACCCTATGTACATTCAATAACTGAGAGAAGTAGTTCCTCCACCTATTCAAAATGCTGTGGGAATCTGCAAGCAGATCACAATTCTCATCCTTCACTAAGTTACTGCTAGGTTGGTAACCCCTCTTGAAGTCGTTTATTCCTCTATACAGGTCTCTAATGTTCTTGTTCTTACTGTTCATTGCAAGCTCAACAGTTTTGTCTTTCAGATATTCCCTCTTTTGTTCCTGAAATGCCTGCTGGTTTCACGTCTTATATTGTTCAGATTATCCCCATTTAACTCGCTTGGATCCTGTAACCACTGTAATTTGGCCTGCTTTCTTTGATCTAATAATTTTGAGCATCCTTCATCGAATCATGGCTTATGCTTCTTCGGTTCATAATAACCTAGACTCCCTTTGGCAGACATTTTTATATTCTCTCTAATAGTTCCACAAGTTTTATTAACATCGACCTCAGTGTCCAAGTTTTCCAAAGCCCCAAACCTATTTGAGATTTCAACACGATACTGCTCTTTACCCTCTACCTCATTTAATTTCTTGAGATCGAACCCTCTTAAGCATACTAGAGCACTTACATTAACCCTAAATTGTTAACAAGTTAAATCCATTTGTGTTTCCTTATTTACAAGTCATTTTTAGCAATAGCGATTGTGAGATTTTTAGCACAGTGTTACCACAATGCACAATTAAAGTTTCCTTAACAATAACATTAAAATATCACAAAATTTCCGCCACCGAACGCTGTTCCCATCTCATTTCTGTTATCCTTAGACATGCTCGTAATATCTTGCAATGTCATATCTCTCTCAACTATCTAGAATAGGCTAATTCACTAAAAACGTTTTTAAGGGAACAGAAATAATTTGAAAAGCGGTAAAAGACAAAGTTGTCCTTGTGCTTAATTAATTACGTACTATGTCATGAAGACATGGTCAGCTTTGCGCCCAGGCCGCTCTACCCCCGGGCAAAGTGTCGTGGTAGCCATTGGACAGGAGGCTGGGTTGGCCCCAGAGTCAGTCTGAACGCTATGGAGAAGAGAAAAATCTTGCCTCGGGTGGGAATCGAACCCTGGCCTTCCAGCACGTAGCCCGTCTCTATACCCACCGGGCTCTCTCGATTCCTTTAGAAGCAGTATGTTAGTTTATTCGGCGTCAATAAATAATGCCTACAATTGTTTGTCTTATCTCGATGTAAACACTTCATCTGTGAAAAAAGATCGAGTTAGTCGTTAGTTAGGACAGCCACACGATACCCATATATGCACACGGTACACGTAATGCCGAGCTGCTGATCATTAAAGCAACCGGTACATATAGTTACCACTGTACTTTAAAGAATTAAGAATAACCTGCCATTTTACTGAAAGATAAATAAATAACATCTAGAGTTAAAAAATAAGGACTGCCATTGACATTCATCCCATTGCGAAAACAGTTTAATGGCACTGTATGGTTCTACTGCACTCTGCTTCCATCGCGCAGGAAGTCGCCACATTCTGCAAAACAGTGAACGGAATAAATACAGCGCAGAACAAAGGGTCGAAGAACGGATACTATATTCAACGTGATATCCGGTGGAACTGAATGTAGCCAACACTAATAAACACAGAGAAGACTTGGCATAAACGGTCCATGAACTCTCGAACATTAATGAAACTGCTTACTATTTGGATAACATCACACACAAATGTGTTATAAAAGTCACGTGAATAAACACGGATTTAATCGACACATGGACTAGAGTACGCTAGATAAATGTAATCCTTTCAACTGGTGAGCCCGTGGACCTATGTGGATCTATAGATCAGACTTACTCCTCACACCAAAGGCTCGTTGGAGATGTCTTGTGGAATGTAATGTTACATAGTCATGTAGATATTTACCGACGTGCTGCATCTACGAGTATCTTCAGTGTCGAAGCCCTTTCCGACTCTGAAAATGGGGGTGGCACATTTTTGCGAAACGTGGACAAACTTGTATCAAATTACACGATGTCACAACAGATAAGGCGGTGGGAACCTCAAATTTCGTAAAGATTAACTCATGACCACAAAGCCTTTGAAAAAAAAAGTGCCTCATTTCTCACTCGAAGTAAGGGTATAAGGACTCGTTGCCTACTTACGTGGCATTTCAAACTAGCAGTCGTCTTCTGAGAATGCCTTTCAGCATTGCGAATAGGACTTCAAAAATTTGTATTCTTTAAAAATTGATAAATATCGTTGTATAAAGTATGGTGGAGGCCGGTCACGGTAGCCGAGCGGTCTAAGGCATGCACTGTCTTCGCTCGCTTGGAAGCCGGAATCGTGGGTTCGAATCCACTCAGGGCATGGATGTTTGTGTGCGTTTTTCTGTGTTTGTCTACAGGTAGAGGCCTTGCGACGAGCTGATCACTCGCCCAAGGAGTCCTACCGTATGTGTAAGATCTAGAAAAACCGAAGTGAACGGAGTTCATGGAGGTAGGCCTAGGCCCACTCGGGCTGTAGTGCCAAGGAAAAAAAAAGCAAGGTGGAAGACATTTCTATCAAGAAATTGTTGTAAAATATATTTCATTTACAAAGACGATCTGATAGCATATATAGCCACAACGAAAAATAATGTCATTGGAATACCCTGAAAACTGTGTTTACGTTCGTTTTATGATATGGACAGCTGGTGCCAGCCTTTAGTTCTAAATTAATTTTTAACACTTATTTACTTGAAACAGGAAGTGTACACTTTAAATTTGTTGTCAGATGTATTCTATTTACAGAGTTTTATAACCTTTAGAATAGCAGCACTTACAGCTTATATCTTTATGATTCTGTATTTCAACATCACGTTGCAATTGTTCAAATTAGCGTCCATTGTTATCTTCCGTCAAAATTGCAACACTGTTACATTCTACACTTCAACACTACATGTTTCGGCCTCAAACGGCCATCTTCAACTGTTTCTATGTTACAGATATTTTACTAAAACTGTGTTAAAAACTGCTACACTGTTTTAATTCGTGTTAAAATCACACGCTGCAGTTTTCTTAAGTAAAACGAGATAAAATCCTTTAAAATTTCTATTGCATATTATTTCACCTCACCCGGGGTGTCGACATTTCCGTAAATGTATCAAGGTGTTTTTCTCGGCAGCTTGCCCCTCACGTTCGTGGTCTACTTTCAGTTTTTGACTGCCGTATGCTCCTGGTTTGTGTGCGCTTCCTCCACAGCGTGTGGTGTTGTCTTTATTCTAAAAATATTAGCAATAAGAGCACATATGGATTTGTACAAGTCAATTGAAAGTCCATTGAAGAAAGCAGTCTTCTTGGATGTGGCGCACTGTAGATAATGTATTAACCGACGTTCTTCCGAAACTTCGGTTAACAATATCTAAACGGCGCCACATCCCAGAAAACTGCTTTCTTCATAGTCACTGCCGTGAAAACATCAAATCTTATACAAAAAGTCCATTGAGTTTGTCGTTATGAGCTCAAGCAGTGTATCATTGTTACAGATGGCATGATACTTCCAACATATAGAAATAAATAAAAAATTGAAACAAAGTCCGTTAACATTCCGTACCCTTTAAGCCATGCTTGTGTATTTCCGGTTGTCCAGTTACCGTTGTTCTCTCTAATAAAACAGACACTCAGAAGCTCCAACAGTCATATGACACTTTTGTGAATGAAGCCTAGGATTACTAGTTAAATGTTTTGACTGAATTAATTAGAAAACACAGCTGATCAAGTACTCTGTTCATCTCTCTTTTTTTTCCCTTGGCACTACAGCCCCAGTGGGCCTAGGCCTACCTCCATGAACTACGTTCACTTCGGTTTTTCTAGATCTTACACATACGGTAGGACTCTTTGGGAGAGTGGTCAGCTCGTCGCAAGGCCTCTACCTGTAGACAAACAGAAAAACGCAGACAAACATCCATGCCCTGAGTGGGATTCGAACCCACGATCTCGGCTTCCGAGCGCAGTGCACGCCTTAGACCGCTCGTCTGCCGTGACCGGCGTTCATCTCTTTACTGATCATTTTTCGAAGGCAGTTCTGACCTGCTGTTGTTGCTGACTTTTTTATATCATCACTGCTCTAGCAATCAACCATAACATAAATGCTTACGTTCGATCTTGAGGTCCGGACACCAAACGGAAGAGATGGCCAATTAATTGTCGTCAATAATTTGTAAAAGAAAGTATTGATTGCCCCGTGGACTTGTTCATCTATGTGGCAGTGGTTCCGTTTAGTATTGAACTCAGAGTTTTAGTGCTTTAGACACAAATGTCAGGAGAGTGTTTTCTGAATGAACTAAATACATGTTACATCACGCAGATTTAAGGTGCTGTACCCTGGTTCACTGCTTTCAAAACTAACCAGGGACAGAGATATATGGTTATGAAGCTCTTGTTCATTGCTTACAGAGTTGCAAAATATTTTATTATTATTTTTATGTTTAATTTCTTCCACTGTGTCGTCACTCCTGTTGCAGGGAGCACCACGTAAGAATCAGCTGTTCAGAATACTAACTAGAAATTGTGGAACTGTTTCTTCCTGATACTAAATCAGATTTTGCTGGATTGTATAAATTTTATGATTAATTTTAAGAAAATGATAAACTGAACATAACATAAAAGTCTCGTTCATGCTATGCCCACTAACTTAAGCCCACATCAGTTAAATTAACAGCCAAGGAGTTTAGTTAAATATTTACTCTTATTTATTCGCATTTCCCTGGTTAATCTGGCAAGTGAAATGAGAAAAGTGTGAAGCTAGTTCCGCACCAAGTGACAGAAGTGTCTCCCTCAATTGCCATGGAACACGTTATAAGAATTTTGTAAGAGTTTGTGCTAAGTACACTTCAAGTCTCATTTAATTCCTTACACAAAATTTTTAGGAATGGCTATACAACTACACACTGATAATATTCCTTAAAATGTATTACATATTCAGAAATATCAATTTTCTTTTCAGAACTTTTAACACTGTTTTAGGGCTAGGAGCGCTCACTAGTACTGACAATGGCATCGATCTTGTACTCCAAGGCTACTCTACAAAGATCATTAATACTGCAATATTGGGTTTTAGCATGTGCTTTGTAGATCATTTTTCTTGTAACAAGAACTGTCTCACATTATTGAGGTTAATTTATTTGGGGGAAAAGTAGCTATAAACAAATTGGCCATAATTATAACAGAGTACTGCAATTTGGCACAAGTTTACGTTCTCAAAAGTAGCAAATAGTGGTTCAAAAATCCACGCTACTACAGTATACTAAATTAGGCCACAGTTACTGTAATTAAGTGCCTATAACACTTTAACAAACGACCCAACGGAATTACTTGGCATAAATATGAAAATTATTTAATCTTGCATCATCTCTTTCTTTATCAAGAGCTGAGGGATGCAGTTCACTGTTCATGTAACAGTTAAGTTTAACATAAAACCAAAGCAGAAGAATAAATGAATATAAGTTTCCACGTTGTCAGTTACACTGATTTAACTAACGTATTGTAGTGAGGCTTATCTATGAGACATCAGATTATGAACTGCCCTTGATATATCAATTTCTGTCATAAGAAGATATTGTATATATCTGCGAAGCGTAATTCTGTGACAAGATAGGTAAGACAGCATAAGACAGCGACGAACAGGCAGCAGTGGACTATTATGTTACGCATTTGCTCACATTTCAAATGATGCAGATACGTAAATTGCTAAATACTTCTGTACTCACCAAATATATCCACCGTCTTTGTTGCCTGAAGAACCCTGAAGCAACGGTCCGTTTTATTCCGCGTCTGTATCTTGTTTATAACACTAACAAAGAATCTGTCTTCGGAAACAGCACAACACACTGTATAATCACGTTACGTCATGGTCAAGGTTAATATGATGCAGTTAGAATCTTATTACTACAGGTTACTATAGGTTAACTCTGGATTCCTATTCATAAAAGCAGCCATAGATTATTTGTATGCTACACGTGATATGTTTTTACAGAATTCCAACCGAACATTTTATGTTACATCCAAAAATCGGTGAACCACTTCATCTTTTACACGCTACTCTCCTTCTATCCCGCCAAATCAACTGGTATTGCGCCTTTTTTCCCCTTCTTATAAACAATTGACACACGGAATTGTGCTGTCGCTCGTCAACTGTCTGAGCGCGTTCACTACGCAGACAGAACATGAGAACTACGAGTATAAACGTAACCAAAGATGGTCTAGTTCGATGTAGTTTATATATGTTATCGTAGAGAAAATTTCACTGCATCAGAGAGTAAGTAATTCTTCGAATCGAATGAATCTTAAAGGGAAGAAATATGAACTGAAGGAATAGCCGGTTCGAACCTTGATCATACCCACTATATAAACTGACGATTTTCCGAGCTATTCGAGGACAGTGCCTTGAAATATACTACGAATGCTTGATTCCCTTTATGGCCAGTTTACCGTACAGACTATAATCATCCGTCCATCTCATTCATCTCATTAAAGCTTCATCGGGCTTTTTTTTTTTCCTTGGCACTACAGCCCCAGTGGGCCTAGGCCTACCCCCATGAACCTCTCCGTTCACTTCGGTTTTTCTAGATCTTACACATTCAGTAGGACTCCTTGGGCGGGTGATCAGCTCGTCGCAAGGCCTCTACCTGTACACAAACACAGAAAAATGCACACACACAAACTAGACATCCATGCCCTGAGTGGGATTCGGACCCACGATCCCGGCTTCCGAGCGAGCGAAGACAGTACATGCCTTAGACCTCTCGGCTACCGTGACCGGCCCATCGGACTTCTACCCTACATTAATTTTTTTAAGAGAAAAATTGGCGTCATATATGTATTGTGACATGCGCAACGAAGGACCCCTACCTCCCCGGCGGCATGTGGCGGTAACGTAGCGCTCCCTCCCCCCTCCGCGGTGACGTAACGCGCAACGCTTCCTACTGTGACGTGGCGGGCGACCCTAGCAACAGCGAACGGAATAAAAGCCGGCTGAGCAGCAAGCGAGAGTCAGTGTGTTATCAACGAGTTCTCAGTTCGCAAGTTACGAGCTACAGACGCGTGTGCGAAAATCAGTAATAGTTCGTGATAACCAGTTATATTTGGAGTGTGTAATTCAGCGAGACTTGTATAGCTCCCGCGCTATTAATACGTGAAGACTCCTGAAGACAGTGTGAAGAGATTTGGTTGTAGGGTTTGTAAAGTGTGGAAACCCGTAACATTGTGATAATTAATTGTAGCCGTTACTTGTAGGTTGTTAAATAAACCAATTAACGATCTCTACGGCGTATTCAGTAACGAAACACGTTACATTGGTGTCAGAAGTGCTACGTGAAGAGCGTCAAGAGCGTCTGGAAGACGTGTTTCTTATGAAAATTTACTTGATTTTTTGGATTTAAATAATTGTGTCGTTTAATTTTTTATTTCACTTCCAGAATGGAGACGGAACCTCAGAAAATGCCCAAAGTGCCAAAGGTAAAAAACAAAGCTCCAGCAGAAGTCCAGATCACTGCTGAACAACTTCTGAGTGAAGCCAAAGAACGAGATCTTGAAATCTTGCCACCTCCTCCAAAACAAAAAATCTCTGATCCAGATGAACTTGCTGATTACCAGCATAGGAAAAGAAAAGCCTTTGAGGACAGCCTCAGGAAAAATCGTACAGTTATTAGCAACTGGATTAAATATGCACAATGGGAGGAAAGTCAAAAGGAAGTCCAAAGGGCACGGTCCATTTATGAGAGAGCTTTGGATGTTGATCATCGCAACATCATATTATGGCTGAGATACGCTGAAATGGAGGTGAGGAACCGACAAGTTAACCACGCTCGTAATCTATGGGATCGAGCTGTAACTGTTCTTCCACGAGCCAATGAGTTGTGGTACAAATATACGTACATGGAAGAAATGCTTGGGAATGTGGCAGGTGCACGTCAGGTGTTTGATCGATGGATGGAGTGGGAACCTGATGAACAGGCCTGGCTAACATACATCAAATTTGAACTACGCTACAAAGAGACTGACAGAGCAAGAAGAATTTATGAGAAGTTTGTGTCTGTTCATCCAGATATTCGAAATTGGATCAAATTTGCAAGGTTTGAAGAACAGCATGGATTCATCTCAGGTACACGGGGTGTGTTTGAACGAGCAGTCGAGTTCTTTGGAGATGAGTTAATGGATGAGAAGCTGTTTCTCGCATTTGCAAAGTTTGAAGAAGGTCAAAGAGAGCATGATCGTGCAAGGGTAATCTACAAGTATGCATTACAGCATATTCCAAAGAATCGGACACAGGAATTGTACAAAGCCTACACAATCCATGAAAAGAAATACGGTGATCGAACAGGGATAGAAGATGTTATAGTTAGCAAAAGGAAATTTCAGTATGAAGAGGAGGTCAAAGCAAACCCAAATAATTATGACGCTTGGTTTGACTATCTTCGTCTGGTGGAAAGTGAGGGTGATCTGGAAGTAATCCGTGAGACGTATTAAAGAGCTATTGCTAACGTTCCTCCCACCAAAGAGAAATCATTCTGGCGCCGCTACATCTACCTTTGGATCAATTATGCTCTCTTTGAAGAGTTGGAGGCAGAGGATGTGAAGAGAACTCGGCAGGTGTACAAATATTGCCTTGAATTACTTCCACACAAGCACTTTACCTTCTCGAAGATCTGGCTGCTCTATGCCCACTTTGAGATCAGGAACAAGAACCTGACTGCAGCAAGGAAGAGCCTGGGTATGGCTCTTGGGATGTGCCCGAAAGACAAGCTGTTTAGAGGTTACATAGAGCTAGAAATTAAACTTCGAGAATTTGATCGGTGTCGCATTATGTATCAGAAGTTTCTAGAATTTGGGCCAGAAAACTGTGTCACATGGATGAGGTTTGCTGAATTGGAGAATTTGCTGGGAGACGCAGATCGAGCAAGAGCCATTTATGAACTTGCAGTTAACCAGCCTCGCTTGGACATGCCTGAGTTACTGTGGAAAGCATATATTGACTTTGAAGTAGGGTTGAGAAACTGATAAAGCCAGAACGCTGTATGAAAGATTGCTGGAAAGGACATTGCATGTTAAGGTCTGGATGAGCTATGCACAGTTTGAAATGTCTGCTGCAGATGAAGGAAATGTTCTTGCAAGACAAGTGTATGAACGAGCAAATCAGTCTTTGCGTGGAGCTGGTGAGAAAGAAGAACGTCTTTTACTCTTGGAGGCATGGAGAGATTTTGAGACCCAAAATGGAGACACGGAATCTCTAGAGAATGTGCTGCAGAAGATGCCTCAAAGAGTCAAGAAGAGACAGAGAGTTCAGGCAGATGATGGGACTGAAGAAGGCTGGGAAGAGATCTTTGATTACATATTTCCAGAGGATGAGGCTACTAAACCAAACCTCAAAGTTTTTGAGATGGCTAAAGCATGGAAGAAACAGAAGGCGAAGGCCGAGGAAGAAGGTGAAGAAAGGAAGGCGGAGAAGAAAGAAAGGAAGGCGGAGAAGGAAGAAATGCTGAAAGAGATTAGGGCAAACCAAGTAAAAGCAGATGCCGACCGAGTGCGGATGGAAAACAGAATTGACGCCAACATGAGATCCTACCAAGAAATGGAGGCCAAAGGAGGAAAGACAAAGAGGATTTCCTGGCGAAATTAGAATCCAATCAAGAAAAAGCAAATATCCTGCTGGCAAAATTATACGTCGATAGGAAAACTGATAAAGACGATATGCTGAAAGAGATGAAGGCCATGCAAGAAAATAGGAAGACAGACAAAGAGGATTTAATGGCCAAATTAGACGCCAACCAAGAAAAGGCGGCGGCCGACAAGGAAGAATTGAAGGCCGCAATGCAATCTATGCGAACAGAATTGGATGATAAAATCCAACATAGAGTTGAAAACATTTTGGCGATCGTTGAACACGACAAACAGACTCTCCGGTCAGAAATAACTGAGCAGATTGACGTGTCCCTCTGCGCGCGGACAGATAAACTCCAGGAAAACCTGACGAAAAACTACAACGAATCCTGCGCAGCAATTGACGAAACCAAACGAGAGTTCCAGGCCCGGTTGGACATAGTGCAAATGAAGGCCGAGCGGGGAAATACGTCAACGATCGTCGCAAGCACAGCTCAGCCACCGACATTCAACGGGAATTCAACGTGGAGCGTGTTCCGGCGACAATTCGAGACCGTGGCAGAACACAACCAATGGTCGGACAGGGAAAAATCAACATACCTGATCACCGCTCTGAAGGGCCGGGCGGCAGAAGTGCTACCCGGCATTCCGGCAAATACAACTTACGAGGAAACTCTTCAGGCTCTAGAGGACCGTTTCGGGGACGGACAATTTGCAGCTGCTTTCCCACTGCCAACTAAGAACGAGGACGCAGAGACCTGGAGAATCTGCAAGACTTTGCCACGGCAATTGAACTCCTTCCCCGTCGTGCCCACACCAATCTACCTGCTGACCACATAGGATGAGAGGCAGGAAAAGCCTTCGTATACGGAATACGAGATGCCGATATAAAGATCCAGCTGCTGCTGGGAGGGGAGAAGACGGTAAACGAGGCCCTCCGACAAGCGCTAGAGCTGCAGGCGGTACTGGTAGCAGCCAGACCTCACGGAGATAACACAAAGTTCCGATCGCCCCACACCCAACAAGATAACAATAGACAGCACCAGGACCGAAAAGAAGGACCTCCAAGAAATACGAGAATCAGTGATAGTTCGTGATAACCAGTTATATTTGGAGTGTGTAATTCAGCGAGACTTGTATAGCTCCCGCGCTATTAATACGTGAAGACTCTTGAAGAGAGTGTTAGATTTTGTTGTAGGGCTTGTAGAGTGTGGAAACACGTAACATTGTGATAACTAATTGTAGCCGCGATTTGTAGATTGTTAAATAAACCAATTAACCATCTCTACGGCGTCTTCAGTAACCCAACACGTTGCAATATATATATATACCCTTCAAACTTCTGAACCAGTTAACTGATTTCCACGAAAGACCCCAAAATTTTGTATGATGGAGGCCGATTGGACTACTAGCGACACTAAACAGAGCCCCAAAAGTATCTGTAGTAATAAAAGTGAAAAGGTAAGCCGTCCCTGTGCTTAACTAATTAAGCACTTTGCCATGAAGGCGTATGGGAGAGTGGATATATAGAGTCGGATTTTCTTGACCTCGCCACTAATTGAGGGTGAGTGGTCAGCTTCGCGCCACGGCCGCCGTACCCCAAGGGGAAGAGCCCCAGGTGTCTATTGGATAGGAGGTTGGGTGGGCCCCAGAGCCGGTCTGGACGACACGGAGGATTCCTGACCCCATCGGGACTCGAATTCCGATCTCTTGGTCGTCCACCCCCGTAGCTCGTTGCTATACCGACTGCGCCATCATAGACATTAAAAAACACTTTAAAATTTTGTTTAGACGGTTTTATGTAAAAGTTAAACGAAGTTCATTGACGCGTGAAAGTTGGCTTTAACTCCGAGAGTTATTATTGAAGGACAGTTGCAAAGAGAACTTGGATGGAATGTCGACATGAGCAGCTTCACAATTTATACTTTTCGCCGCATATTATTCGAGAGATAAAACCAAGAGTGGCGAGGAATGCAGCAGGGTGTCCATTGCGGACATCCTCAGTGGGGTGGAGGCTGCTGAGGAGGCCCGGCAGGAGACGATCAGGATCCTTACAGGTTCCTGCAACCTCAAGGAAATCTAACGGGACAGGGCCCTAAAAGCCATGTGTGTACTCCATGACATCAAATCTTGTTCCTGTTGGACACCCCTTTCTTTTTATCACTTAACTGTAAAGGTGACGCTGTAACAACCCCAATTTAAGCGAGTGTTAATATACGGTTTGTATTCTATACACGTGCAGCCCAGGGCTTCATGGCGGAACCACTAACAGATTAAGAGCAAGTGGTACCTGTATTATGGCAGCACGGAGGGACGGACAGAAGATGTGAACAAACAACACCTTTGCTTCTCCCACCATATCTCTCTCTCTCTCTCTCACTCAGCAGTTCCTATTTATAGAGTGTAGCGCACTGAAGCTTTTTTGTACCCTGTTGATAATTAATTGTGTAGACGACTTGTGAAACACGATGCTGTAATGGAACGTTAGCCGGTCACGGTAGCCGTCTTCGCTCGCTTGGAAGCCGGGATCGTGGGTTCGAATCCCACTCAGGGCATGGATGTCTAGTTTGTTTGTGTGCGTTTTTCTGTGTTTGTCTACAGGTAGAGGCCTTGCGACGAGCTGATCACCCGCCCAAGGAGTCCTACCGAATGTGTAAGATCTTCAAAAACCGAAGTGAACGGAGTTCATGGAGGCAGGCCTAGGCCCACTGGGGCTGTAGTGCCAAGGAAAAAAAAAATGGAACGTTAGGACATCATTCAACTGAACTTGGTCGCCCTATATGATTCTCAGTACGCGTTTAAGAATAACTACTTCTGGGCAGAGGATTACAGTTCTTGTCCTGGCAATCAATATCATCTCAAGGAATATTGCTGTACAGGAAAAAGTAAAGTAAGGGCAAAATATAGTTGTCCCTGTGCTTAACTAATTAAGCACTATGCCATGAAGGCGTATGTGGGAGTGGATGTATAGATCCATGTTTTCCTGACCTCGACACTAGATGGTGCTGAGTTGTTAGCTTCACGCCCCGGCCGCTTTACTTTCGGGGAAAGAGCTCCCGGTACCCATTCGATAGGAGGTTGGGTGGACCCCAGAGCCGGTCTGGACGACATGGAGAAGATTCTTGACCCTACCGGGACTCGAACTCTAAAACCTTTCGGTCGTCCAGCCCGTAGCCAGTCGCTGTACCGACTAAGCTATCCCGGTAAGGATAAAGGTGAAAAATATACCTTATTTATTGTGACGCCGTGTAACCTGGTAGAAGGAATGTATTCTGCACGTACAAAACAGAGCCTTGTTGCTTGCTTGACTTACTCTTCGCTCTTGAAGATGGAGGCAGTACATTCCTCCGACGTGTCAGTAAGTTTCTAACAGACTACACGGCGTCAGAATCCAGAAGAGGAAGCCAAACAAGCAATCAGAAGTTTTAATCGCTATTTTAATTTTGCTGGTTTCTTGATTGGTTTACTCTTCGACTCAGAAGATAAAGGAAATATGTTCCTCCGAAACGTCCGTACACATCTATCGAACTACAAGACATTACATTCTTCGTGGCCATCAACTTCAGAACCTAAAATCCACTATAGGTAAAGGTGCACTTGAGCTTAATGAGTTAAGCACCACGCTTTGAAGATATATGGGTTGATGGAGGTACAATCCTACAGTTCCTAACTTCGATGCTAAATGGACATAATGGGTCAGCTACACTCCTGCCGCTCTACCCCCTCAGGAAAAGTTCCCGATACACATTGGGTAGGAGGCTGGATGGGCCCCAAGGGCAGTCTAGACTCTGAAGAGAAGGAAGATCTCTTGCTCTTGCCGGTAATCGAACCTCGTTTGTTCCATTCTCCTGCTGTAATGCTAACTAATACAGGGAGTCTTCAGATTTATATAAGGTTCATGTTTGGTTTTAAACTTTTTTTTTTTTTGTATTCTTATGCCGTAAATATTAATATTTAAATGCAGGATTTGAATTTACTTTATCGGGAATATTTCTGAACACCCAATTTCAGTAAATAATAATAATTTCTACTTGAGAAGAAAAATGTTGTATTCATGCTAATGGTTTCGAGAATATGGTCCTGATGTCAACATTTGAACCTAAAGAGAGGAAATCAAGTTCACTTCAGTCAGTATATAAAGTTCATTTGATTTTTGTTTGGCGACACTGTCACTTACTCAGGCTATTCACAGCGCTGAATGATAGGACCGTAAGTGAATATCAAATTGGAAAGAGTGCGGAAGGAGGCTGTCTTGACCGAATTTGGGTGCCATCATGGCTTTCGCCAGGAGTGTCTGAGGAAAGCCGCCAAAATCTTAAGTCAGTATAGTCGTTTTCCAGATCGAGAAACGAACCAAGCATCTCTCGAATATAAGTCAGAAATGTTACTGTTGGAGCTAGCGTGCTTTGTTAAATTGCGTGTGTAATACAAAAGGACTCTTCGGCGCAACACGGGATAGTGCCCTTACCTTCTCCAACTCCACTTTACGTTACCTTCTTATCTCTTTCAGAATATCCCTTCCATTTTACCACTTCTCTGACATTGCACTCGTTCTTACCAGATCATATTCTGCTTCATTTGAGTACCTCTCTTATGCCCCTCTTCTCTGAATTACAGGTCACTCTGTCCTTAAATAAATGGCATTACTACAAACAGTAATTTCCCCTTCACAAAAAGTAAAACTTTCTCCCCTAATCTTCAGTCCTAATTTTCTGTTACGTGAGTATACATTGACTGTCCGTAACGTCGCACAACCACGACACACATATCTTATCTCTGTAAACATACTCAGCCTGTCGCCACTAATAAATCTAAAAAAAATTGCCAACGAGGACAAAAATTTTAACTACGAAACCATTTGAAAATATTCTCTTTGCCCTCCGGACATTTACAATCCATGTTGCATCGCCATGAAGCACAGCAATTTCTTTCCGTTCGCGATGTTTTGTTATCTTACTACTTAATGTTCCGAACAACCATCCTTCCGCTGCCAATATATTCTGCCTCTATTAAATCTAAAATAATTTGCAACTATAGTTTTAATTAAAAAACATCTAAAACATCATTGTTCTCCGGCTAATTACATTCAAACTACACAGTAATAAAACGCGTAACTGACTCCAAAAAACCTTCCCAAATCACCAATCTACTCCTTTTCTGTTAAATTTAAAACAGTTGCAAGCTTATCATTAACATTCCAAACAATCCTTCCCAAATCGCCAGTTTAATCTCCTCTTAAATTTAAAATAGCTACCAAGTACGGTTAAGTGAAAGTAACTGGAGAGTGCAAGCAGTTATAGTACATAAGGAAGCACTTCGGAGTTTGCACTCTGCATGTAATGTTATTGAGTTAATCAAATCAAGGATGTTGCAGCGGGTAGCATGAGGAAATTAGAAATGCATACAAAATTTTAATTCGTTAAAGCTACAGGGAACTAACTGCATGGGAGATGAAAGGATTGTACTCAAAGTTACCTTAAGATAAACAGGCCATGAGAAAGGGGATAAATGCCGGATTAATGGACCTTCGGCCGGTCACGGTAACCGAGCGGTCTAAGGCATGCACTGTCTTCGCTCGCTCGGAAGCCGGGATCGTGGGTTCGAATCCCACTCAGGACATGGATGTTTGTGTGCGTTTTTCTGTGTCTCTCTACAGGTAGAGGCCTTGCGACGAGCTGATCACTCGCCCAAGGAGTCCTACCGTATGTGTAAGATCTAGAAAAACCGAAGTGAACGGAGTTCATGGAGGAAGGCCTAGGCCCAATGCGGCTGTAGTGCAAAGGGAAAAAAGAAAAAAATGGACCAACTGGCTTCGAAGGAATATCTTACGTTCAGACACTTGCATAAGATGTTAATTGCCCCTGTGGAAGTCTACCCTATACACACCCTGAATGTGCCACACTAGTATAGTAATCACTTGCTTAAAAGGTTCAATATGGAGTAATTACAAACGATCTTCACAATTCTGACAATTTATTCTAATAGTCTAACTTATCCACATTAATGAAATTTTAGGACGCAGTAAACAGTCTTCTAAATAATTACCGCCGCTTATGGATTTTGAATATGACAGCCACTGGTTCCTTGGTCAGACTCATTTGAATATCAACTGATACAGAGGCCCGTCGAATTTTTACTTGAGTACTCGAGATCTGAGGCATTTGTGGCATGCTGACAAACACAGAGTGGAGTGAAGTCCGACGACCTTGAAGGTCACTCTGTATGCCCACTTTTTCCAATGCATCTCAAAGGCAAATGTCCATTGACCAAGACTAACGTTATATGGAAAAGGGGAAGTGTCTCACCTTGCGGAACTAAGAATGTGCGTCTAATGTCTTGTTCATGCTATGGTCGTCTCTTCAGAAGGAAGCGGCCGTCCTAAGCTTTTGCATCGTAAACAGACAACCAGACCCTATAAGCCGCTTGTGTGGAATCTCCAGAAAGCACACATATTTAAAAAACTAAGAATCGCTCAAGAAATTAACTAAACGAAATTATTGTTGTATACATTTTTAGAGGCCTATTAATATAAATATGATTATGGGAACGCAGAAACCCACAATTGTGGCGCGTGCAACGGTGTAGATTCTGGATCCATCACATCGCCCCAACTGGGTGAGATGATTCGAAAATATTGAGTCATTAGTCCCTTCCACGTGGGATAAAGACGCAAAATTTGAGCAAGGCCAACTACGTCGAGCGAACACGGTTCATGCTGACGTCCTCTTCGACATGCGAGACTGGACGGTACTAGCAAGAACCTCGGTGGTCCAGATCCGAAGGCGGACTGTAGAAGATTCACGATGCTCTGCACGAGGAGACTTATCGTAGAATAAATTAATATGGAAAAATTTGTTGTATTTCTTTCACAGATAGGTGAATACAAGCCAAGTGATTTATCTTAAATTGTATTCACATGTGCAGTCACTTCCATACTCTGCGTGTTATTCAGTCATTTTCACTAGGGATAACGACGCAAGACTTGAGCAAAGCGAAATACGCCGGGCGAACACGGTTCATGCTGACGTCCTCTTCGACATGCGAGACTGGACGGTACTAGCAAGAACCTCGGTGGTCCAGATCCGAAGGCGGACTGTAGAAGATTCACGATGCTCTGCACGAGGAGACTTATCGTAGAATAAATTAATATGGAAAAATTTGTTGTATTTCTTTCACAGATAGGTGAATACAAGCCAAGTGATTTATCTTAAATTGTATTCACATGTGCAGTCACTTCCATACTCTGCGTGTTATTCAGTCATTTTCACTAGGGATAACGACGCAAGACTTGAGCAAAGCGAAATACGCCGGGCGAACACGGTTCATGCTGACGTCCTCTTCGACATGCGAGACTGGACGGTACTAGCAAGAACCTCGGTGGTCCAGATCCGAAGGCGGACTGTAGAAGATTCACGATGCTTCTCACCAGGAGTCTTCCCGTAAAAAAAATTAATATGAAAAAATTATGTAACATTTCCTTCACCGATAGGTGAATAAAAGCCAAGTGATCTATCTCCGTCTGTTTTCCCATGTGCATTAACTTCCATACTCTGCCTGTTATTCAGTCTTTTTCACTAGGGATAACGACGCAAGGGGTGAGCAAAGCGAACTACATCGGACGAACACGGTTCTTGCTGATGTCCTCTTCGACATGCGAGAATGGACGGTACAAGCAAGAACCTCGGTGGTCCAGATCCGAAGGCGGACCGTCGAAGTTTCACGATGCTTCGCACCAGGAGTCTTCCCGTAGAAAAAAATTAATATGGAAAAATTATGTAGCATTTCCTTCACCGATAGGTGAATCAAAGCCTTGTGATATATCTTCTACTGTTTACCACGTGCACTAACTGTACATTTGGAGACAGTGATCTCGATTTCATTCTTACGAAGCTAAGTAAAGAGACCAGACCTGTGTAGAGCAATTTGTAAGAGTGAGAATTCGAACGCCGTCGTAACTTCAAACAAGAACAGTAATAATTAGTTAATCTGCTGGAACAACATGAATTCAAATGTTTTTCCGTGCTGCGGCAACTTTCACAAACGCAACGGAACTTCATATAAAATGAAAAGTAATACATTCGGAAGGAACGGGTATGAGTACATTCAACCTCAGCCCGCGAAGTCATGCAAGCCTATAAATGTATATAAGAAGCCAACTGTACCATTCGAAGACGGCACTGTATACAAACTGTCTTATTTTGGAACCGACGCAGATACTGCTGCACAGTGTCGCCAGAAATCTTTGCGACGGCCAGACAATCTTTCTCTTGAAGGAGATATGACTTTTGAAACAATTACCAGTGAATCCTACCAGCCAATTGAGAATTGCAGACCTGCTGAAAGTCGTAAACC
>NW_019720175.1:396232-396745 GCF_002891405.2 Cryptotermes secundus
GGGCTGGGTGACTGAGCTACATGAATCCTGGAACCGACGCAGATACTGCTGCACAGTGTCGCCGCAAATCTTTGCGACGGCCTGACAATCTTTCTCTTGATGGAGATATGAGTTTTGAAACAACTTACAGCGCATCCTACCTGACAATTGGGAATGGCAGTCCTGCTGAAAGTTGTAAGCCCCAGAAATATTATAAGGCACCTTCAACACCATTTGCTAAGGACTCGGTGTACACACTGAGCTACATGCATCCTGGAACCGACGCAGATACTGCTGCACAGTGTCGCCGCAAGTCTTTGCGACGGCCAGACAATCTTTCGCTTGAAGGAGATATGTGTTTTGAAACAACTTACAGTGCATCCTACCAGCCAATTGGGAATTGCAGACCTGCTGAAAGTTGTAAGCCGCAGAGATTTTACAAGGCACCATCAACGTCATTTGCTAAGGAATCTGTGTACGCACTTAGCTACATGCCTCCTGCAGAATCTGTGTAAGTAGGAAACGAAGAAAGAG
>NW_019720176.1:0-47131 GCF_002891405.2 Cryptotermes secundus
GACCTCTGGGTTACGCAAAGAACTTGATAGGAAAGGGATCGGCTCTGTGTCGTAGCGTACGTAGTTGCCAGAGAGAGAGAGAAGGTAAATCCAAAGATCCTACACCGAAAGAACCGTGACACGGTTCACAAGCAAGCAACACAATGCAAGCAAGCAACGCAAAGCAAGTAAGCAAGCAAGCAAAAACCGAAAAGTAAGCTAGCAAGCAAAGAAAAGCAAGCAAGAAACACAAAGCAAGTAAATCAAGCAAGGAACGCAAAGAAAGCAAGCAGGCAAACAGACAAGAAGGCAACGCAAAGCAGGCTAGCAACTCAAAGCAAGCTAGCAACAAAAGCTAGCAAGTTAGCAACGCAAAGCTAGCAAGGTAGCAACGCAAAGCTAGCAAGATAGCCACCCAAATCTAGCAAGCTAGCAACGCAAAGCTAGCAAGCTAGCAACGCAAAGCTAGCAAGCTAGCAACGCAATCTATCAAGCTAGCAACGAAATCTAGCAACCTAGAAAGCAAAGCTAGCAAGTTAGCGACGCAAAGATAACAAGATATATAGGCAAAGCTAGCAAGCTGGCAATGCAAAACTAGCAGAGCTAGGAACGCTAAGTTAGCAAGCTAACAACGGAAAGATAGCAAGCTAGCAACGCAACGCTAGCAATCTAGCAACGCAAATCTAGCAAGCTAGCAACGCAAAGCTAAACGCAAGAAACTCAAATCAAGGAAGCAAGCAACACAAAGCAAGCAAGCTAGCAAGGAACGCAAAGCTAGCAAGATAGAAACGCAAAGCTAGCAAGCTAGCAACGCAAAGCTAGCAAGATAGCAAGGGAAAGCTAGGAAGCTGGCAACGCAAAGCTAGCAAGCTAGCAACCCAAACCTAGCAAGGTAAAAACGCAAAGCTAGCAAACTAGCAATGCAAAGTTAGCAAGCAACGCAATTCTAGCAAGCTATCAAAATAGCAACGCAAAACTATCCGACAACAACGGAAAGCTACCAAGCTAGCAACGTAAAAATAGCAAGATAGCAACGCAAATCTAGCATTCTAGCAAAGCAATGATAGCAAGATAGCAACGCAATTCAAGCAAGGTAGCACCGCAAATCTAGCAAGCTATCATACTAGCATCGTAAATCTAGCGGGCAACAACGGAAAGCAATCAAGCTAGCAACGAAAATCTAACAAGCTAGCAACACAAAGTTAGCAACCTAGCAAAATTCTAGCAAGTTAGCAAAGCAAAGCTAGCAAGCTAGAAATGAAAAGTTATGAAGATAGCAACGCAAATCTAGCAAGATAGCGACTGAAAAATAGCAAGCTAGCAACGCAAAAGTAGCAAGCTAGCAACGCAAATCTAGCTAGCAAGAAACACAAAGAAAGGAAGCAAGGAACCGAAAGCAAGCAAGCATGCAATGTACGCAAAGCTAGCATGCTAGCAACGCAAAACTAGCAAGCTAGAAAGGCAAATTTAGGAAGCAAGCAACGCAAAGTTGCAAGCTAGCAGCGCAAGGCTAGCAAGAAAGAACTGCAAAGCTAACAAGCAAGCAAGCAACGCAAAGCAAACAAGCTAGCAACGCTAAGCTAGCAAGCTACCGCAACAAAGCTAGCAAGCGATCATCGCAAAGTTTGCAAGCTAGCAACGCAAAGCTAGTAAGCAAGATCCGCAAAGAAAAACAAGCAAGCAAGCAAAGCAAAACAAGTCATCTAGCAACGCAAAGCTAGCAAGCAAGCAACGCAAAATTAGCAAGTTTGCAACGCAAAGATAGCAAGCTAGCAACGCAAAGCTAAACGCAAGAAACTGAAATCAAGGAAGCAAGCAACACAAAGCAAGCAAGCTAGCAAGGAACGCAAAGCTAGCAAGATAGAAACGCAAAGCTAGCAAGCTAGCAACGTAAGGCTAGCAAGATAGCAAGGGAAAGCTAGCAAGCTGGCAACGCAAAGCTAGCAAGCTAGCAAACCAAACCTAGCAATGTAACAACGCAAAGCTAGCAAACAAGCAATGCATAGTTAGCAAGCAACGCATTTTTAGCAAGCTATCAAAATAGCAACGCAAATCTATCGAGCAACAACGGAAAGTTAACAAGCTAGCAACGTAAAAATAGCAAGCTAGCAACGAAAAGCTAGCATTCTAGCAAAGCAATGCTAGCAAGATAGCAACGCAATTCAAGCAAGGTAGCAACGCAAATCTAGCAAGCTATCATACTAGCATCGTAAGTCTAGCGGGCAACAACTGAAAGCTATCAAGCTAGCAACGAAAATCTAACAATTTAGCAACAAAAGTTAGCAAGTTAGCAAAATTCTAGCAAGTTAGCAACGCAAAACTAGCAAGTTAGAAATGCAAATTTAGCAAGCTAGCAACGCAAAGTTGCAAGCTAGCAGCACAAGGCTAGCAAGAAAGAACTGCGAAGCTAACAAGCAAGCAAGCAACGCAAAGCAAACAAGCTAGCAAAGCTAAGCTAGCAAGCTAGCAACGCAAAGCTAGCAAGCAAGAAAAGCAAAAAGCAAGAAAGAATGCAAGCAACGCAAGGCTAGAAAGCTAGCAACGCAAAACTAGCAATCCAGCAACGCAAAATTTGCAACGCAAAATTAGCAAGCTAGCAACGCAAAGCTAGCAAGCTAGCAACGCAAATCTAGGAAGCTATCAAACTAGCAACGCAAATCTAACAAGTAAGAAACACAAAAAAGCAAGCAGTCAAGGAAATCAAAGCCACCAATCAAGCAAGGAACGCAATGCTATTAAGCTAACAACGCAGAAATAGCAAGCGAGCAACGCAAATCTATCAAGCTACGAAGATAGAAAGGAAAAAGATAGCATGCTAGCAACGCAAAGCTAGCAAGCAATCAACGCCAAGCTAGCAAGCTAGAAACGCAAAGCTAGCAAGCTAGAATCGCAAAGCAAACATGCAAGCACGCAACGCAAAGAAAGCCAGCTAGCAACGCAAAGCTAGTAAGCTAGCAACGCAAAGCTAGCAAGGTTGCAACGAAAAAAAAAGCAAGCCAGCAACACAAAGCTAGCAAGCTATCTACGAAAAAAGCAAGCAAACAAGTAACGCAAAGCAAGCATTCAAGCAAAAACTACAAAGCAAGCTAGCAAGCAAAGCAAAGCAAGAAAGCAAGAAACGCAAACTAGCAAACAAGCAAGCAACAAAATGCAAGCAAGCAACGCAAAGCAAGCATTCAAGCAAAAACTACAAAGCAAGCTAGCAAGCAAAGCAAAGCAAGAAAGCAAGAAACGCAAACTAGCAAACAAGCAAGCAACAAAATGCAAGCAAGCAACGCAAAGCAAGCATTCAAGCAAAAACTACAAAGCAAGCTAGCAAGCAAAGCAAAGCAAGAAAGCAACGCAAAGCAAGTAAGAAAACAAACGAAGAAAAGAAAGCAACCTAAATCCAGCAAGCAAGCAAAGCAACTAAACGCAAGCAAGGACTCAAACAACCAAGCAAGCATGAAACACAAAGCAAGTAAAGCAAGCATCTAACGCAAAGAAAGCAAGGAGGCAAGCGAACAAGCAGGCAACGCAAAGCAGGCTAGCAACGCAATGCAAGTTAGAAACGCAAAGCTATCATGTTAGCAACGCAAAGCTAGCAAAGTAACAACGCAAAGCTAGCAAGCTAGCCACCCAAATCTGGCAAGCTAGCACCACAAAGCTTGCAAGCTAGCGACGCAAATTATCAAGCTAGCAACGCAATCTAGCAAGCTAGCAACGCAAAGCAAAGAATCTAGAAACGCAAAGCTAATAAGCTAGGAACGCAAAGTTAGCAAGCTAACAACGCAAATCTTGCAAGTTAGCAACGCAAAGCTAGAAAGCTTACAAAGCAAATCTAGCAAGCTAGCAAGCTGGCAACGCAAAGCTAGGAATCTAGAAACGCAAAGCTAGCATGATAGCAACGCAAAGCTAGTAAGGTAACAATGCAAAGCTAGCAAGCTAGCAACGCAAAGCTAGCAAGCTAGCAACGCAAAGCTAGCAAAGTAACAACGCAAAGCTAGCAAGCTAGCAATGCAAAGCCAGCAAGTTTGCAACGCAAATTTAGCAAGCTCTCAAACCGGCAACGTAAGTCTAGCGGGCAACAAAGGAAAGGTAGCAAGCTAGCAACCAAAAGCTAACAAGTTAGCAACACAAAGTTAGCAAGTAAGGAAAGAAATTAGCAAGTTAGCAAAGCAAAGCTAGCAAGCTAGCAACGGAAAGCTAGCAAGGTAACAACGCAAATCTAGCAAGGAAGCAACGAAAATCTAGTAAGCTATCAAATTAGCAACGCATANACTAGCAAAGTAGCCACCCAATGCTAGCAAGCTAGCAACGGAAAGCTAGCAAGCTAGCCACGCAATCTATCAAGCAAGCAACGCAATCTAGCAAGCTAGCAAAGCAAAGCTAGCAAGCTAGCAAGCAACTCAACGCAAGGAAGAAAGCAACAATGCAAGCAACGCAAAGCAACTAACAAGCAAGCAACAAAATGCAAGCAAGCAATGCAAAGCAAGCAAGCTATCAAGCATCGCAAAAAAGCAAACAAGCAAGCAACGAAAAGCAAGCAAGTTACGCAAAGAAAGCAAGAAAGCAAGCAAGGCAACGCAATGAAGCAAGCAAGAAAGCAAGCAAAACAATTCAAGAAAGCAACGCAAAGCAAGCAAGCAAACTAGTATACAAAACAAAGCAAGCAAGCAAGCAATGCAAAGCAAGCAAGCAAACTAGTAAACAAAACAAAGCACCCGACAAGTTGAAACGCACAGCTGGCAAGATAGCAAAGCAAAGCTTGCAAGCTAGCAACGCAAAATTAGCATGCTAGGTACCAAGCAAGAAACTCAAAGCAAGCAAACAACCACAAAGCTAGCAAGATAGCAACTTAAGCTTGCAAGATAGCAACCCAAACTAGAAAGCTAGCAACGCAAATCTAGGAAGTTAGCAACTCAAAGCTACCAAGCTAGCCACGGAAGGCTGGCAAGATAGCAACGCAAAGCTTGCAAGCTAGCAACGCAATGCTAGCTACGCAGATCTATCAGGCTAGCAACGCATAGCTAGGAAGGTAAAAAAGCAAAGCTAGCAAGCTAGCTACGCAAATCTAGCAAGCTATAAAACTACCAACGCAAATTTAGAAGGCAACAACAGACAGCTATCAAGCTAGCAACGAAAAGCTAGCTAGCTAGCTAAGAACACAAATCTAGCAAGATAGCAACGTAAATTTTGGAAGCTAGCAACGCAAAGCTAGCAAACAAGAAACGCAAACAAGAAAGAAAGCAAGCAATCAACGCAAGGCTAGCAAGCTAGCAACGCAAAGCTAGCAAGCAAAAACGCAAAGCTAGAAACGCAAAACTAGCAAAGCAAAACTAGCAAATGTAGCAACACAAAACTTGCAAGCTAGAAACGCAAATCTAGCAAAGAAGCAACGCAAATATAGCAAGCTAGCAACGCAAAGAAAGCAAGCTAGAAACTCAAATATAGCAATTTGCAAGCTAGGACAAAAATCTAGCAAGATAGCATCGCAAAGCAAGCAAGCAAGCTAGCATGCAACGCAAATCAAGAAAGCCAACAAGCAACGAAAACTAGCAAGCTTACAACGCAAATGTAGCAAGCTAGCAACGTAAAGCTAGCAAGCTAGAAACGGAAAGCTGGCAAGTTAGCAACATAAAACTAACAACCTAGAACGGAAACCTAGCAAGCTAGCAACGAAAAGCTAGCAAGCTAGCACCGGAAAGCTGGCAAGATAGCAACACAAAAAAAACAAGCTAGAACGGAATCCTAGCAAGCTAGCAACGCAAAGCCTGCAAGAGTGCTACGCAAACATAACAAGTTTGCAACGCAAAGATAGCAAGCTTGCAACGCAAAGCTAATAAGCTGGCAATGCAAAGCTAGCAAGCTAGCAAAACATATCTACCAAGCTAGCAACGCAAAGCTAGCAAGCTAGCAACGCAAATCTAGGAAGCTTGCCAGCTAGCAACGCGAAGGTAGCAAGTTAACAAAGCAAAGCTAGCAAGCAAGCAACGCAAAGCTAGCAAGCTTGCAAAGCAAATGTAGGAAGAAAGCAACGCAAAGCTAGCAAGCTAGCAACGGAAAGCTAGGAAGCTAGAACATCAAAGTTAACAATCTGGTAATGCAAAGCTAGCAAGCTTGGAACGCTTAGCTACCAAGCCAACAACGGAAAGCTAGCAAGCTAGGAACGCAACGCTAGCAAGCTAGCAACGCATATCTAACAAGATAGCATTGCAAAGCTAAAAGCAAGAAACTCAAATCAAGCAAGCAAGCAACGCAAAGCAAGCAAGGAAGGAACGAAAAGCTAGCAAGATAGAAACGCAAAGCTAACAAGGTAACAACGCAGAGCTAGCAAGCTAGCAATGTAAAACTAGCAAGCTAGCAACGCAAATCTAGCAAGCTATCATACAAGCAACGTAAATGTAGCGGGCAACAACGGAAAATTAGCAAGCTAGCAACGAAAACAAACAATCTAGCAACACAAAGATAGCAAGCTAGCAAAGAAACAAGCAAGTTAGAAAAGCAAAAGTAGCAATCTAGCAACGGAAATCTAGCAAGCTAGCAACGCAAATCTAGCAAGCTATCAACGCAAATCTAGCAAGCTAGCAACGCAAATCTAGCAAGCTATTAAACTAGCAACGCAAATCTAGAGGGAAAGAACAGAAAGCTAGCAAGGTAGCAACAAAAAGCTAGCCAGCTATCAACACAAATCTAGCGAACAAGAAACTCAAAGCAAGCAAGCAAGCATAAAACAAAAAGCAAAAAGGGAAGCAGGGTACGCAAGCTAGCATGCTAGCAAATCAAAGTTAGCAAGATAGCAACGCAAATTTACCAAGCTAGCAACGCAAATCTAGCAAGCTATTAAAACAAGGCTAGCAAGCAAGAACCGCAAAGAATACAAGCAAGCAAGCAACGCAAAGCAAGCAAGCTTGCATCGCAAAGCTATCAAGCTAGGAACGCAAAGCTAACAAGCTTGCAACGTAAAAGATAACAAGATAGCAACGCAAACATAGCAAGCAAGAAACGCAAAGCAAACAAGCAAGCAACGCAAAGAAATCAAGCAAACAAGCAACGCAAAGCAAGCAAGCAAGCAAAGAAAACAAGATAACTAGCAAACAAAGGAAACAAGCAAATTACGCAAAGCAAGCAAGCTACCAAGGAACGCAAAGCAAATAAGCAAGCAAGAAAGCAACCAACGCAACGTAGCTAACGAGCAAGCAACAAAATGCAAGCAAGCAACGCAAAGCAACCAAGCAAGCAAGCAAAACAGAAAAGTATGCTAGCAAGCAAAGCAAAGCAAGAAAGCAAGGATCTCAAAGCAAGCAAGGATCTCAAAGCAAGCAAGAAAGCAAACGATTAATGCAAGCAAACAAGCAAGCAACGCAAAGCAAGCAAGCAACCAAGAAACAGAAAGCAAGTAAAGCAAGGAATAAACGCAAAGGAAGCAAGCAGGCAAGAAGGCAAAGCAAACAGGCTAACAACGCAAAGCTAGCAAGCTAGGAACGCTAAGCTACCAAGCCAACAACGGAAAGCTAGCAAGCTAAGAACGTAACGCTAGCAAGCTAGCAACGCATAGCTAGCTAGATTGCATTGCAAATCTAAAAGCAAGAAATTCAAATCAAGCAAGCAAGCAACGCAAATCAAGCAAGCAAGCAAGGAACGCAAAGCTAGCAAGATAGAAACGCAAATCTAGTAAGCTAACAACGCAAAGCTAGCAAGATAGCAACAGAAAGCTAGCAAGATGGCACCGCAAAGATCAAGCTTGCAACGCAAATCTAGCAAGGTAACAAGGCAAAGCTAGCTAACTAGCAATGCAAAGCTAACAAGCAAGCAAAGCAAATCTAGCTAGCAATCAAACTAGCAACGCAAATCTAGCGGGCAACAAGGGAAAGCTAGCAAGCTAGCAACGAAAACTAGCAAACGAGCAACACAAACCTAGCAAGCTAGGAACGCAAAGCTAGAAAGCTAGCAAAGTAATGCTAGCAATCTAGCAAAGCATAACTAGCAAGATAGCAAGGCAAAGCTAGCAAGGTAGCAACGCAAATCTAGCATGATTGCAACGGAAAAATAGCATGATAGCAACGTAAAAATTGCAAGCTTGCAACGCAAATTAGCAAGCAAGAAACAGAAATCAAGCAAGCTAGCAAAGCGAAGCTAGCAAGGTAGCAACGCAAAGCTAGCAAGCTAGCAATCAAGCAACGCCAAGCTAGCTAGTTAGCGACGCAAAAGCTAGCAAGCTAGAAATGCAAAGCTAGCAAGCTAGCAAAGCATATCTAGCAACGCAAAGCTAGCAAGCTAGCAACGCAAAGCTATCAAGCTAGCAACGGATACCATGCAAGATAGAAACGCAAATCTAGCAAGCTAGCAACGTAAAGTTACAAGCTAGCAAGATGGCAACGCAAATGTAGTAAGCTAGCTACGCAAAGGTAGCAAGATAGCAAAGCAAACTAACAAGTTAATATCGCAAAGGTAGCAAGATAGCAACGGAAAATAAACAAGCTGGCCACGCAAATCAAGCAAGCTAGCACGTAAAGCTACATGCTAGCAACGCAAAGCTCGGACGTTATCAGCTAGCAACGAAAAACTAGCAAGCAAGCAACGCAAAGCTATCAAGCTAGCAACGCAAATCTTGCAAGAAAGAAACGCACACCAGCAAGTAAGCAAGCAAGCAATGCAAAGCTAGCAAGCTAGAAACGCAAAGCTAACAACCTAGCAACGCAAAGCTAACAACCTAGCAACGCAAAGCTATCAACGCAAAAGTAGCAGGCTAGCAACGCAAATCTAGGAAGGTTACAAAGCAAAGCTAGCAAGCTAGCAATGCAAAGCTTGAAGGAAGCAACTCAAATCTAGCAAGCTATCAAACTAGCAACGCAAATCTAGCAGGCAACAACAGAAAGCTAGCAAGCTAGCAAAGAAAAACTAGCTAGATAGCAACACAAATCTAGCAAGCAAGAAACACAATGCAAGCAAGCAAGCATAGAACCCAAAGCAAGAAAGCAAGCAAGGTATGCAAAGCTAGCATGCTAGGAAAGCAAAGCTAGCAAGATAGTAACCCAAATTTAGCTAGGTAGCAACGCAAATCTAGCAAGCTAGCAACGCAAGGCTATCAAGCAAGAACCACAAAGCATACCAGCAAGGAAGGAACGCAAAGCAAGCAAGCTAGCAACGCAAAGCTAGCAAACTAGCAACGCAAAGCTAGCAAGCTAGCAACGCAAAGCTAGCAAGCTTGCAAAGTAAAATATAACCAGCTAGAAACTCAAACATAACAAGCAAGAAACGCAAAGCAAACTTGCAAGCAAGCATCGCAATGCAATCAAGTAAACAAGCAACGCAAACCAAGCATGCAAGCAACGAAATCAAGCAAACTAGCAAGCAAAGGAAAGCAAGCAAGTGACGCAAAACAAGCAAGCAACCAAGCAACGCAACGCAAGGAATCAAGCACGAAAGCAAGCAACGCAAACTAGCAAACAAGCAAGCAACAAAATGCAAGCAAGCAACGCAAAGCAAACAAGCAAGAAAGCAAAAAGAGGAAAGTAAGCTAGCAAGCCAAGCAAAACAAGCCAGAAATCAACTCAAAGTAAGCAAGGAAGCAAACGATTAAAGCAAGCAAACAAACAAGCAAAGCAATGCAAGCAAGTAAGCAAGAAACACAAAGCAAGAAAGGAAAGCAAAGCAAACAATCAAGCAAGAAACACAAAGCAAGTAATGCAAGCAAGGAACGCAAAGCATGAAAGCAGGCAAGCAGGCAAGAAGGCAACGCAAACAGGCTCGCAACGCAAAACAAGCTAGCAACGCAAAGGAAGCTAGCAACGCAAAGCTAACAAGTTCGCAAAGCAAAGCTAGCAAGTTAGCAACGCAATCTATCATGCTAGCAACGCAATCAAGCAAGCTAGCAACACAAAGCTAGCAAGCTAGCAACGCATAGATAACAAGCTAGGAAAGCAAAGCTAGCAAGCTGGCAACGCAAAGCTAGCAAGCTAGGAACGCTAATATAGCAAGCCAACAACGGAAATCTAGCAAGCTAGCAACGTAAAGCTAGCATGCTAGCAACGAATAGCTAGCAAGATAGCATCGCAAAGCTAAAAGCAAGAAACTCAAATCAAGCAAGCAAGCAAAGCAAAGCAAGCAAGCAAGCAAGCAAGGAACGCAAGCTAGCAATATAGAAACGCAAATCTAACAAGCTAGCAGCGCAAAGCTAGCAAGATAGCAACGGAAAGCTCGCAAGATTGCAACGCAAAGCTAGTAAGTTTGCAACGCAAAGCTAGCAAGATAACAACGCAAAGCTAGCAAACTAGCAATGCAAAGCTAGCAAGCAAGCAAAGCAAATCTAGCAAGCTATCAAACTAGCAACGAAAATCTAGCGGTCAACAACGGAAAGTAGTTAGGTAGCAACGAAAACAAGCAAACTAGCAACACAAACATAGCAAGCTAGCAACGCAAAGCTACCAAGCTAGCAAAGCAAAGCTAGAAATCTAGCAAAGCAAAACTAGAAAGAGAGCAATGAAAAATAGCAAGGTAGCAACGCAAATCTAGCATAATAACAACGGAAAAATAGCAAGCTAGCAACGTAATAATTGCAAAATTGCAACGCAAATTAGCAAGCAAGAAACACAAGGCAAGCAAGCTAGCAACGCAAAGCTAGCAAGCTAGCCACCCTAAGATAGCAAGCTAGCAATGCAAAGCTAGCAAGCTAGCAATGCAAAGCTAGCAAGCTAGCAACTCAATCTATCAAGCTAGCAACACAATTAAGCAAGCTAGCAACGCAAAGCTAGCAAGATAGCAACGCAAAAATAAAAAGCTAGAGAAGCAAAGCTAGCAACGCAAAGTTAGCTAGCGTGCTACGCACATATAGCAAGTTTGCTACGCAAAAATAGCAAGATTGCAAAGCAAAACTAATAAGCTGGCAACGCAAATCTAGCAAGCTTGCAAAACAAATATAGCAAGCTAGCAACACAAAGCTAGCTAGCTAGCAACGCAAACCTTACAAGCTTGCAAGCAAGCAACGCAAAGAAGCAATTTAGCAAACCAAAGCTAGCAAGGAAGCAACGCAAAGCTAGCATGCTTGCAACGCAAATGTATAAAGCTAGCAACTCAAAGTTAGCAAGCTAGCAAAGCAAAGCTAACAACCTAAAACGCAAAGCTAGTAAGCTAGCAAAGCAAAGGTAGCAAGCGTGATACCCAAAGATAGCAAGCTTGCTACGCAAAGATAGCAAGCTTGCAACGCAAAGCTAATAAGCTAGCAACGCAAATCTAGTAAGTTAGCAACGCAAAGCTAGAAAGCTAGCAACGTAAATCTAGCAAGCTAGCAAGCTAGCAACACAAATCTAGCAAGTTAGAAACGCAAAGCTAGCAAGCTAGCAACGCAAAGCTAGCAAGGTAACAACGCAAAGCTAGCAAGATAGCAATGCAAAGCCAGCAAGCTTGCAACGCAAATCTAGCAAGCTCTCAAACCGGCAACGTAAATCTAGCGGGCAACAAAGAAAGGTAGCAAGCTAGCAACCAAAAGCTAACAAGTTAGCAACACAAAGCTAGCAAGCTAGGAAAGAAATTAGCAAGTTAGCAAAGCAAAGCTAGCAAGCTAGCAACGGAAAGCTAGCAAGGTAACAACGCAAATCTAGCAAGGAAGCAACGAAAATCTAGTAAGCTATCAAATTAGCAACGCATATTTAGCGGGCAACAACAGAAATCTAGCAAGCTAGCAACGAAATCTAGCTAGCTAGCAACACAAATCTATCAAGCAAGCAACGCAAAGCAAGCAAGAAAGAAGGAGGCAAAAAAGCAATGCAAAGAAAGCAGGCAAGCAAACAACTCAACGCAAGCAAGGAACGCAAAGCAACCAAGCAAGCAAGATACACAAAACAAGTAAAGCAAGCAAGGAACGCAAACCAAGCAAGGAGGCAAGAAGGCAACGCAAAGCAGGCTAGCAACGCAAAGCAAGCTGGCAACGCAAAGCTAGCAAATTAGAAACACAAAGCTAGCAAGCTAGCAACGAAAAACTAGCAAAGTAGCCACCCAATATTAGCAAGCTAGCAACGCAAAGCCAGCAAGCTAGCCACGCAATCTATCAAGCAAGCAACGCAATCTAGCAAGCTAGCAAGTTATAAACGCAAAGCTAGCAAGCTAGCAAGCAACTCAACGCAAGGAAGAAAGCAACAAAGCAAGCAACGCAAAGCAACTAACAAGCAAGCAACAAAATGCAAGCAAGCAACGGAAGGCAAGCTAGAAAGCAAAGCAAAACCAGTTAGCAAGCAACGCAAAGCAAGCAAGAAAGCAACGCAAAGCTAGCAAGCTAGCAACGCAAAGCTAGCATGCTACCAAAGCAAAGCTAGAAAGCTAGCACCGCAAATTTAGCAAGCTAGCAACGCAAAGCTAGTAAGCTAGAAAGGCAAAGCAAGAAAGCTTGCAAGCAACGCAAAGCAAGCAAGCTATCAAGCATCGCAAAAAAAGCAAACAAGCAAGCAACGAAAAGCAAGCAAGTTACGCAAAGCAAGCAAGAAAGAAAGCAAGGCAACGCAATGAAGCAAGCAAGAAAGCAAGCAACGCAAAGCAAGCAAACAAGCAAGCAAAACAATTCAAGAAAGCAAGGCAAACCAAGCAAGCAAACTAGTATACAAAACAAAGCAAGCAAGCAAGCAATGTAAAGCAAGCAAGCAAACTAGTAAACAAAACAAAGCAAGCAAGCAAGCAACGCAAAGCAAGCAAGAAAGCAACGCACAGCTACCAAGCTAGCAACGCAAAGGAAGTTAGCAACGCAACGCAAAGCATGCAACGCAAAGCTAGAAACCTAGCGATTCACACCTGACAAGTTGAAACGCACAGCTGGCAAGATAGCAACGCAAAGCTTGCTAGCTAGCAACGCAAAGTTAGCATGCTAGGTAGCAAGCAAGAAACGCAAAGCAAGCAAACAACACAAAGCTAGCAAGATAGCAACTCAAAGCTTGCAAGATAGCAACCCAAACTAGAAAGCTAGCAACGCAAAGATAGGAAGTTAGCAACTCAAAGCTACCAAGCTAGCCACGGAAGGCTGGCAAGATAGCAACGCAAAGCTTGCAAGCTAGCAACGCAAATGCAGCATGCTAGAACGCAAAGCTATAAAGCTAGCAACGCAAAGTTAGCAAGCTAGCAACTCAAAGCTAGCAAGTTAGCAATGCAAAACTAACAATCTTGTAAGCCAGCAACTCAAAGCTACCAAGCTATCAAGGCCAAGCTAGCAAGGTAGCAACACAGAGCTAGCAAGCTAGCAACGCAATTCTAGCAAGCAAGGATAAGCAAGATAGATAGGAACGCAAAGCTAGCAAGATAGCCACGCAAATCTAGCATGCTAGGAACGCAAATTGGCAATCTGACAACGCAATGTTTGCAATCTAGCAACGCGAAGCTTGCAAGCTAGCAACGCAATGCTAGCTATATAGCAACGCAAAGCTGGCAAGCCAGAAAGGGAAATCTAGCAAGTTGAAAGCACGGAACGCAAAGCTAGCAAATTAGCATCGCAAAGATAGCCAGCAAGAAACGAAAAGCAAGTAAGCAAGCAACGCAAATCAAGCAAGCTAGCAAGCAACGCAAAGCTAGCAAGCTTGAAACGCAAATGTAGCAAGTTAGCAACGCAAAGCTACAAAGCTAGCAATGGAAAGCTTGCAAGATAGCAACACAAAGCTAAGAACCTATACCGGTAACCTAGCAAGCTAGCAACGCAAAGTTAGCAAGCGTGCTACGCACATGTAGCAAGTTTGCTACGCAAGAATAGCAAGCTTGCAAAGCAAAACTAATAAGCTGGCAACGCAAATCTAGCAAGCTTACAACACAAATATAGCAAGCTAACAACCAAAGCTAGCAAGCTAGCAACGCAAACCTAACAAGCTTGCAAGCAAGCAACGCAAAGAAGCAATTTAGCAAACCAAAGCTAACAAGGAAGCAACGCAAAGCTAGCAAGCTTGCAACGCAAATGTATAAAGCTAGCAACGCAAAGCTAGCAAGCTAGCAACGGAAAGCTGGCAAGCTAGCAAAGCAAAGCTAACCACCTAAAACGCAAAGCTAGTAAGCTAGCAAAGCAAAGGTAGCAAGCGTTATACTCAAAGATAGCAAGCTTGCTACGCAAAGATAACAAGTTTGCAACGCAAAGCTAATAAGCTAGCAACGCAAATCTAGTATGTTAGCAGCGCAAAGCTAGAAAGCTAGCAACGCAAAGCTGGCTAGCTAGCAACGCAAAGCGGGCAAACAAGGAAAGCATAGCTGGGAAGCTAACAACGCATAAATGGCAATCTAGAAAGGAAAGCAGGCAAGCTAGCAACGCAAAGATGGCAGATGTCATAGCAAAGCAGGCAAGCTAGCAACGCAATGCTGGCAAGCTAGCAACTCAAATTGGCAAGTTAGAAACCCATATCTAGTAATCTAGCAAGGTAGCAACTCAAAGCTTGCAATCTAAGAACGCAAAGCTAGCTAGCTAGCAATGAATAGCAAGCAAGCTAGCAGAGCCAATCTATCAATGTAGCGACGCAAAACTATCAAGGTGGCAAAGCAAAGTTAGCAAGCTAGCAACGCAAATCTACCAAGCTAGCATCATAAAGCTAGCAAGATAGCAACGCAATGCTAGCAAGCTAGCAAAGCAAAGATAGCAAGCTAGCACCTCTAAGCTAGCAAGCTAGCAACGCAAATCTACCAAGCTAGCAACGTAAAGCTAGCTAGATAGCAACGCAAAGCTAGCAAGCTAACCATGCACATTAGCTAGATAGCAACGCAAAGCTAGCAAGCTAACCATGCACAAGCAAGCAAGCTAGCAGAGCCAATCTAGCAATGTAACAACGAAACCTATCAAGCTTGCAAAGCAAAACTAGCAAGCTAACAACGCAAATCTACCAAGCTAGCAACGTAAAGCTAGCTAGATAGCAACGCAAAGCTAGCAAGCTAACCATGCACATCTAGCAAGCTAACAAAGCAAAGCTAGCAAGCAAGAAACGAAAAGCAAGCAATCAAGCAACGCAAAGCTAGCAAGCCAGCAACGCGAAGCTAGCAAGCAACCAACGCATAGCTAGTAAGCTAGGCACAAAAATCTAGCAAGCTAGCAACGCAAAGCTAGCAAGCAAGGAACGCAAAGCAAGCAACGCAAAGCTAGCAAGCTAGCAACGCAAAGCTAGCACGCAAGAATCGCAAAGCAAGCAACAACGCAAAGCTGGAAACCTAGAAACGGACACATGGCAAGTTGCAACGCACAATTCGCAAGATAGCAACGCAAAGAAGGCAAGGTAGCAACGCAAATTTAGCATGCTAGTTAGCAAGCAAGAAACGCAAAGCAAGCAAGCAACTCAAAGTTAGCAAGCTAGCAACTCAAAGCTAGCTAGTTAATAACGCAAACTAGCAAGGTAGAACGCAAAACCAGCACGCTAGCAACGCAAACCTAACGAGCTATCAACGGAAAGCTAGCATGTTAGCAACGCATATCTAGTAATCTCGTAAGCTAGCAACTCAAGCTAACAAGCTATCAACGCCAAGCTAGCAAGGTAGCAACAAACAGCTAGCAAGTTAACAACGCAATGATAGCAAGATAGCATTGCAAAGATAGCAAGCAAGAAACGCAAAGCAAGCAAAATAAATTTAGCATGCTAGCAACGTAAAGCAAGCAAGCTAGCCACTCAAATCTAGCAAGCTAGCAACGCAAATCTAGCAAGATGGCAAGGAAAAGGTGGCAAGCTAGCAACGCAAAGCTGGCAAGGTAGCAACGCATACCTAGCAAGCTAGCAACGGGAAGCTAGCAAGCTAGAAACGCAAAGCTAGGAAGTTAGCAACGCAAATATAGCATGCTAGCAACGCAAATATAGCATACTAGCAACGCAAAGCAAGCAAGCGAGAACGCAAAGCTATCAAGCTAGCAAACGCAAAACTACCAAGCAAGCAACGCATAGCTACCAAGCTAGCAACGCAAAATTAGCAAGCTAGCAACGCAAAGCAAGAAAGCTAGAAACGCAAAGATAACAAGCTAGCAACGCAAAGCTACCAAGCTATCAACGCTAAGCTAGCAAGCTAGCAACGCAAAGCTAGGAAGATAGAAACGCAAAGCTAGCAAGTTAGCAACGCAAATCTAGCAATCTAGCAAGGTAGCAAATAAAAAGCAAGCAAGCTAGCAACGCAAAACTAGCTAGAGAGCAACGCTTAGCTAACAAACTAGCAGCGCCAATCTAGCAAGCTAGGAACGCATAGCTATTAAGCTAGCCACGCAAAACTAGCAAGCTAGCAACGCATAGCTAGTAAGCTAGCCACGCAAAGCTAGCTAGCTAGCAACTCAAAGCCAGCAAGCTAGTAAAATAAACTAGCAAGATAGCTACGCAAAGCTAGGAAGTTAGGAAAGCAAAGCTACCAAGCTAGCAACGCAAAACTAGCAACGCAAAGAGAGCAAGATAGCAACGCAAAGCTAGCAAGATAACAACGCAAATCGAGCAATCTTGCAAGCTAGCAAATCAAACTAGGAAGCTAGCAACGCAATGTTAACTAGCTAGCAACGCATAGCTAGCAAACTAGCAGCGCTAAGCTAGCAATGTAGCAACGCAAAACTAGCAAGCTAGCAAAGCCAATCTTCCAAGCTAGAAAAGCAAAGCTAGCTAGAAAGCAACGCAAAGCTAGCAAGCTAGCCACGCAAATCAAGGGATCTAGCAACGCAAAGCTAGCAAGCTAGCAACGCAAAGGAAGCAAGCAACGCATAGCTAGCAAGCTAGCAACGTTAAGCTAGCAAGCTAGCAACGCAAAGTTAGCAAACAAGAAACGCAAAGCATGCAAGCAAGCAACGCAAAGCTGGAAAGCTTGCAACGCACACTTGGCAAGTAGCAACGAACAGTTGGCAAGATAGCAACGCAAATCTGGCAAGTTAGCAACGCAAAGCTAGCATGTTAGTTAGCAAGCAATAAACCAAAGCAAGCAAACAACTCAAAGCTAGCATGCTAGCAACTCAAATTTAGCAAGTTAGCAACGAAAACTAGCAAGAAAGCAAAGTAAAGCTAGGAAGTTAGCAACGCAAAGCTACCAAGCTAACAACGCAATTCTAGCAACGAGAAGATAGCAAGCTATGAACGCAAAGCTAGCAAGGAAGCAACGCAAAGCTAGCATGCTACAACGCAATGCTAGCAACCTAACAACCCAAAGCTAGCAAGCTAGCAACGCAAAGCTAGCAAGTTAGAAACGCAACGCTAGCAAGCTAGCAAATCAAAGCTAGCAAGCTATTAACTCCAAGCTAGCAAGGTAGCAACACACAGTTAGCAAGCTAGCCACGGAGAGCTAGCAAGCTAGCAACGGAGAGCTAGCAAGCAAACAAAGCAATGCTAGCAAGCTAGAAATAGAAATCTAGCAAGGTAGTAACGCAAAGCTAGCAAGCTAGCCAAGCAAATCTTGTAAGCTAGCATGGAAAAGCTCGCAAGCTAGCAAAGCAAACTTGCAAGCTAACAACGCAAAGTTAGCAAGCTAGCATGGCAAAGCAAGAAAGCTAGCAACGCAAAGCTAACAAGCTAGAAACGCAAATCTACCAAGCTAGCAACGCTAATCTAGCAAGCTAGCAACGCAATCATGCAAGATAGCAACAAAAAGCTAGCTAGTTAGCAACGCAAATCTAGCAATTTAGCAAGATAGCAACTCAAAGCTAGCAAGGTAGCAACGCAAAGCTAACTTGCTAGCAAGTCATATCTCGCAATCTAGGAACGCCAAGCTAGCAATGTAGCAAAATACACCTATCAAGCTGGCAAAGCAAAGCTAGCAAGCTAGGAACGCATAGATAGCAAGCAAGAAACGAAAAGGAAGCAAGCAAGCAACGCAAAGCTAGCAAGCTAGGAACGCATAGCTAGCAAGCTAGCATCGCATAGCTAGCAAGCTAGCCTCGCAAATTTAACAAGCTAGCAACGCAAAGCTAGCAAGCAAAAAACGCAAAGCAAGCAAGCAACGCAAAGGCTGCAAGCTAACAACGCAAATCTAGCAAGCTAGAAACGCAAAGTTAGTAAGCTGCAACGGAAAGCTTCCAAGGTAACAAAGCAAAGCTAGCAAGCTAGCCACGCAAATCTAGCATGATATTAACTCAAAGCGTTCAAGAAAGAAACGCAAAAGTGGCAAGCTAGCAACGTCAACCTGGCAAGCTAGCAACGCATATCTAGCAAGCTAGATACGTAAAGCTAGCTATCTAGCGACGCAAAGCTAGCAAGATAGCACCGCCAAGCTAGCAATGTAGCAACGCAAACCTATCAAACTGGCAACACACACTAGCAAGTTAGCAACGCAAGGCTAACAAGCTAGCAACGCAAATCTAACAAGCTAGCAACGCAAAGCCAGCAAGATAGCAATGCGAAGCTAGCAAGCTAGCAACGGAAAGCTAGCAAGGTTGCAACGCAAAGTTAGCAAGCTAGCCACGCTATTCTAGCAAGCTATTAACGCAAAGCTGGCAAGCTAGAATAGCAATGATGGCAAGCTAGCAACGCTAAGCTGGAAATCTAGCAAAGCATATTTAACAAGCTAGCAACGCAAAGCTAGCTATCTAGAAACGCAAAGGTAGCAAGCTAGCAACGAGAATCTAGCAAGGTAGCAACGCAAATCTATCAAGCTGGCAACGCAATCTAGCAAGTTAGCAACACAAGGCTACCAAGTTAGCAACGCAAAGCTGGCAACCTAGCAAAGCAAATTGGCAAGATAGCAACTATAAGATCTCAAGCTAGCAATTTATACTGGCAAGCTAGCAACGCATATCTAGGAAGCTAGCAAAGGAATGTTAGGAAGTTAGCAACGCAAAGCTACCCAGCCAAAACGGCAAAGTTAGCAAGCTAGCAACGCAAAGACAGGAAGCTAGTAACGCAAATCTAGTAAGCTAGAAACGAAAAGCTAGCAAGCTAGCAACGCAAAGCTAGCAAGCAAGAAACGCAAAGCAAGAAGCAAGCAACGCAAAGTTGTAAAGCTAGCAACGCACACCTGGCAAGCTAGCAACCCACGACTGGCAAGGTAGCAACGCAAAGTTGGCAAGCTAGCAACGAAAAGCTAGCATGCTAGTTAGAAAGCAAGAAACGCAAAGCAAGTAAGCAACGCAAAACTAGCAAGCTACCAACCGAAAAATATCGAGCTAGCAACGCAAACTAGCAAGCTAGCAACGCAAAGCAAGAAAATTAGAAACGCAAAGATAACAAGCTAGCAAAGCAGAGCTACCATGCTAGAAACGCTAAGATAGCAAGCTAGCAACGCAATGCTGGCAAGCTAGCAAAGATTGGTGGCAAGCTAGAAACGCAAAACTTTGAAGTTAGCAACGCATACCTAGCAAGCTAGCAACGGGAAGCAAGCAAGCCAGCAACGCATAGCTAGGAAGCTAGCAACGCAAAGATAGCAAGCTCGCAACGCAAATCTAGGAAGTTGAATTTTAAAGCTAGCAAGCTTTCAACGCAAAGTAAGCAAAGAAGAAACGCAATGCAAGCAAGCAACGCAAAGCTAGCAAGCTAGCAACGCAAAGCTAACAAGCTTGCACCGCAAAGCTAACAAGCTTGCACCGCAAAGCTAGCAAGCTAGCAACGAAAGCTAGAAAATTAGCAACGCAAAGCTGGCAAGCTAGCAACGCAAAGCTGCCAAGTTAGCAACGGAAACTGGCAACCTAGCAACGCAAAGCTTGCAAACTTCGAAAGAATAGCTGGAAAGCTAACAACGCAAAAATGGAAATCTAGAAAGGGAAAGCAGGCAAGATAGCAACGCAAAGCTGGCAAGCTAGCATCGCAAAATTGGCAAGCAAGCAACGCAAAGATGGCAAGCTAGCAACACAAACTGGCAAGCTAGCATCGCATATCCTACAAGCTAGCATCGGAAAACAAGCAAGCTAGCAAGAAAAGCTAGCAAGCTAGCAATGCAATGATAGCAAGCTAGCAACGCAAAGCAAGCAAGCTAGCAACGCAAGGCTAGCAAGCTAGAAACGCAAAGCTAGGGAGTTAGTAACGAAAATCTAGCAATCTAGCAAGCTAGCAACTCAAATCTAGCAAGCTACTAACGCCAAGATAGCAAGGTAGCAACACAAAGCCTACAAGCTAGCAACGCAATGTTAGCAAGCTAGCAACGGAAAGCTAGCAAATTTAGAAACGAAAAGCTAGCAAGCTAGCATCGCAAAGCTAGCAAGCCAGAAACGCAAAGCAAGCAAGCAAGCAACGCAAACCTGGAAAGCTAGCAACGCACACCTGGCAAGCTAACGACGCACATCTGGCAAGATAGAACGTAAACCTGGCAAGCTAGCAACGCAAAGGTAGCATGTTAATTAGCAAGCAAGGAACACAAAGCAAGCAAGCAACCAAAGCTAGCAAGCTAGCAACTCAAAGCTAGCAAGCTAGCAACTCAAACTAGCGAGCTAGCAACGAGAAGCTAGGAAGTTAGAAACGCAAAGCTACCCAGCCAACAACGCAAAGCTAGCAAGTTAGCAACGCAAAGCTGGCAAGCTATCATCGCAAACCTGGAAAGCTAGCAACCCTCAGCTGGCCAGCTAGCAAAGCATAGTTGGCAAGATAGCAACGCAAGGCTGGTAAGATAGCAACGCAAAGCTAGCATGCTAGAACGCATAGCTAGCAAGATAGCAACGCAAAGCTAGTAAGATAGCAACGCAAAGCTAGCAAGTTAGCAACGCAAATCTAGCAATCTAGTAAGCTAGCAAGCTAGCAACTCAAAGCAACGCCAAGCTTGCAAAGTAGCAACAGACATCTAGCAAGTTAACAACGCAATGCTAGCAAGATAGCAACGGAAAGCTAGGAACCTAGATACGCAAAGCTAGCAATCTAGAATCGCAAAACTAGCAAGCAAGAAACTCAAAGCAAGCAAGCAACGCAAAGCAAGCAAGCTAGCCACGCAAATCTAGCAAGCTAGCAACGCAAATATACCAAGCTAGCAAAGCTAAGCTAGAAAGAAAGCAACGTAAAGCTGGCAAGATAGCAACTCAAACCTGGCAAGCTAGCAACGCAAAGCTGGCAAGCTAGCAACGAAAAGGTGGCAAGCTAGCAACGCAAAGCTGGCAAGGTAGCAACGCATACCTAGCAAGCTAGCAACGGCAAGTTAGCAAGCCAGAATCGCAAAACTAGAAAGCTAGCAACGCAAAGATAGCATGCTAGCACCTCGAAGCAAGCAAGAGAGAACGCAAAGCTAGCAAGCTAGCAACGCAAAGCTACCAAGCAAGCAACGCAAAGCTACAAGCTAGCAACGCAAAGCTATCAACGCAAAGAGAACAAGCAAGCATTGCAAAGCTAGCAAGCTACCAACGCAAAGCTAGCTAGGAAGCAAAGCAAAACTGGCAATCTAGCAACGCAAAGCTGGAAAGCTAGCAAAGCATAGCTGGTAAGATAGCAACGCAGAGCTGGCAGGATAGCATCGCCAAGCTGGCAAGTTGAAAACGCGAAGCTAGCAAGATAGCAACGCAAATCTAGCATTCTAGCAAGCTAGCAAATCCAAGCTAGGAAGCTAGCAAAGCAAAGCCAGCTACTTAGGAACGCATAGCTAGCAAGCTAGCAGCGCCAAACTAGCAATGTAGCAACGCAAACCTATCAAGCTGGCAACGCAAAGCTAACAAGCTTGCAAAGCATATCTAAGAAGCTTGCAACGCAAAGCTAGCTAGATAGCAACGCAAAGCTAGCAAACGAGCCACACAAATCTAGCAAGCTAGAAACGGAAAGCTAGCAAGCTAGAAACGCAAAGCTAGCAAGCTAGCAACGCAAAGCTAACAAGCAAGAAACCCAAAGCAAGCAAGCAAAAGTAAGCTAGCAAGCTAGCAAAGAAAAGTTTTCAAGCTAGCAACGCAAAGACTGCAAGCTAGCCACGCAAATCTAGCAAGCTAGCAACACAAAGCTACCAAGCTAGGAACGCTAAGCTAGCAAGATAGCAACGCAAAACTAGCAAGATAGCAACCCAAAGCTGGCAAGCTATCCACGCAAATCTGGCAAGCTAGCAAAGAAAAAGTTGGAAGCTAGCAAGGCAAAGCTGGCAAGGTAGCAACGCATACCTAGCAAGCAAGCAACTGGAAGCTAGCAAGATAGCATCGCAAAGCTAGGAAGCTAGGAAAGCAAAGATAGCCTGCTAGCAACGCAAAAGGTGCAAGCGAGAAAGCAAAGCTAGCAAGTTAGCAACGCAAAGCTACCAAGGAAGAAACGCAAAGCTACAGAGCTTGCAACGCAAAATTAGCAAGCTAGCAACGCAAAGCAAGAAAGCTAGCAACGCAAAACCAACAAGCTACCAAAGCGAATTTATCAACCTAGCATCGCTTATCTATCAAGCAAGTAACGCAAAGTTAGCAAGATAGCAACGCAAAGCTAGCAAGGTAGCAACGCAAATCTAGCAATCTAGCAAGCTAGCCAATCAAAGCTAAGAAGGTAGAAACGCAATGCTAAATAGCTAACAAAGCATAGCTAGCAAGCTAGCAGCGCCAAGCTACCAATGTAACAACGCAAACCTATCAAGCATATAACGCAAAGCTAGCAAGCTAGCAAAGAAAATTTACCAAGCTAGCATCACAAAGCTAGCTAGATAGCAACGCAAAGCTAGCAAGCTAGCCACGCAAATCTAGCAAGTTAACAACGCAAAGCTAGCAAGCAAGAAACGAAAAGCAAGGAAGCAAGCACCGCAAAGCTAGCAAGCTAGCAACGCAAATCTAGCAAGCTAGCAAGGAATAGCTAGCGAGCTAGACACCCAAATCTAGCAAGCTAAAAACGCAAAGCTAGCAAGCTAGCAACGCAAACAAGCAAGCTTGCAACGCAAAGCTAGGAAGTTAGCAACGCAAATCTACCAAGCTAGCAACGCTAAGCTGGAAAGCTAGGAACGCACACTTGGCAGGTAGCAACGTACAGCTGGCAAGATATCAACGCAAAGCTGGCAAGCTAGCAAAACAAAGCTAGTATTCTACTTAGCAAACAAAAACCAAAGCAAGCAAGCAAATCAAAACTAGCAAGCAAGCAACTCAAAGCTAGCAAGCTAGCAACGCAAACTTGCAAGCTAGCAACGCAAAGCTTGGAAGTTAGCAACGCAAAGCTACCAAGATAGCAACGCAAATCTAGCATTGCAAAGATAGCATGCTAGCAACGCAAAGCTAGCAAGGACGCAACGCAAAGCTGGAAAGATAGCAACGCACAGCTGGCAAGATAGCAACGAACAGCTGACAAGATAGCAACGCAAAGCTGGCAAGCTAGCAACGCAAAGCTAGCATGCTAGAATGCATTGCTATCAAGCTAGAAACCCAAAGCTAGCAAACTAGCAACGCAAAGCTAGCAAGTTAGAAACGCAAATCTGGCAATCTTGTAAACTAGCAACTCCAAATTAGCAAGCTATCAACGCGAAGCTAGTAAGGTAGCAACACACAGTTAGCAAGCTAGCAACGCAATGCTAGCAAGCTAGCAACGGAAACTTAGCAAGCTAGAAATGCAAAGCTAGTAAGCTAGCAACGCGAAGATAGCAGGCAAGAAACGGAAAGCAAGCATACAAGCATACCAAAGCTAGCAAGCTAGCAAAGCAAAGCTAGCAAGCTAGCAACGCAAAGCTAGCAAGCTAGCAACGCAATTCTAGCAAGCCAAAATTAGAAAACTAGCAAGGTATCAACCCAAAGCTAGCAAGAAAGCCACGCAAATCTAGCAATCTAGCAACGAAAATCTCGTAAGCTAGCAACGCAAACTGGCAAGCAATCAACGCAAAGCTAGCAAGCTAGAAACGCAGAGCTGGCAAGCTAGCAACAAAAAGGTGGCAAGCTAGCAACGCAAAGCAAGTAAGCGAGAACGAAAACCTAGCAATTTAGCAAGTTGAAACTCAAAGCTAGCAACCTAGCAACGCAAAGCTAGCTAGATAGCAAGCCGTAGCTAGCAATCTAGCAGCGCCAAGCTAGAAATGTAGCAAAACAAAATTATCAAGCTGGCAAAGCAAAGCTAGTAAGCTAGCAAAGCAAATCTACAAAGCTAGCAACGCAAATATAGCAACATAGCAACGCAAAGCTAGCAAGCTAGCCACACAATTCTAGCAAGCTAACAACGCAAAGCTAGCAAGCAAGAAACGCAAAGCAAGCAAGCAACGCAAAGCTAGCAAGCTTGCAACGCAAAGCTAGCAAGCTAGCAACGAAAAGCTAGCAAGAGGGCAACGGAACGCTAGCAAGGTAGCAAATCAAAGCTAGCAATCTAGCCACGCAAATGTAGCATGCTATAAACTCAAAACGAGCAAGCTAGAAACGCAAGGTGGCAAGCTAGCAACGTTAAGCTAACAAGCTAGCAACGCCAAGCTAGCAAGTTAGCAACGCAAATCTAGCAATCTAGATTGCTAGGAAATCAAAGCTAGCAAGCTAGAAACGCAAAGCTAACTAGCTAGAAACGCATAGCTATCAAGGTAGCAGCGCCAAGCTAGCAATGTAGCAACGCAAACCTATCAAGCTGGCAACGCAAAGCTAGCAAGCTAGCAACGCAAATCTACCAAGCTAGCAACACAAAGCCAGCAAGATAGCAAAGCAAATATAGCAAGCTAACAACGAAAAGCCAGGAAGCAAGAATCGAAAAGCAAGCAAGCAAGCAACGCAAAGCTAGCAAGCAATCAACGCGAAGCTAGCAAGCAGGCAACGGAAAGTTAGCAAGGTAGAAACGCAAAGCTAGCAAGCTGGCCACGCAAATATAGCAAGCTATTAAAGCAAAGCTGGCAAGCTAGAAAAGCAATGATGGCAAGTTAGCAACGCTAAGCTGTCAATTTAGCAACGTATATCTAGCATGATAGCAACGCAAAGCTAACTATCTAGCAACGCAAAAGTAGGTAGCAAGCTAGCAACGAGAAGCTAGCAAGGTAGCAACGCTAATCTATCCAGCTGGCAACGCAAACTATCAAGGTAGCAACGCAAAGCTAGCAAGCTAGCCACGCAAATCTAACAAGCTATTAAAGCAAAGCTGGCAAGCTAGAAAAACAATGATGGCAACCTAGCAACGCAAACTGGCATGCTAGCAACGCTAAGCTATCAAGCTAACAACTCACACTGGCAAGCTAACAAAGCATATATATTAAGCTAGCAACGGAAAACTAGGAAGTTAACTACGCAAAGCTACCAAGCCAAAAACGCAAAGTTAGCAAGCTAGCAACGCAAAGAGAGAAAGCTAGCAACGCAAAGCTAGCAAGCTAGAAACGAAAAGCCAACAAGTTAGCAACGCAAAGCTAGCAAGCAAGAAACGCAAAGCAAGAAGCAAGCAACGCAAAGCTGTAAAGCTAGCAACGCACACCTGGCAAGGTAGCAACGCAAAGTTGGCTAGCTAGCAGCGCAAAGCTAGCATGCTAGTTAGCAAACAAGAAACGAAAAGCAAGCAAGCAACGCAAATTTAGCAAGCTAGCAACCCAAAGGTATCAAGCTAGCAAATCAAATTTGCAAGCTACCAACGCAAAGCTATGATGTTTGCAACGCAAAGCTATGATGTTTGCAACGCAAAGTTACCCAGCCAACATCGCAATGCTAGCATTGCAAAGAAAGAAAGCTAGAAACGCAAAACTAACAAGCTAGCAAACAAAGCTACCAAGCTAGCAACGCTAAGCTAGCAAGCTAGCAACGCAATGCTGGCAAGCTAGCAAAGATTGATGGCAAGCTAGCAACGCATACCTAGCAAGCTAGCAACGGGAAGCTAGCAAGGTAGCAACGCAAAGCTCTGAAGCTAGCAACGCAAAGATAGCAAGCTAGCAACGCAAATCTAGCAAGCTAGAAACGTAAAGCTAGCAAGCTTTCAACGCAAAGTTAGCAAGAAAGAAACGCAAAGCAAGCAAGGAACGCAAAGCTAGCAAGCAAGAAACGCAAAGCTAGCAAGCTAGCAACGAAAACTAGAAAGTTAGCAACGCAAAGCTGGCAAGCTAGCAACGCAAAGCTGGCAAGCTAGCAACGCAAACTTGCAAGCTACCAACGCAAAGCTGGCAAAATAGGAAAGCATAGCTGGAAAGCTAACAACGCAAAAATGGCAATCTAGAAACGGAAAGCAGGCAAGCTAGCAACGCAAAGCTGGCAAGCTAGCATCGCAAACCTGGCAAGCAAGCAACGCAAACTGGCAAGCTAACAACTCAAACTGGCAAGCTAGCAACGCATATCATACAAGCTAGCAACGGAAAGCTAGCATGCTAGCAACACAAAGCTAGCAAGCTAGCAAAGCAATTATAGCAAGCTAGAAACGCAAAGCAAGCAAGCTAGGAACGCAAAGCTAGCTAGATAGCAACGCAAAGCTAGCAATTTAGCAACGCAAATCTAACAATCTAGCAAGCTAACAAATAAAAAGCTAGCAAGCTAGCAACGCAAAAATAGCTAGATAGCAACGCTTAGCTAGCAAGCTAGCAGCGCCAATCTTGCAATGTAGCAACGCAATCCTATCAACTGGCAAAGCAAAGCTAGCAAGCTAGCAACGCAAATCTACCAAGCCAGCAACGTAAAGCTAGCTAGATAGCAACGCAAAGTTAGGAAGCTAGCAACGCAAAGCTGCAAGCTAGCAAAGCAAATATAGCAAGCTAGCCACGCAAATCTAGCAAGCTAACAACACAAATCTAGCAAGCAAAAAATGAAAAGCAAGCAAGCAAGCAAGCAACGCAAAACTAGCACGCTATCAACGCATAGCTAGTAAACAAGCCACGCAAAGCTAGCAAGCTAGCAACTCAAATCTAGGAAGATAGTAACGAAAACTAGAAAGTAGCAACGCAAAACTAGGAAGTTAGCAAAGAAAAGCTACCAAGCTAGCAACGCAAAGCTAGCAAAGCAAAGAGAGCAAGCTAGCATCGCATAGCTAGCAAGCTACCAACGCAAAGACAGCAAGCAAGAAACGCAAAGCTGGCAATCTAGCAACGCAAAGCTGGAAAGCTAGCAAAGCACAGCTGGTAAGATAGCATCGAAAACTGGCAAGCTAGCAACCCGAAGCTAGCATGCTAGAAGGCAAAGCTACCAAGCTAGCAAAGCAAAGCTAGCAAGCTAGCAACGGAAAGCTAGAAAGTTAGCAACGCAAACCTGGCAAGCTAGCAACGGAAAGCTGGCAAGCTAGCAACGCAAACTGGCAATATAGCAACGCAAAGCTGGCAAGCTAGCACTGCAAAGTTGGCAAGCTAGCAACGCATATCTAGGGAACTAGAAACGGAAGGCTAGCAAGCTAGCAACGCAAAGCTAGCAAGCTAGGAACGCAAAGTTATCAAGCTAGCATCGCAAAGCAAGCAAGCTAGCAACGCAAAGCTAGCAAGCTAGCAACGAAAAGCTAGCAAGTTAGCAACGCAAATCTAGCTATCTAGCAAGCTAGCAACTCAAAGCTAGCAAGCTGTCAACGCCAAGATAGCAAGGTAGGAACACAAAGTTAGCAAGCTAGCAACGCAATGCTAGAAACCTAGCAACTTAAAGCTAGCCAGCTAGAAACGCAAACCTAGCAAGCTAGCAATGCAAAGGTAGCAAGCAAGAAACGCAAAGCAAGGAAGCAAGCAACGTAAAAGTGGAAAGCTAGCAACGCATACCTGGCAAGCTAGCAACTTACAGTTGGCAAGATAGCTACAAAAAGCTGGCAAGCTAGCAACGCAAAACTAGCATGGTAGTTAGCAAGCAACAAACGCAAAGCAAGCAAGCATCGAAAAGCTAGCATGGTAGCAACTAAAAAAGCTAGCAAGCTCGCAACCCAAACTAGAAACCTAGCAACGCAAAGCTAGGAAGTGAGCAACGCAAAACTTCCGAGCCAACAACGCAAAGCTAGCAAGCTAGCAAAGCAAAGATAGAAAGCTAGCAACGCAAAGCTAGCAAGCTACCAAAGCAAAGCTAGCAAGCAAGCAATGCAAAGCTGGCAAGCTAGCATCGCAAAACTGGAAATCTAACAACGCCAGGTGGCAAGCTAGCAACGCACAGTTGGCAAGATAGCAGCGCAAAGCTGGCAAGATTGCAACGCAAAAATAGCATGCCAGATCGCATAGCTAGCAAGCTAGCAAAGCAAAGCTAGCAAACTAGCAACGCGAAGCTAGCAAGATAGCAACGCAAATCTAGCAATCTACTAAGCTTGCAAATCAAAACTATCAAGCTATCAACGCCAAGATAGCAAGGTAGCAACACACAGCTAGCAAGCTAGCTACGCTATGCTAGCAAGCTAGCAACGAAAGCTAGCAAGCAAGAAACGATAAGCCATCAAGCAACGCAAAGCTAGCAAGCTAGCAACGCAAAGCAAGTAAGCTTTCCACGCATATCTAGCAAGCTAGCAACGCAAAGCTACCAAGCTCGCAATGCTAATCTAGCAAGCAAGCACCGCAAAGCTTGAAAGATAGCAACGCAAAGCTGGAAAGCTAGCAACGTAAACCTGGCAAGCTAGCAACGCAAAGATAGCTAGCTAGCAACGCAAACCTACCAAGCAAGCAACGCAAAGCTACCAAGCTAGCAACGCACAACTAGCAACCTAGCAACGCAATACAAGAAAGCTAGCAACGCAAAGCTAACAATGTAGCAACGAAAAGCTACCAAGCTAGCAACGCTAAGCTTGCAAGCTAGCAACGCTAAGCTTGCAAAGCTAGCAACTCAAATCTAGCAAGATAGCAACGCAAATCTAGCAAGTTAGCAAAGCAAATTAATCAATCTAGCAAGCTAGAATTTCAAAGCTAGCAAGCTAGCAACGCAAAGTTAGCTTGCTAGCAAAGCATAGATAGCAAGCTAGCAGCGCCAATCTAGCAATGTAGCAACGCAAACCTGTGAAGCTGGCAAAGGAAAACTAGCAAGCTAGCAAAGCAAATCTACCAAGCTAGCAACGAAAAGCTATGTAGATGGCAACGCAAAGCTAGCAAGCTAGCCAGGAAAATCTAGCAAGCTAACAACGCAAAGTTTGCAAGCAAGAAACGAAAAGCAAGCAAGCAAACAACACAAAGCTAGCAAGCTAGCAACGTAAAGCTAGCAAGCTAGCAACGCATAGCTAGTAAGCTAGCCACGAAAATCTAGCAAGCTTGAACGCAAAGTTAGCAAGCAAGAAACGCAAAGCAAGCAACGCAAAGCTTGCTAGCTAGCAACGCAAAACTAGCAAGCTAGCAACGCAAAGCTGGAAAGCTAGCAACGCAAACCTGGCAAGATGCAACGCAAAGATGGCAAGTTAGCAACGCAAAGCTAGCATGTTTGTTAGCAAGCAAGAAACGCAAAGCAAGCAAGAAACGCAAAGCTAGCAAGCAAGCAACACAAAGCTAGCAAGCTAGTAAAGCAAACTAGCAAGCTAGCAGCACAAAGCTTGGAAATTAGCAACGCAAAGCTAAAAAGCTAGCAACGCAAAGCTAGCAACGCAAAGATAGCAAGCTAGAAACGCAAAGCTAGCAAGCAAACAAACCAAAGCTAGCAAGCAAGCAACGCAAATCTGGCAATCTAGCAACGCAAAGCTGCAAAGCTAGCAACGCACAGCAAGCAAGATAGCAACGCACAGCTGGAAAGATAACATCGCAAAGCTGGCAAGATAACAACGCAAAGTTAGCATGCTAGAAAGCAAAATAAGCAAGCTAACAACGCAAAGCTAGCAAACTAGCAACGCAAATCTAGCAAGTTGGCAACGCAAATCTAGCAATCTAGTAAGCTAGCAATTCAAAGCTAGCAACCTATCAACGACAAGCTAGCAAAGTAGCAACACACAGCTAGCAAGATAGCAACGCAATGTTATAAAGCTAGCAACGGAAAGCTAGCAAGCTAGAAACGCATAGCTAACTAGTTAGCAACCCAAAGCTAGCAAGCAAGAAACGCAAATCAAGCAAGCAAACAACGCAAAGCTAGCAAGCTAGCAACGCAAAGCTAGCACGATAGCAAAGCAAAGCTAGCAAGCTAGCAACGCAAAGCTAGAAAGATAGCAACGGAAAGCTAGCAAGGTAGCAACGCAAAGCAAGCTAGCTAGCCAGGTTAATCTAGCGAGCTAGCAACGTAAAGCTCGCAAGCTAGCAACCTTAACTGGCAAGATATTAAAGCAAAGCTAGCAAGCTAGAAACGCAAAGCTCGCAAGCTAGCAACGCAAAGCTGGCAAGCTAACAACGCACAGCTGACAAGCTAGCAAGGCATAGTTGGCAAGATAGCAACGCAAAGCTAGCGTGCAAGAACGCAAAGTTAGCAAGCTTGAAACGAAGAGCAAGCAAGCTAGCATCGCAAAGCAAGCACGTTAGCAACGCAAATCTAGCAATCTAGTAAGCTTGCAAATCAAAGCTAGCAAGATATCATCGGAAAGCTAGCAAGGTAGCATCACAGAGCTAGCAAGATAGCAACGCAATGCTAGCAAGTTAGAAACGCAAAGCTAGCAAACTAGCAACTCAAATGTAGCAAGCAAGAAACGCAAAGCAAGCAAGCAACGCATAGCTAACAAGCTAGGAACGAAAAACTAGCAAGTCAGCATCGCAAAACTAGTAAGCTAGCAAAGCAAAGTTACCAAGCTAGCAACGCTAACCTCGCAAGCTAGCAACGCAAAGCTAGCAAGATAGCAACGCAAAGCTGGAAAGTTAGCAAATCAAAGTTAGCAAAGTAGCAACGCAAAGCTAGCAAGCTAGCAACGCAAAGCTGGCATGATAGCAAAGAAAAGTTGGCAAGCAAGCAACGCATAGATAGCGAGCTAGCAACGGGAAGCTAGCAAGCCAGCAACACAAATCTAGCAAGCAAGAAACGAAAAGCAAGCAAGAAAGTAACGCAAATCTAGCAAGATAGGAACGCAAAGCTAGCAAGCTAGCAACTGAAAGCTAGCAATGTACCATCGCAAAGCTAGCAAGCTAGCCACGCAAATATAGCAAGCTAGCAACGAAAATCTCGCAAGCTAGCAACGCAAATTTGCAAGATATCAACGCAAATCTAGCAAGCTAGCAAAGCATAGCTGGCAAACTAGCAACACAAAGCTGGCAAGCTAGCAACGTAAAGGTGGCAAGATTGCAACGCAAATCAAGCAAGCGAGAACGCAAATCTTGCAAGCTAGCAACGCACAGCTACTAATCAAGCAACGCAAAGCTACCAAGCTAGAACGCAAATCTTACAAGCTAGCACCGCAAACCAAGCAGATAGCAACGCAAAGCTACCAAGCTATCAACGCTAATCTAGCAAGCTAGCAACGCTAAGCTAGCAAGTTAGCAACGCAAAGCTAGCAAGATAGCAATGCATATCTAACAAATTAGCAAGCTAGCAACTCAAAGTAGCAAGTTAGCAACTCAAAGCTAGCAAGCTAGCAACGCAAAGCTAGCTAGCTAGCAACGTAAAAGTTGCAAGCTATCAACGCAAACTGGCAAGCTAGCAACGCAAATCTAGCAAACTAGCAACGGAGGGCTGGCAAGCTAGCAACGCAATGCTAGCAAGCTAGAAACGCAAAGCTGGCAAGCTAGCAACGCAAAGCTGACAAACTAGAAAAAGCATAGCTGAAAAGCTAACAACGCAAAGATGGCAATCTAGAAACGGAAAGCAGGCAAGCTAGAAACGCAAAGCTGGCAAGCTAGCATTGCAAAGCTGGCAAGCTAGCATCGCAAATCTAGCAAGCTAATAACGCAAACCTAGCAAGCTAGCAACGCAAAGGTAGCAAGCAAGAAACGCAAAGCTAGAAAGCAAGCAACGCAAAGCTAGCAAGCTAGCAACGCAAAGCTAGAAAGCTAGCAACGGAAAGCTAGAAAGTTTGCAACGCAAACCTGGCAAGCTAGCAACGAAATGTTCACAAGCTAGGGACGCAAAGGTAGCAAGCTAGCTACGCAAAGCAAGAAAGCTTGCAACGCAAATCTAACAAGCTAGCAACGCAAAGCTACCAAGCTAGCAACCCTAAGTTAGCTGGCTAGCAAAGCTAAGCTAGCAAGGTAGCAACGCAAATCTAGCAAGATAGCAACGCAAGCTAGCTAATTAACAACGCAAATCTAGCAATTTAGCAAGCTAGCAACTCAAAGCTAACAAGCTAGCAACGCAAAGCTACCTAGCTAGAATCGCATACCTAGTAAGCTAGCAGCGCCTAGCTAGTAATGTAGCAAAACAAACCTATCAAGCTTTCAAACCAAAGCTAGCAAGCTAGCAATGTACATCTACCAAGCTAGCAACGCAAAGCTAGCAAGATAGCAACGCAAATCTAGCAAGCTAACAACGCAAAGCTAGCAAGCAAGAAACGAAAAGCATGCCAGAAAGCAAAGCAAAGGTAGCAAGCTAGCAACTCCAAGCTAGCAAGCAAGCAACTCATAGCTAGCAAGCTATCCAAGCAAATCTAGCAAGCTTGCAACGAATAGCTACCCAGCAAGAAACACAAAGCAGGCAAGCAACTCAAAGGTAGCAAGATAGCAACGCAAAGCTAGCAAGCTAGCAACGGGAAGCTAGCAAGCTAGCAAAAGAAAGCCAGGAAGGTAGCAACTCAAAGCTAGCAAGCTAGCCACTCAAATCTAGAAAGCTATTAACGCAAAGCTGGCAAGCTAGAGACGCAAAGTTGTCAAGCTTGCAACGCTAAGCTGGCATGCTAGCAAAGCATATCTAGCAAGCTAGCAAGGCAATGCTAGCTATCTAGCATCTCAAAGCTAGCAAGCTAGAAACGCCAAGCTAGCAAGCTAGCAACGCAATCCTATCAAACTGGCAACGCACACTTGCAAGTTAGAAAAGCAAGGCTATCAAGCTAGCAAAGCAAATTTAGCAAGCTATCCACGCTAAGCTGGCATGCTAGCAACGCATATCTAGGAAGCTAGCAACGGAAAGCTAGCTATCCAACAATGCAAAGGTAACAAGAAATCAACGCCAAGCTAGCATGGTAGCAACGAATATACATCAAGCTGGCCACGCACACTAGCAAGTTAGCATCGCAAGGATACCAAGCTATCAACAGAAAGCTGGCAAGCAGGCAACCCAACCTGGCAAGCTAGCAACGTATAGCTGGCAAGATAGCTACTCAAACTGTCAAGGAAGAAACGCATATCTACCAAGCTAGCAACTGAAAGCTAGCAAGCTAGCAACAATAAGCTAGCAAGCTAGCGACGCAAAGATAGCAAGCTAGCAACGCAAAGCTAGTAAGCTAGCAACGCAAAGCTACCAAGCTAGCAACGCAAAGCTAGCAAGCTAGATATGCAAACTAGCAAGATAGGAACGCAAAGTTAGCAAGCAAGGAAAAGCAAAGTCAGCAAACAAGCAACGCAAAGCAGGAAAGCTAGCAACGCACACCTGGCAAGCTGGCAACGCAAATCTAGCAATTTAGATACAAAAATCTAGGAAGCTAGATACGCAAATTAGCAAGCTAGCAACGCAAAACTAGCAAGCAAGAAACGCAAAAAAGCAAGCAACGCAAATCTAGCAATCTAGTAAACTAGCAACTCAAAGCTAGCAAGCTATCAAGGCCAAGCTAGAAAGGTAGCAACACACAGCTAGCAAGCTAGCAACGCAATGCTAGGAAGCTAGCAACGGAAAGCTAGCAAGCTAGAAACGCAAAGCTAGCAAGCTAGAAACGCAAAGCTAGCAAGCAAGAAACTCAAAGGTAGCAAGCTAGCAACAGAAAGCTAGCAAGGTAGTAACGCAAAGCTAGCAAGCTAGCCACACAAATCTAGCAATCTAGCAACGAAAAGCTCGCAAGCTAGCAACGCAAACTGGCAAGTAACAACGCAAAGCTAGCAAGCTAGCAACGCAGAGCTGGCAAGCTAGCAACGAAAAGCTGGCAAGCTATCAACAAAAAGGTGGCAAGCTTGCAACGCAAAGATAGCAAGCTAGAAGCGCAAAGCAAACAAGCGAGAACACAAAGCTAGCAAGCTAGCAACGCAAATCTTCCAAGCAAGAAACGCAAAGCTACGAAGCTAGAATGGAAAACTAGCAAGCTAGCATCGCAAAGCAAGAAAGCTGGCAACGCAAAACCACAAAGCTAGCAACGCAAAGCTACCAAGCTAGCAATGCAAAGCTTCCAAGCTAGCAACGCAAAGCTAGCAAGATAGCTTAGGAAAGTTAGCAAGTTAGCAACGCAAATCTAGCCATTTAGCAAGCTAGCAACTCAAAGCTAGCAAGCTAGCAACACATAGCTAACAAGCTAGCAGCGTCAGGCTACCAATGTAGCAAACCACACCTATCAACCTGGCAACGCAAATGTAGCAATCTTGCAAAGCAAATCTACAAAGCTAGCAACGAAAAGCTAGCAAGATAGCTACGCAAAAACAAGCAGGCTAGCCACGCAAATCTAGCAAGCTAACAACGAAAAGCTAGAATGCAAGAAACGTAAAGCAACCAAGCAAGCAACGCAAAGATAGCAAGATAGCAACGCAAAGCTAGCAAGGTAAGAATGCAAAGCTAGCATGCTACCAAAGCAAATCTAGCAAGATAGCGAATTAGAAACGCAAAGCTAGGAACGCAAAGTTAGGGTGTTAGCAACGCAAAGCTAGCAAGCTAGCGACGCAAAGCTAGCAAGCTAGCGACGCAAAGCAAGCAAGCTAGCAACGCAAAGCTAGCAAGCTATCAACGGAAAGCTAGCAAAGTAGCAACGTAAAGCTAGCAAGGTAGCCACGCAAACACAGCAAGCTATTAACTCAAAGCTGGCAAGCTAGAAACGCAAAGGTGGCAAGCTAGAAAAGTTCAGCTGGCAAGCTTGCAACGCATATCTAACAAGCTAGCAACGCAAAGCTAGCTATCTAGCAACGCAAACCTAGCAAGTTAGCAACGCAAAACTAGCTATATAGCAACGCAAAAATAGCAATCTAGAAAGCTAGAAACGCAAAGCTTGCAAGCTATAAACGCCAAGATAGCAAGGTAGCAACACCTAACTAGAAAGCTAGCAAAGCAATGCTAGCAATCTGGCAGCGGAAAGCTAGCAAGCAGAAATGAAAGCTACCAAGCTAGTAACGAAAATCTAGCAAGCTAGCAACGCAAAGATAGCAAGCTAGGAACGCAAAGCTAGCAAGCTAGCAACGCAAAGCCAGCATGCAAGAAACGCAATGCTGGCAAACTTGCAACATAAAGCTGGAAAGCAAGCAACGCACAGCTGATAAGCAAGCAACGCACAGCTGGCAAGGCAGCAACGCAAACCTGGCAAGCTATCAACGCAAAGCTAGCATGCTAGAACAGAAATCTTGCAAGGTAGCAACTCAAAGCTAGCAAGCTAGAAACGCAAAGCTAGCAAGTTAGCAACGCAAATCTAGCAATTTAATAAGCTAGCAACTCAAACCTAGCAAGCTATCAACGCAAAACAAGGAAGTTAGCAACGCAAATTTACCAGGCAAGCAACGAAAGCTAGCAAGCTAGCAACGCAAATATAGCAAGCTAGGAACGCAAAGCTAGCAAGCTAGCAACGCAAAGCTAGAAGCTACCAACGCAAAGCTAGCAAGCAAGCAACGCAAACCTGGCCATCTAGCAAAGCAAAGCTGGAAAGATAGCATCGCAGGGCTGCAAGCAAGCAACGCACAGCTGGCAAGCAAGCAACGCACAGCTGGCAAGATAGCAACCCAAAACTGGCAAGCTATCAACGCAAAGCTATCAAGCAAGCAACTCAAAGCAAGCAAGCAAGCAATGCAAAGCTAGGAAGCTAGCAACGCACATCTAGCAAGCTAGCAACGGGAAGCATGCAAGCTAGCAACGCAAAGCTAGCAAGTTGCATCGCAAACATAGCAAGCTAGAAATTCAAAGCTAACAAGCTAGCAACGCAAAGCTACCAAGCTAGAAACGATAAGTTAGCAAGCTAGCAACGCAAAACTAGCAAGATTATAACGCAAAACTAGCAAGTTAGCAACACAAATCTAGCAAATTATCAAGCTAGCCAATCAAAGCTAGCAAGCTAAAAACGCAAAGCTAGCAAGCTAGCATCGCAAGGCTACCAAGCTAGCAACGATCAGCTAGCAAGCTAGCAACGCAAAGCTAGCAAAATGATAACGCAAAGCTAGCAAGTTACCAAAGCATATCTAGCAATCTAGCAAGATAGCCAATCAAAGCTAGCAAGCTGGCATCGCAAACCTAGCAAGCTAGCAACGAATATCTACCAAGCTAGCACCGCAAAGCTAGCAATAGAGTAAAGAACAGCTAGCAAGATAACCACGCCTACCTAACAAACTAACAACGCAAAGCTAGCAAGCAAGAAACGAAAAGCAAGCAAGCAAACAACGCAAAGCTAGCAAGCTAGCAACGCAAAGCTAGCAAGCTAGCAACGCATAGCTAGCAAGCTAGCCACACAAACCTAGCAAGCTAGCAACGCAATGCTAGCAAGCAAGAAACGCAAAGCAAGCAAGCTAAGCAAAGCTAGCAAGCTAGCAACTAAAAGCTATCAATCTAGCAACAGAAACCTAGCAAGGTAGCAACGCAAAGGTAGCAAGCCTGCCACGCAAATATAGCAAGCTATTAACGCAAAGCTGGCAAGCTAGCAACGCAAAGTTGGCAAGCTAGCAATGATAAGCTGGCAAGCTAGCAACTCATATCTAGCAAGCTTGCAACGCAAAACTAGCTATTTAGCAACGCAAAGGTAGCAAGCTAGCAACGCCAATCTATCAAGGTAGCAACACAAACCTATCAAGCTGTCAACTTACACTAGCAAGTTAGCAACTCAAGGCTACCAAGCAAGAAACGCAAATCTAGCAAGCTAGCAACGCAAAGCTAGCAAGCAAACAACGCAAAAAAACAAGCATAAAACGCAAAGCATGCAAGAAACGAAAAGCTAGCAAGCTAGAAACGGAAAGCTAGAAAGTTAGCAATTAAAACCTGGCAAGCTAGCAACGAAAACTGGCAAGATACCAACGCAAAGCTGGCAAGCTGGAACCGCAATGCTGGTAAGCTAGCAGCGCATACCTAGCAAGCTAGCAACGCAAAGCTAGCAAGCTAGCAAGGCACAGGTAGCAAGCTAGAGACGCATATCTATCAAGCTAGCAACGCATATCAAGCAAGCTAGCAACGGAAAGCTAGCATGATAGCAACGCAAAGCTGGCAAAAAAGGAAAGCACCGCTGGAAAGCTAACAACGCAAAGAAGGCAATCTTGAAACGCAAAGATGGCAAGCTAGCAAAGCAAAGCTAGCAAATAACAACGCATATCTAACAACCTAGCAAGCTAAAAACTCAAATATAGCAATCTAGCAATGCAAAGATAGCAAGCTCGGAACGCAAAGGTAGCAAGGTATCAATGCTAAGCTAGATATACAAATCTAGCAAGATAGCATACTAGCAAACCCTAGTAAGCAACGCAATGCTAGGAAGTTAGCAACGCAAAGCAACCAAGCTGCAACGCAAAGCTAGCAAGTTACAAAGGCAAAGCTAGCAAGCAAGCAACGCAGAGCTGCCAAGCTAGAAACGCAAAGCTGAAAAGCTAGCAACGCACGGCTGGGAAGTTAGAAACGCACAGCAGGCAAGCTAGCAACGCAAAACTAGCAATCTAGCAACGGAAATCAAGAAAGGTAGCAACGTAAACCTAGCAAGATAGCCACGCAAATCTAACAAGCTAGCAATTGAAAGCTGACAACATAGAAACGCAAAAACCTGGCAAGCTAGCAACGTAAAGCTGGTATCCTAGCAAAGCAAAGCAGCAACATAGCAACGCAAAGCTAGCAAACTAGCAAAGCAAAATCTAGCACAGCTAGCAAAGTATATCTAGCAAGCTGGCAACGCATATCAAGCAAGCTAGCAACGGAAAGCTAGCAAACTAGCAACGCAATCTTGGAAAGCAAGCAACGCAAAGATGGCAAGCTAGCAACGCATATCTGGAAAGATAACACAGCAAACCTAGCAATCTAGAAACGGAAAGCAGGCTAGCTAGCAACGCAAAGCTTTCAAGCTAGCAACGTAAAGCTGGCGAGATAGTAACGCAAATCTAGCAAGCTACAACTCATATCTTACAAGCTAGCAAACTAATAACGCAAACCTAGCAAGCTAGCAACTCAAAGCTTGCAACCTAGCAACGCAAAGATAGCAAACCTGCAACGCAAAACTAGCAAGGTTGCAATGCAATGCTAGCAAGCTAGCTACGAAAATCAGGCTAGATAGCAAACTAGCAAGGAAAAGCTAGGAACGCAATGCTAGGGAGTTAGAAACGCAAAGCTAGCAAACTATTAATGCAAAGATAGCAAGCTAGCAACACAAAACTAGCAAGCTACCAACTCATAGCTAGCAAGAAAGCAATGCAAAGCTGGAAAGCTAGCAAAGCAAAGCTGGATAGCTAGCAACGCACGGCTGGCAAGCTAGAAACGCACACCTGGCAAGATAGCAACGCAAAGCCGGCAAGCTAGCGCAAAGCTAGCATGCTAGCAAAGCAAAACTAGCAAGCTAGCAACGCAAAGCTAGCAAGCTATCAATTCAAAGCTAGCAAGCTAGCAACGCAAAGATAGGAAGCTAGCAACGCAAAGCTAGCAAGCTAGTAAAGAAAAGGTAGGAAGCTATCAAACCAAAGCTAGCAAGCTAGAAAATAAAAATAGCAAGCTAGCAACGCCAAGTTAGCAATGTAGCAAAGCACACTTATCAAGCTAGCAACGCAAAGCTAGCAAGCTAGGAAAGAAAAGGTAGGAAGCTATCAAACCAAAGCTAGCAAGCTAGGAAAGAAAAGGTAGGAAGCTATCAAACCAAAGCTAGCAAGCTAGGAAAGAAAAGGTAGGAAGCTATCAAACCAAAGCTAGCAAGCTAGGAAAGAAAAGGTAGGAAGCTATCAAACCAAAGCTAGCAAGCTAGCAACGCAAAGCTAGCAAGCTAGAACGCAAAAGTTGCAAGCTAACAACGCAAAGCTTACAAGATAGCAACTCAAATATAGCAAGCTAACATCGCAAAGTTAGCAGCTAGCACCGCAAAGGTAGCAAGCAAAAACACATATCTAGAAATCTAGAAAGCTAGCAACGCATAGCTAGCATGCTAGCAACGCATAGCTAGCAAGCTAGCAACGCCAAGTTAGCAATGTAGAAAAGCACACTTATCAAGCTAGCAACGCAAAGCTAGCAAGCTTGCAACGCAAGGCTACAAAGCTAGCAACGCATATATAGCAAGTTAGCAACGCAAAGATAGGAAGCTAGCAACGAAAAGCTAGCTATCTAGCAACGCAAATCTAGCAAGCTGGCAACACAAAACTAGCAAGCAAGAAACGCAAAGCACGCAAGCTAGCAACGCAAAGCTAGCAATACAGCAACGCAAAGCTAGCAATCTAACAACGCAAAGCAAGTAAGCTAGCAACGGAAATCTAGCAAGGTAGAAAGGCAAAGTTAGCAATCTAGACACGGAAATCTAGCTAGCTAGGAACGCAAAGCTGGCAAGCTAGCAAAGCTAAGCTGACAAGCTAGCATAGCTAAGCTAGCAAGATAGCAACGCAAAGCTAGCAAGCAAGAAAATCAAACCAAGCAAGCAACGCAAAGCTAACAAGCTAGCAAAGCATAGCTATCAAGCTAGCAACCCAAAGCTAGCAAGCTAGCAAAGGAAAGCTAGCAAGGTAGCAACGCAAAGCTGGCAAGCTAGCAACGTAAACTGGCAAGCTAGCAACGCAAAGCTGGCAAGCTAGCAATCCAAAGCTCGCAAGCTAGCAACGCTTATCTAGCTAGCTAGCATCGGAAAGCTAGCAAGCTAGCAACGCAAAGCTAGCAAGCTAGCAAAGCAAAGATAGCAAGCTAGCAAGGCAAAGCAAGCAAGCTAGAAGGCAACCCTCGCAGGCTAGCAACGCAAAGCTGCAAATCTATTAACGCAAAACTACCAAGATAGCAACGCAAAACTAGCAAGCTAGCAACGCAAATCAAGCAAGCTAGCAACAAATAGCTAGCAAGCTGGCAAGGCAATTCTAGCAAGCTAGCAGCGGAAAAATAGCAATTTAGAAATGCAAAGCTAGCAAGCTAGCAAAGCAAAGCTAGCAATAAAGAAAAGCACAGCAAGCAAGCAAGCAGCGCAAAGCTAGCAAGCTGGCTACGCAAAGCTAGCAAGCTAGCAAAGCAATGCTAGCAAGCTAGCAACGCAACGCTAGCAAGCTAGCAACGCAAAGCTATCAAGCTAGGAAAGGAAAGTTAGCAAAGTAGCAACTCAAAGCTAGCAGTTTGCCACGCAAATCTCGCAAGATAGCAACGCAAAGCTGGCAAGCTAGAAACGCAAATTGGCAAGCTAGCAGCGAAACCTGGCAAGCTAGCAACGCAAAGGTTGCAAGATAGCAATGCAAAGCTGGCAAGCTAGCAAAGCATACCTAGCAAGCTAGCAACGGGAACTAGCAAGCTAGCAAGGCGAAAGCTAGCATGCTAGCACCGCAAAGATAGCAAGCTAGCAACGCAAAGCAAGGAAGCTAGGAAGAAAAACTAGCAAGCTAGCAACGCATATCTACCAAGCAAGCAACGCAAATCTACCAAGCTAGCAAAGCAAAACTAGCAAGCTAGCAACACAAAGCATCCAATCTAACAACGCAAAGCTAACAAGTTAGCAACGCAAAGATTCCAAGCTAGCAACGCAAAGCTAGCAGCATAGCAAAGCAAAACTAGCAAGATAGCAACGCAAGCTAGCAAGTTTGTAAATCAAATCTAGCAATTTAGGAAGCTAGCAACTCAAAGCTTGCAAGCTAGCAACGCCAAGCTAGCAAGGTAATTACAGAAAACTAGAAAGCTAGCAACGCAATGCTAGCAAGCTAGCAACGCATTGCTAGCAAGCTAGCAACACAATGCTAGCAAGCTAGCAACGCAATGCTAGTAAGATAGCAACGCAAAGCTATCAAGCTAGCAACGTAATCCAGAAAGCAAGAACGGAAACAAACAAGTATGCAACGAAAACTAGCAAGATAGCAACGCAAATCTAGCAAGCTAGCAAAGAAAACTTGCAGGCAATAAACGCAAAGCAAGCAAGCAACGCAAATCTAGCAAGCTAGCAACACAAATCTAGCAAGCGAGCAACGAAAAGCAAGCAAGGTAGCAACGGAAAGCGATCAAGGTAGCAACGTAAAGCTAGCAAACTCGCCACGCAAATCTAGCAAGTCAGTAACGAAACCTTACAAGCTAGAAAAGCAAAATTGGCAAGCTAGAGCAGCAAAGCTGGTAAGCTAGCAAAACAAACTAGCAAGAAAGCAACGCAAAAGTAGCAATCTAGCAACGCAAAGCTAGCAAGCTAGCAACGCAAAGATAGCAAGCTAGCAACGCATATCTAGCAAGTTAGCAACGCAATGCTGGCAAGCTAGCAAAGCAAAGCTGGCTAGCTAGCAACGCAAAGCTGGAGAGCTAAAAACGCAAAGCTCCCAATCTAGAAACGCAAAGCAGGCAAGCTAGCAAAGCAAAGCTGGCAAGCAAGCAACGCAAAGCTGGGAAACTAGCAACGCATATCTAGCAAGATAGCAACGGAAACTAGCAAGATAGCAACGCAAAACTGGCAAGCTAGCATGGCAAATTTGCCAAGCTAGCATGGGAAAGCTGGCAAGCTAGCAACGCATAGCTGGAAAGCTAAAAACGCAAAGCTGGAAAGCTAAAGACTCAAAACTGGCAATCTAGCAACGCAAAGCTAACAAGCTAGCAACGCATATCTAACAAGCTAGCAAGCTAGCAACTCAAAGCTAGCAAGCAAGCAACGCAATGATAGCAAGCTAGCAACGCAAACTAGCAAGGTAAAAATGCAAAGCTATCCAAATTAAGCAAGATAGCAAATTAGCAACGCAAAACTAGCAACGCAAAGCTAGGAAGTTAGCAACGCAAAGTTACCAAGCTAGCAACGCAAATATAGCAAGCTAGCAACGCAAAGCTAGCCAGCTACCAAAGCAAAGCTAGGAAATATAGAACGAAACTTGGCAAGCTAGCAAAGCAAAGCTGAAAATCTAGCAACGCTAGGCTGGCAAATTAGAAACGCACAGCTGGCAAAGTAGCAAAGCAAAGTTATCAAGCTAGCAACGCAAAGCTAGAAAGCTAGCAACGCAAAGCTAGCAAGCTAGCAAGGCAAAACTAGCAAGCTAGCAACGCAAACTACCAAGATAGAAACCACAAGCTAACAAGTTAGCAACCCAAATCTGGCAAGCTAGCAACGCAAAGCTAGCAAGATAGCAACGCAAAGCTATCAAGCTAGCAAAGCATATCTAGAAATCTAACAATCAAGGCACGCAAAGATAGCTAGTAGCAACGCAAAACTAGCTAGTACACGCATAGCTAGCAAGCTAGCAAAGCGAAGCTAGTAATGTAGCAACCCACACCTATCAAGCTGGCAACGCAAACCAAGCAAGCTAGCCACGCAAATCTAGCAAGCTAACAACGCAAAGGAAGCAAGCAAGAAACGCAAAGCAAGCAAGAAAGCAACGCAAAGCTAGCAAGCTAGGAAAGCAATGCTAGCAATCTAGCAACGCAAAGCTAGCAAGGTAGCAACTCATTGCTAGCAAGATACTCGCTCAATTCTAGCAAGCTAAGAACGAAAAGTGACAAGCTAGCAACACAAATTGGGCAAGTTATCAACGCTAAGCTGGCAAGCTAGCAAGGCAGATCTAGCAAAGTAGCAATCTAGCAACGCAAAGCTAGCTATCTAGCAACGCAAAGCTAGCAAGCTAGCAACGCCAAGCTAGCAAGTTAGCAACGCAAAGCTATCAAGCTTGCAACGCAAATTAGCAACTTAGCAACGAAAGGCTACCAAGCTGGCAACGCAAATGTAGCAAGGATTAAACGCAAGACAAATAAGAAAGCAACGCAAAGCTAGCAAGCTAGCAACGCAAAGCTAGCAAGTTAGCAAACCAAAACTAGCAAGGTAACAACGCAAACCTGGCAAGCTTGCAACGCAAACTGGCAAGCTAGCAATTCAATGCTGTCAAGCTAGCAACGCATAGATAGCCAGCTTGCAACGCAAAGCTAGGAAGTTAGCAATGCAAAGCTAGCAAACTAGCAACACAAAGCTAGCAAGGAAAATAGAGCAAGCTAGCAACGCAAAGCTAGCAAGCCGGCAACGCAAAGCTAACAAGCTAGCACACAAAACTAGCAAGCTAGCAACGCAAAGCTAGCAAGCTTGCAACGGAAAACAACCAACAAATCTAAGAACATCAAGCTAGCAAGCTAGCAACGCAAAGCTAGCAAGCTAGCAACGCAAAGCTTGCAAGATAGCAACGCAAAGCTACCAAGCTTGCAACGCAAATTTATCAGGCTAACAACGCATATCTAGGAAACTAGCAAGCTAGAAACGCAACACTGGCTAGCTAGAAACGCAAAGCTAGCAAACTAGCAACGCCATGCTAGCAACGTAGCAAAGCAATCCTACCAAGCTAGCAAAGCAAAGCTAGGAAGCCAGAAACCCAAGTCTACCATGGTAGCAACGCAAAGCTAGCAAGCTTACAAAGCAAAGCTAGCAAGCTAGCAACGCAAAGCTAGCAAGTAAGAAATACAAAGCAAGCAAGTAAGCAAATCTAAGCTGACAAGTTTGCAACGCAAACTGGCAAGCTCGAAACGCAAAGCTGGCAAGCGAGCAACGCAAAGCTGTCAAACTAGCAACGCAAACTTGCAAGCTACCAACGTATATCTAGCAAGCTTGCAAGCTAGCAACGCAAAGATAGCTATCTAGCAACGAAATGCTAGCAAGATAGCAAAGCTAAGATAGCAAGGTAGAAACGCAAAAATATCAAGCTGGCAACGCAAGCTAACAAGCCAGCAACGGAAGGCTACCAAGCTAGCAACGCAAAGTAAGATATCTAGCAACACAAACCTAGCAAGAAAGCAACGCAATATTAGCAAGCAAAAAACTTAAAACAAGCAAGCAAGCAACGAAAATCTAGCAAGCTAGCAACGCAAAGCCAACAAGCTAACAACGCAAAGCTAGCAAGCTAGCAACGCAATGCTAGCAAGCTAGCAACGGGAAGCTAACAAGGGAGCAACGTATATCTAGCAAGCTAGCAAATCAAAGCTAGCAAGCTAACAAAGCAAAGCTAACATGCTAGCAACGCAGAGCTGGCAAGCTAGCAAAGCAAAGCTGGCAAGCTTGCAACGCATAGCTGGAAAAACGAAAACTGGAAAGCTAAAAACGCAAAGCTGGCAATTTTGAAACGCATATCTATCAAGCTAGAAGGTAGCAACGCAAATCTAGCAAGCTAGCAACTTAAAGCTAGCAAGATAGCAACGCAAAGATAATAAGATAGCAACGCAAAGCTAGCAAGGAAACAATGCAAAGCAAGCAAGCTACCTACGCAAATCTAGCAAGAAAGCAAATTAGCAACGTAAAGCTAGCAACGCAAAGCTAGGAAGTTAGCAACGCAAAGCTACCAAGTTAGCAACGCAAATCTAGCAAGCTAGCAACGTAAAGCTAGCCAGCTACCAACGCAAAGCTAGCAAACAAAGAACGCAAAGCTGGCAAGCTAGCAAAGCAAATTTGGAAAGCTAGCAACGGAAGTTAGCAAGCTAGCAACTCATATCTAACAAGCTAGCAAGCTAGAAACCGAAAGCTAGCAAGTTAGAAACACAAAGCTCGCAAGCTAGCAACGCAAATCTAGCAACCTCGAAAGCTAGCAACGCAAATCTAGCAAGCTATCAACTCAAAGCCATCAAGCTAGCAACGCAAAGATAGCAAGCTAGCAACGAAAAGCTAGAAAGTTAGCTATGCTATGCTTGCAAGCTAGCTACGCAAATCTATCAAGCTAGCAACCTAGCAACGCAAAGCTAGCAAGCTAGGAACGCAAAGCTAGGAAGTTAGCAACGCAAAGCTAGCAAACTAGCAACGAACAGCTAGCAAGCTAGCAACGCACAGCTGGCAAGATAGCAAAGCTAAGCTAGCAAGCTAGAAACGCAAAACAACCAATCTAGCAAAGCAAAGCTAGCAAGCTAGCACCGCAAAGCTAGGAAGCTAGCAACGCAAAGCTAGCAAGCTAGCAACGCAAAGCTAGCAAGCTAGCAACGCAAAGCTAGAAACCTAGCAACGCAAACCTAGCAAGCTAGCAACGCAAAGCTAGCAAGTTAGCAAATCAAAAATAGCAAGCTAGCAACGCAAAGCTAGCAAGCTAAAACGCAGAGCTAGCAAGCTATCAAAGCAAAGCTACCAAGCTAGCAACGCAAATCTACCAAGCAACCATCGCAATACTAGGAAGCTACAACGCAATTCTAGCTAGATAGCAAATCAAAGCTAGCTAGTTAGCAACGCAAATTTAGCAAATTACAAGCTAGTAACTCAAAGTTAACTTTGATTTGCCATGTAGCTAGTTAGCAACGCAAATTTAGCAATTTACAAGCTAGTAACCCGAAGCTAGCAAGATTTCAACGCCAAGGTAACAAGGTAGCAACACAAAGCTAGCAAGCTAGCAATCGAGCTAGCTAGCAACGAATGCTAGCAAGCTAGCAAACGAAAGCTAGCAAGTTAGCAACTTAAAAATAGCAAGCAAACCTCGCAAATCTAGCAATCTAGCAACGCAAATCTTTGAAGCTAGAAACCCAAACCTGGTAAGCAAGCAACGCCTATCGGGCAAGCTAGCAACGCAAAGCTTGCAAGCCAATAACGCAAATCCAGCAATCTTGCAAAGCAAAGCTAGCATGCTAGCAAATCTAAGCTAGCAAGCTAGCCACGCAAAGACAGCAAGCTAGCGACGCAATGCTAGGAAGCTAGCAAAGCAAAGCTAGCAAGCTACAACGCAAAGCTAGCAACCTAGCAGCGCAGAGCTACAAAGCTAGAAACTCAAAACTAGCAAGCTAGCAACGCAAAGCTAGGAAGCTAGCAACCTAAAGCTAACAAGCTAGGAACACAAAACTAGCAAGCTAGCAACGCAAAGCTAGCAAGATTGCAGCGTAAAGCTTCCAAGCTTGAGACGCAAAGCTATCAAGCTAACAACGCCTATCTAGAAATCTAGCAAGCTAGCAACGCAACACTAGCTACTTAGAAACGCAAAACTAGCAAGCTAGCTACGCCAAGATAGCAAGGTGGCAACGCAAACCTATCAAGCTGGCAACGCAATGTTAGCAAGTTAGAAACGCAAGTCTACCAAGCTAGCAAAGCAAAGCTAGCAAGCAAGAAACGCAAAGCAAGCAAGCAAGCAACGCAAAGGTAGCAAGCTAGCAACGCAAAGCTAGCAAGCTAGCAAAGGGAAGCTAGCAAGGAAGAAACGAAAAGCTAGTAAGCTAGCCACACAAATTTAGCAAGATAGCAAAGCAAAGCTGGCAAAATAGCAAAGCAAACTGGCAAGCTAGCAACGCAAAGCAGGCAAGCTAGCAATGCAAAGCTGGAAAGCTAGCACCGCAAAGCTGGCAAGCTAGCACCGCAAATCTGGCAAGCTAGCAATGCTTATCTAGCAAGCTAGCCACGCAAAACTAGGTATCTAGCAACGCAAGGTTATCAAGCTAGCAACGCTAAGCTAGAATGGTAGCAACGCACACCTATAAAGATGGCAACCCAAAGCTAGCAAGCTAGCAACTCAAGGCTACCAAGCTAGCAACGCAAAGCTAGCAAGTTAGCAGCGCAAAGTTAGCAAGCTAGCAAAGCAAATCTAGCTAGCTAGCAACGCAATATTAGCAAGCAAGAAACGCAAAGCAAGCCAGCACACAACGCAAAGCTAGCGAGCTACCAACGCAAAGCTAGCTAGCTAGCAACGCAAACGGGCAAACCAGCAACGCAAAGCTGGCATACTAGCAACGCAAAGCTGGCAAGCTAGAAACGGATATCTAGCAAGCTAGCAAGATAGCAACGTAAAGCTGGCTATCTAGAAACGCCAAGCAAGCAAGGTAGCAACAAAATCTCTCAAGATGGCAACGCAAAGCTACCAAGTTAGCGAAGCAAATCTATCGATCTAGCAAAGCGAAGCCAGCAAGCTAGCAACGCAAAGGTGGCAAGCTAGCAAACCAAACCTGGCAAGCTAGCAACGCATATCTAGCAAGCTAGCAACGGAAATCTAGCAAGCTAGCAACGCAAATATAGCCAGCTAGCAAAGCAAAGATAGCAAGCTATCAACGCCAAGCTAGCAAGGTAGAAACTGAAATCTAGCAAGCTACCATGCAATGCTAGCAAGCTAGCTACGCAAAGCTAGCAAACTAGCAACGCAATGGCAGCAACCTAGCAACAAATGCTAGCAAGCAAGAAACGCAAAGCAAACAAGCAAGCAAGCAAAACAAAGCTAGCAAGATAGCAACGCAAAACTAGAAAGCTAGAAACGCGAAGGTAGCAAGAGAGCAACGCATATCTAGCAAGCTATCAAGCTAGCAACAGAAAGCTAGATAGCTAACAAAGCAAAGCCAGAAAGCTAGCCACCAAAATCTAGTAGGCTAAGAACGAAAAGCTAGTAAGAAAAAACGCAAAACAGGCAAGCAAGCAACACAAAGCTAGCAATATAGCAAAGCAAATCTAGCAAGCTTGCAACGCAAATCTAGCAAGCTAGCCGCGCAAATCTAGAAAGATAGGAACACAAAGCTGGCAAGCTAGCTTCGCGAAGTTGGCAAGATATCAAGGCTAAGCTGGCAAGCTAGCAACGCATA
>NW_019720176.1:47608-73014 GCF_002891405.2 Cryptotermes secundus
CGATCTAGCAAAGCGAAGCCAGCAAGCTAGCAACGCAAAGGTGGCAAGCTAGCAAACCAAACCTGGCAAGCTAGCAACGCATATCTAGCAAGCTAGCAACGGAAATCTAGCAAGCTAGCAACGCAAATATAGCCAGCTAGCAAAGCAAAGATAGCAAGCTATCAACGCCAAGCTAGCAAGGTAGAAACTGAAATCTAGCAAGCTACCATGCAATGCTAGCAAGCTAGCTACGCAAAGCTAGCAAACTAGCAACGCAATGGCAGCAACCTAGCAACAAATGCTAGCAAGCAAGAAACGCAAAGCAAACAAGCAAGCAAGCAAAACAAAGCTAGCAAGATAGCAACGCAAAACTAGAAAGCTAGAAACGCGAAGGTAGCAAGAGAGCAACGCATATCTAGCAAGCTATCAAGCTAGCAACAGAAAGCTAGATAGCTAACAAAGCAAAGCCAGAAAGCTAGCCACCAAAATCTAGTAGGCTAAGAACGAAAAGCTAGTAAGAAAAAACGCAAAACAGGCAAGCAAGCAACACAAAGCTAGCAATATAGCAAAGCAAACCTAGCAAGCTTGCAACGCAAATCTAGCAAGCTAGCCGCGCAAATCTAGCAAGATAGGAACACAAAGCTGGCAAGCTAGCTTCGCGAAGTTGGCAAGATATCAAGGCTAAGCTGGCAAGCTAGCAACGCATATCTAGCAAGCTAGCAACGTAAAGCCAACTATCTAGCAACGCAAAGTTAGCAAACTAGCAACACCAAGTTAGCAAGGTAGCAACGCAAAATTATCAAGCTGGAAACGCAAACTAGCAAGTTAGCTACGGAAGGCTACCAAGCTAGCAACGCAAACTACCAAGGTAATAAAGCAAAACTAGCAAGCTATCATATCAAAGCTGTCAAGCTAGCAACCAAATCCTGGCAAGCTAGCAACGCATATCTAGCAAGCTAAAATCGGAAGGCTAGCAAGCTAGCAACGCAAAGCTATCAAGGTAGCAAAGCAAATCTAGCAAGCTATCAACCCAAAACTACTAAGCTAGCAACGCAAACAGACCAAGTTACCAACTCAAAACCAGCAAGCTAGCAACGCAAAGCAAGCAAGCCTGAACCGCAAAGCTGAAAAGCTATCCTTGCAAATCTAGCAAGCTAGACTTGAAAATCTAGCAAACAAGCAACGCAAAGCTGGCAAGCTATAAACGCAAAAACCTGGTAAACTAGCTAACGAAAAGCTGGCAAGCTAGCAATGCAAAGCATGCAAGTTAGCAACGCAAACCTAGCAATCTAGCAACGCAAGAAAGCAAGCTATAAACGCAAAGCAAGCAAGCTAGCAACGCATATCTAGCAAACTAACAAGCTATAAGCGGAAACTTAGCAAAGCTAGGAAAGCAAAGTTGGCAAGCTAGCAACGCAAAGATGGCAAGCTAGCAACGCTTAGCCGGAAAGCTAACAAGGCAAAGCTGGTAATCTAGAAATGCAAAGCAGGCAACCTAGCAACGCAAACCTGGCAAGCTAGCAACTCAAGGGCACAAGCTAGCAACCAAAAATAGCAAGCTAGCAACGCAAAGCAATCAAGGTAGCAATGCAAAGCTAGCAAGCTAGCTACGCAAACCTATCAAGCTAGCAACGCAAAGCAATCAAGTTAGCAATGCAAAGCTGGCAAGCTAGCTACGCAAACATATCAAGCTAGCAAGCTAGCAACGCAAAGCTAGCAAGCTAGCAACGCAAAGCTAGCAAGCTAGGAACGCAATGCTAGGAAGTTAGCTAAGCAATGCTAGCAAGCTAGCAACGAAAAGCTACCTAGCTAGCAACGATATGCTACCAAGCTAGCAACGCAAATCTAGCAAGCTACCAACGCAAAGTAAGCAAGCTAGCAACGCAAAGCTAACAAGCCAGCAAAGCAAAGCTACCAAGCTAGCAACGCAAAGCTAGCAAACTAGCAACGCAGAGCTACAAAAATAGCAACTCAAAACTAGCAAGCTAGCAACGCAAAGTTACCAAGCTAGGAACACCAAGCTAACAAGCTAGCAAAGCAAAGCTAGAAAGAAAACAACGCAAAGTTTCCAAGTTAGCAACGCAATAGTGTCAAGATAACAGCCCATATCTAGCAATCTAGCAAGCTAGCAACGCAACACGAGTTAGCTAGAAACGCAAAGCTATCAAGACAGCAACGCCAAGTTAGCAAGGTGGCAATGGAAACCTATCAAGCTGGCAACGCAAAGCTAGCAAGCTAGCAACGAAAATCTACCAAGATAGCAACGCAAAGCTAGCAAGTTACGAACGCAAAGCTAGCAAGCTAACAACGCAGAGCTAGCAATCTAGCAACGCAAAGCTATGAAGCTAGAAACGCAAAGCTAGCAAGGTAGCAACGCCTATCTAGCAAGCTAACAAGCTAGCAACGGAAAGCAAGCAAGCTAGCAACCCAAAGCTAGCAATCTAGCAACGCAAAGCTAAGAAGCTAAAAGACAAAGCTTGCAAGCTTGCAACGCATATCTAGCAAGCTAACAAGCCAGCAACGGAAAGCTACAAAGCTAGGAATGCAAAGCTGGCAAGCTAGCAACGCAAAGCTGGAAAGCTAGCAACGCATACCTGGAAAGCTAACAACGCAAAGCTGGCAGTCTAGAAATGCAAACCAAGCAAGCTAGCAATCCAAAGCTGGCAAGCTAGCAACCGAAAGCTAGCAAGCTAGCAACGCATATCTAACAAGCTAGCAGGCTAGAAACGGAAAGCTAGCAAGCTAGCAACGCATAGCTCGCAAGCTAGCAACGCGAAGCTAGCAAGCTGGCAATGCAAACCTAGCAAGCTAGCAAGCTAGCAAGCTAGCAAGCTAGCAAGCTAGCAACGCAAAGCTAGCAAGGTAGAAACTCAGAATTAGCAAGCTATCAACGCAAATATAGCAAGCTAGCAACGCAAATCTAGCAAGGTTGCAATGCAAAGCTAGCAAGCTAGCTACGCAAATTTATCAAGCTAGCATACTAGCAACGCAAAGTTATAAAGTTAACAATGCAAAGCTAGCCATCTAGCAACGAAAATCTAGCAAGTTTCAACGCAAAGCTGGCAAGCTAGCAACGCCCTGCAGGCAAGTTAGCATCGCAAAGCTCTCAAGCTAGCAACGCAAAGCTAGCATGCTAGCAAATCAATGTTCGCAATCTAGCCACGCAAAGCTAGCAAGCTACGAACTCATAGCTAGCAAGCTAGAAACGAAAACTAGGAAATTAGCAAAGCAAAACTAGCAAGTTAGCAACGCAAAGCGAGCAAGAAAGCAAGGCAAATAGAGCTAGCAAGCAACGCAAAGCTAGCAAGCTAGAACCAAAGCTAGCAAGCTACTAACGCGAAGCTAGCAAGCTATCAACCCAAAGCTAGCAAGCTAGAAACGAGAAAGCATGCAAGGTAGCAACGCAAAGCTGGCAAGCTAGCAACGCAAACTGGCAAGGTAACATATCAAAACCTGGCAAGCTAACAACCCAAAGCCGGCAACCTAGTAACGAATAACTAGCAAGGTAGAAACGGAAAGCTAGCAAGTTAGCATTGCAAAGCTAGCAAGATAGCAACTCAAAGATAGCAAGCTAGCAACGCAAGCAAGCAAGCTAGAACGCAAAGCTAGCAAGCTATCAAACAAAGCTACCAAGCTAGCAACGCAAATCTACCAAGCTACCAACGCAATACTAGGAAGCTAGCAACGCAATTCTAGCTAGATGGCAAATCAAAGCTAGCTAGTTAGCAACGCAAATTTAGCAATTTACAAGCTAGTAACTCAAAGCTAACTTTGATTTGCCACGTAGCTAGTTAGCAGCGAAAATTTAGCAATTTACAAGCTAGTAACTCGAAGCTAGCAAGATTTCAACGCCAAGGTAACAAGGTAGCAACACAAAGCTAGCAAGCTAGCAATCGAGCTAGCTAGCAACGAATGCTAGCAAGCTAGCAAAAGAAAGCTAGGAAGTTAGCAACTTAAAAATAGCAAGCTAACCTCGCAAATCTAGCAATCTAGCAACGCAAATCTTTGAAGCTAGAAACCCAAACCTGGTAAGCAAGCAACGCCTATCGGGCAAGCTAGCAACGCAAAGCTTGCAAGCCAATAACGCAAATCCAGCAATCTTGCAAAGCAAAGCTAGCATGCTAGCAAATCTAAGCTAGAAAGCTAGCCACGCAAAGACAGCAAGCTAGCAACGCAATGCTAGGAAGCTAACAAAGCAAAGCTAGCCAGCTACAACGCAAAGCTAGCAACCTAGCAGCGCAGAGCTACAAAGCTAGAAACTCAAAACTAGCAAGCTAGCAACGCAAAGCTAGGAAGCTAGCAACCTAAAGCTAACAAGCTAGGAACACAAAACTAGCAAGCTAGCAACGCAAAGCTAGCAAGATTGCAGCGTAAAGCTTCCAAGCTTGAGACGCAAAGCTATCAAGCTAACAACGCCTATCTAGAAATCTAGCAAGCTAGCAACGCAACACTAGCTACTTAGAAACGCAAAACTAGCAAGCTAGCTACGCCAAGATAGCAAGGTGGCAACGCAAACCTATCAAGCTGGCAACGCAATGTTAGCAAGTTAGAAACGCAAGTCTACCAAGCTAGCAAAGCAAAGCTAGCAAGCAAGAAACGCAAAGCAAGCAAGCAAGCAACGCAAAGGTAGCAAGCTAGCAACGCAAAGCTAGCAAGCTAGCAAAGGGAAGCTAGCAAGGAAGAAACGAAAAGCTAGTAAGCTAGCCACACAAATTTAGCAAGATAGCAAAGCAAAGCTGGCAAAATAGCAAAGCAAACTGGCAAGCTAGCAACGCAAAGCAGGCAAGCTAGCAATGCAAAGCTGGAAAGCTAGCACCGCAAAGCTGGCAAGCTAGCACCGCAAATCTGGCAAGCTAGCAATGCTTATCTAGCAAGCTAGCCACGCAAAACTAGGTATCTAGCAACGCAAGGCTATCAAGCTAGCAACGCTAAGCTAGAATGGTAGCAACGCACACCTATAAAGATGGCAACCCAAAGCTAGCAAGCTAGCAACTCAAGGCTACCAAGCTAGCAACGCAAAGCTAGCAAGTTAGCAGCGCAAAGTTAGCAAGCTAGCAAAGCAAATCTAGCTAGCTAGCAACGCAATATTAGCAAGCAAGAAACGCAAAGCAAGCCAGCACACAACGCAAAGCTAGCGAGCTACCAACGCAAAGCTAGCTAGCTAGCAACGCAAACGGGCAAACCAGCAACGCAAAGCTGGCATACTAGCAACGCAAAGCTGGCAAGCTAGAAACGGATATCTAGCAAGCTAGCAAGATAGCAACGTAAAGCTGGCTATCTAGAAACGCCAAGCAAGCAAGGTAGCAACAAAACCTCTCAAGATGGCAACGCAAAGCTACCAAGTTAGCGAAGCAAAGCTAGCGATCTAGCAAAGCGAAGCCAGCAAGCTAGCAACGCAAAGGTGGCAAGCTAGCAAACCAAACCTGGCAAGCTAGCAACGCATATCTAGCAAGCTAGCAACGGAAATCTAGCAAGCTAGCAACGCAAATATAGCCAGCTAGCAAAGCAAAGATAGCAAGCTATCAACGCCAAGCTAGCAAGGTAGAAACTGAAATCTAGCAAGCTACCAAGCAATGCCAGCAAGCTAGCTAGGCAAAGCTAGCAAACTAGCAACGCAATGGTAGCAACCTAGCAACAAATGCTAGCAAGCAAGAAACGCAAAGCAAACAAGCAAGCAAGCAAAACAAAGCTAGCAAGATAGCAACGCAAAACTAGAAAGCTAGAAACGCAAAGGTAGCAAGAGAGCAACGCATATCTAGCAAGCTATCAAGCTAGCAACAGAAAGCTAGATAGCTAACAAAGCAAAGCTAGAAAGCTAGCCACCAAAATCTAGTGGGCTAAGAACGAAAAGCTAGTAAGAAAAAACGCAAAACAGGCAAGCAAGCAACACAAAGCTAGCAATATAGCAAAGCAAACCTAGCAAGCTTGCAACGCAAATCTAGCAAGCTAGCCGCGCAAATCTAGCAAGATAGGAACACAAAGCTGGCAAGCTAGCTTCGCGAAGTTGGCAAGATATCAAGGCTAAGCTGGCAAGCTAGCAACGCATATCTAGCAAGCTAGCAACGTAAAGCCAACTATCTAGCAACGCAAAGTTAGCAAACTAGCAACACCAAGTTAGCAAGGTAGCAACGCAAAATTATCAAGCTGGAAACGCAAACTAGCAAGTTAGCAACGGAAGGCTACCAAGCTAGCAACGCAAACTACCAAGGTAATAAAGCAAAACTAGCAAGCTATCATATCAAAGCTGTCAAGCTAGCAACCAAATCCTGGCAAGCTAGCAACGCATATCTAGCAAGCTAAAATCGGAAGGCTAGCAAGCTAGCAACGCAAAGCTATCAAGGTAGCAAAGCAAATCTAGCAAGCTATCAACCCAAAACTACTAAGCTAGCAACGCAAACAGACCAAGTTACCAACTCAAAACCAGCAAGCTAGCAACGCAAAGCAAACAAGCCTGAACCGCAACTTGAAAAGCTATCCCTGCAAATCTAGCAAGCCAGACTTGAAAATCTAGCAAACCAGCAACGCAAATCTGGCAAGCTATAAAGGCAAAAACCTGGTAAACTAGCTAACGAAAAGCTGGCAAGCTAGCAATGCAAAGCATGCAAGTTAGCAACGCAAACCTAGCAATCTAGCAACGCAAGAAAGCAAGCTATAAACGCAAAGCAAGCAAGCTAGCAACGCATATCTAGCAAACTAACAAGCTATAAGCGGAAACTTAGCAAAGCTAGGAAAGCAAAGTTGGCAAGCTAGCAACGCAAAGATGGCAAGCTAGCAACGCTTAGCCGGAAAGCTAACAAGGCAAAGCTGGTAATCTAGATATGCAAAGCAGGCAACATAGCAACGCAAAACTGGCAAGCTAGCAACTCAAGGGCACAAGCTAGCAACCAAAAATAGCAAGCTAGCAACGCAAAGCAATCAAGGTAGCAATGCAAAGCTAGCAAGCTAGCTACGCAAACCTATCAAGCTAGCAACGCAAAGCAATCAAGTTAGCAATGCAAAGCTGGCAAGCTAGCTACGCAAACATATCAAGCTAGCAAGCTAGCAACGCAAAGCTAGCAAGCTAGCAACGCAAAGCTAGCAAGCTAGGAACGCAATGCTAGGAAGTTAGCTAAGCAATGCTAGCAAGCTAGCAACGAAAAGCTACCTAGCTAGCAACGATATGCTACCAAGCTAGCAACGCAAATCTAGCAAGCTACCAACGCAAAGTAAGCAAGCTAGCAACGCAAAGCTAACAAGCCAGCAAAGCAAAGCTACCAAGCTAGCAACGCAAAGCTAGCAAACTAGCAACGCAGAGCTACAAAAATAGCAACTCAAAACTAGCAAGCTAGCAACGCAAAGTTACCAAGCTAGGAACACCAAGCTAACAAGCTAGCAAAGCAAAGCTAGAAAGAAAACAACGCAAAGTTTCCAAGTTAGCAACGCAATAGTGTCAAGATAACAGCCCATATCTAGCAATCTAGCAAGCTAGCAACGCAACACGAGTTAGCTAGAAACGCAAAGCTATCAAGACAGCAACGCCAAGTTAGCAAGGTGGCAATGGAAACCTATCAAGCTGGCAACGCAAAGCTAGCAAGCTAGCAACGAAAATCTACCAAGATAGCAACGCAAAGCTAGCAAGTTACGAACGCAAAGCTAGCAAGCTAACAACGCAGAGCTAGCAATCTAGCAACGCAAAGCTATGAAGCTAGAAACGCAAAGCTAGCAAGGTAGCAACGCCTATCTAGCAAGCTAACAAGCTAGCAACGGAAAGCAAGCAAGCTAGCAACCCAAAGCTAGCAATCTAGCAACGCAAAGCTAAGAAGCTAAAAGACAAAGCTTGCAAGCTTGCAACGCATATCTAGCAAGCTAACAAGCCAGCAACGGAAAGCTACAAAGCTAGGAATGCAAAGCTGGCAAGCTAGCAACGCAAAGCTGGAAAGCTAGCAACGCATACCTGGAAAGCTAACAACGCAAAGCTGGCAGTCTAGAAATGCAAACCAAGCAAGCTAGCAATCCAAAGCTGGCAAGCTAGCAACCGAAAGCTAGCAAGCTAGCAACGCATATCTAACAAGCTAGCAGGCTAGAAACGGAAAGCTAGCAAGCTAGCAACGCATAGCTCGCAAGCTAGCAACGCGAAGCTAGCAAGCTGGCAATGCAAACCTAGCAAGCTAGCAAGCTAGCAAGCTAGCAAGCTAGCAAGCTAGCAAGCTAGCAAGCTAGCAACGCAAAGCTAGCAAGGTAGAAACTCAGAATTAGCAAGCTATCAACGCAAATATAGCAAGCTAGCAACGCAAATCTAGCAAGGTTGCAATGCAAAGCTAGCAAGCTAGCTACGCAAATTTATCAAGCTAGCATACTAGCAACGCAAAGTTATAAAGTTAACAATGCAAAGCTAGCCATCTAGCAACGAAAATCTAGCAAGTTTCAACGCAAAGCTGGCAAGCTAGCAACGCCCTGCAGGCAAGTTAGCATCGCAAAGCTCTCAAGCTAGCAACGCAAAGCTAGCATGCTAGCAAATCAATGTTCGCAATCTAGCCACGCAAAGCTAGCAAGCTACGAACTCATAGCTAGCAAGCTAGAAACGAAAACTAGGAAATTAGCAAAGCAAAACTAGCAAGTTAGCAACGCAAAGCGAGCAAGAAAGCAAGGCAAATAGAGCTAGCAAGCAACGCAAAGCTAGCAAGCTAGAACCAAAGCTAGCAAGCTACTAACGCGAAGCTAGCAAGCTATCAACCCAAAGCTAGCAAGCTAGAAACGAGAAAGCATGCAAGGTAGCAACGCAAAGCTGGCAAGCTAGCAACGCAAACTGGCAAGGTAACATATCAAAACCTGGCAAGCTAACAACCCAAAGCCGGCAACCTAGTAACGAATAACTAGCAAGGTAGAAACGGAAAGCTAGCAAGTTAGCATTGCAAAGCTAGCAAGATAGCAACTCAAAGATAGCAAGCTAGCAACGCAAGCAAGCAAGCTAGAACGCAAAGCTAGCAAGCTATCAAACAAAGCTACCAAGCTAGCAACGCAAATCTACCAAGCTACCAACGCAATACTAGGAAGCTAGCAACGCAATTCTAGCTAGATGGCAACTCAAAGCTAGTTAGTTAGCAACGCAAATTTAGCAATTTACAAGCTAGTAACTCAAAGCTAACTTTGATTTGCCATGTAGCTAGTTAGCAGCGAAAATTTAGCAATTTACAAGCTAGTAACTCGAAGCTAGCAAGATTTCAACGCCAAGGTAACAAGGTAGCAACACAAAGCTAGCAAGCTAGCAATCGAGCTAGCTAGCAACGAATGCTAGCAAGCTAGCAAAAGAAAGCTAGGAAGTTAGCAACTTAAAAATAGCAAGCTAACATCGCAAATCTAGCAATCTAGCAACGCAAATCTTTGAAGCTAGAAACCCAAACCTGGTAAGCAAGCAACGCCTATCGGGCAAGCTAGCAATGCAAAGCTTGCAAGCCAGTAACGCAATTCCAGCAATCTTGCAAAGCAAAGCTAGCATGCTAGCAAATCTAAGCTAGAAAGCTAGCCACGCAAAGACAGCAAGCTAGCAACGCAATGCTAGGAAGCTAACAAAGCAAAGCTAGCAAGCTACAACGCAAAGCTAGCAACCTAGCAGCGCAGAGCTACAAAGCTAGAAACTCAAAACTAGCAAGCTAGCAACGCAAAGCTAGGAAGCTAGCAAAGGGAAGCTAGCAAGGAAGAAACGAAAAGCTAGTAAGCTAGCCACACAACTCTAGCAAGTTAGCAGAGCAAAGGTGGCAAAATAGCAAAGCAAACTGGCAAGCTAGCAACGCAAAGCAGGCAAGCTAGCAATGCAAAGCTGGAAAGCTAGCACCGCAAAGCTGGCAAGCTAGCACCGCAAATCTGGCAAGCTAGCAATGCTTATCTAGCAAGCTAGCCACGCAAAACTAGGTATCTAGCAACGCAAGGCTATCAAGCTAGCAACGCTAAGCTAGAATGGTAGCAACGCACACCTATAAAGATGGCAACCCAAAGCTAGCAAGCTAGAAACTCAAGGCTACCAAGCTAGCAACGCAAAGCTAGTAAGTTAGCAGCGCAAAGTTAGCAAGCTAGCAAAGCAAATCTAGCTAGCTAGCAACGCAATATTAGCAAGCAAGAAACGCAAAGCAAGCCAGCACACAACGCAAAGCTAGCGAGCTACCAACGCAAAGCTAGCTAGCTAGCAACGCAAACGGGCAAACCAGCAACGCAAAGCTGGCATACTAGCAACGCAAAGCTGGCAAGCTAGAAACGGATATCTAGCAAGCTAGCAAGATAGCAACGTAAAGCTGGCTATCTAGAAACGCCAAGCAAGCAAGGTAGCAACAAAACCTCTCAAGATGGCAACGCAAAGCTACCAAGTTAGCGAAGCAAAGCTAGCGATCTAGCAAAGCGAAGCCAGCAAGCTAGCAACGCAAAGGTGGCAAGCTAGCAAACCAAACCTGGCAAGCTAGCAACGCATATCTAGCAAGCTAGCAACGGAAATCTAGCAAGCTAGCAACGCAAATATAGCCAGCTAGCAAAGCAAAGATAGCAAGCTATCAACGCCAAGCTAGCAAGGTAGAAACTGAAATCTAGCAAGCTACCAAGCAATGCCAGCAAGCTAGCTAGGCAAAGCTAGCAAACTAGCAACGCAATGGTAGCAACCTAGCAACAAATGCTAGCAAGCAAGAAACGCAAAGCAAACAAGCAAGCAAGCAAAACAAAGCTAGCAAGATAGCAACGCAAAACTAGAAAGCTAGAAACGCAAAGGTAGCAAGAGAGCAACGCATATCTAGCAAGCTATCAAGCTAGCAACAGAAAGCTAGATAGCTAACAAAGCAAAGCTAGAAAGCTAGCCACCAAAATCTAGTGGGCTAAGAACGAAAAGCTAGTAAGAAAAAACGCAAAACAGGCAAGCAAGCAACACAAAGCTAGCAATATAGCAAAGCAAACCTAGCAAGCTTGCAACGCAAATCTAGCAAGCTAGCCGCGCAAATCTAGCAAGATAGGAACACAAAGCTGGCAAGCTAGCTTCGCGAAGTTGGCAAGATATCAAGGCTAAGCTGGCAAGCTAGCAACGCATATCTAGCAAGCTAGCAACGTAAAGCCAACTATCTAGCAACGCAAAGTTAGCAAACTAGCAACACCAAGTTAGCAAGGTAGCAACGCAAAATTATCAAGCTGGAAACGCAAACTAGCAAGTTAGCAACGGAAGGCTACCAAGCTAGCAACGCAAACTACCAAGGTAATAAAGCAAAACTAGCAAGCTATCATATCAAAGCTGTCAAGCTAGCAACCAAATCCTGGCAAGCTAACAACGCATATCTAGCAAGCTAAAATCGGAAGGCTAGCAAGCTAGCAACGCAAAGCTATCAAGGTAGCAAAGCAAATCTAGCAAGCTATCAACCCAAAACTACCAAGCTAGCAACGCAAACCGACCAAGTTACCAACTCAAAACCAGCAAGCTAGCAACGCAAAGCAAGCAAGCCTGAACCGCAAAGCTGAAAAGCTATCCTTGCAAATCTAGCAAGCTAGACTTGAAAATCTAGCAAACAAGCAACGCAAAGCTGGCAAGCTATAAACGCAAAAACCTGGTAAACTAGCTAACGAAAAGCTGGCAAGCTAGCAATGCAAAGCATGCAAGTTAGCAACGCAAACCTAGCAATCTAGCAACGCAAGAAAGCAAGCTATAAACGCAAAGCAAGCAAACTAGCAACACATGTCTAGCAAACTAACAAGCTAGAAGCGGAAACCTAGCAAAGCTAGGAAAGCAAAGTTGGCAAGCTAGCAACGCTTAGCCGGAAAGCTAACAAGGCAAAGCTGGTAATCTAGAAATGCAAAGCAGGCAACCTAGCAACGCAAACCTGGCAAGCTAGCAACTCAAGGGCACAAGCTAGCAACCAAAAATAGCAAGCTAGCAACGCAAAGCAATCAAGGTAGCAATGCAAAGCTAGCAAGCTAGCTACGCAAACCTATCAAGCTAGCAACGCAAAGCAATCAAGTTAGCAATGCAAAGCTGGCAAGCTAGCTACGCAAACATATCAAGCTAGCAAGCTAGCAACGCAAAGCTAGCAAGCTAGCAACCCAAAGCTGGCAAGCTTACAACGGTTATCTAGCAAGCTAGAAACGGAAAGCTAGCAACGAAAAGTTAGAAAGCTATCAACGCAAAGATACCAAGCTTGCTACGCAAATCTACCAAGCTCCCAACGCAATACTAGCAAGCTAGCAACGTAAAGCAAGCAAGACTGAAACCCAAAGCTAACTAGCTAGCAACGCAAACCCAACAACGCAAAGCTAGCATGCTAGCAACGCGAAGTTAGCAAGATGGGAAGGCAAAGCTAGCTAGTTAGCAACGCAAATCTAGCAATCTAGCAAGCTAACAACTCAAAGCTAGCAAGCTGTCAACGTCAAGCTAGCAAGGTAGCAACAGAAATCGGGCAACCTAGTAACGAATGCTAGCAAGCTAGCAAAGGAAAGATAGCAAGTTAGCAACGTAAAGATAGCAAGCTAGCCCCTCAAATCTAGCAAGCTATCAACGGAAAGCTGGGAAGCTAGAAACGCAAACCTGGCCAACTAGCAACGCAATGCTGACAAGTTAGCAATGCAACGCTTGCAAGCTAGCAACGCAAATCTAGCAATCTAGCAACGCTAACCTAGCAAGCTAGAACGCAATATTAGCAAGATAGCAACGCATATCTAGCAAGCTAACAAGCTAGTAACGGAAAGCTAGAAAGCTAGGAACGCAAAGCTGGCAAGCTAGCAACGCAAAGCTGGCATCTAGCAACGGAAATTAGCAAGATAGCAACGCATATGTAACAAGCTAGCAAGAAAGCAACGGAAAGCTAGCAAGCTATCAACGCAAGCTAGCAAGATAGCAACGAAAATCTAGCAAGTTAGCAACACACAGCTGGCAAGCTAGCAACGCAAGATTTCAAGTTAGCAACGCAAAGCTAGCAAGCAGGCAACGCAAAGCTAGCATGCTAGCAAAGCAAGACTTGATATGCGTTGCTAGGTTGCCAGCTTTGATTTGCTAGCTTGCCAGCTTTGCGTTGCTAGCTTGCAAGTTTTGCGTTGTTGGCATGCTCGTTTGCTTTGCTAGCTTGAGGGTTTGTGTTGATAGCTTGCCAGGTTTGCTTTGCTAGCTTGCTAGTTTTCCGTTGCTAGCTTGTATGTTGCTAGATATGCGTTGCTAGCTTGATAGCTTTGAATTGCTCGATTGCAAATTTTGCGTTGCAAGCTTGCTAGTGTGCTTTGCTAGCTTGCCAACTTTGTGTTGCTTGCTTGCCAGGTATGCGTTCTAGCTTGACAACCTGGCGTTCCTTGGTTGCTAGATTTGCGTGGCTAGCTTGCTAGCTTTGCGTTGCTACCTTGCTAGCTTTCCGTTGCTAACTTGCTAGTTTTGCGTTGCTTGCTTGCTTTGCGTTTATTGCTTGCAAGCATTCGTTGCTAGCTTGCTAATTTGATTTGCTAGCTTGCTAGCTTTAGGTTGCTAACTTGCCACCTTTGAGTTGTTAGCTTGCCAGGTTTGCGTTGTTAGCTTGCCAGCTTTTCGTTGCTAGCTTGCTAGTTTGCCTTGCTACCTTTCTAGCTTTCCGTTGTTAACTTGCTAGTTTTGCGTTGCTAGCTGGCTAGTTTTGCGTTAAAAATTTGCAATTTTTGAGTTGCTAACTTGCTAGCTGACTAGCTTTACTTTGCTATCTTGCAAACTTTGCGTTGTTAGCTTGCCAGCTTTGCATTGCTAGCTTGCTAGATTTCCGTTACTAGATTGCTAGCTTGGTAGATATGTGTTTCTATCTTGCTACCTTTTCGTTTCTAGCTTGCTAGCTTTGCGTTGCTAGCTTGCTATCTTTGCGTTGCTTGCTTGATTGCGCGCTTTGCGTTTGTTGCTTGCAAGATTTCTTTGCTAGCTTGCTAGATTTGCGTTGCTAGCTTTCTAGCTTTGCGTTGCTTGCTTGCTTGTTTGCTTTGCGTTTCTTGCTTGCTAGCTTTCGTTGCTATCTTACTAGATTTGCGTTGTTAGCTTGATGACTTTGCGTTGCTAACTTGCTAGCTTTGCGTTGCTACCTGGCTAGCTTTGAGTTGCTAGCTTGATAGATTGCTAGATTTGCGTTGCTAAATTGCTAGCTTTCCTTTGCTATCTTGCTAGATTTGCGTTGCCACCTGGCTAGCTTTCCGTTGGTAGCTTGCTAGCTTTGCGTTGATAGCTTGCTAGATTTGCGTTGCATGCTTGCTTAGCGTTCCTTCTTGCTAGCTTTGCTTTGCTTGCTTGCAAGCTTTGCTTTGCTTGCTTGCTAGATTTGCGTTGCTAGCTTGTTAGCCTTGCGTTTCTAGCTTGCTGGCTTTGCCTTGCCAACTTGATAGGATTGCGTTGCTAGCACGCTAGATGGGCGTTGCTAGATAGCTAGCTTTGCGTTCCTAGCTTTCTAGCTTGCTATATATGCGTTGCTAGCTTGCCAGCTTTGCGTTGCTAGCTTCCCACGTTTGCTTTGCTAGCTTGCCAGCTTTACGTTGTTGGCTTGCTAGATTTGCTTTGCTTGCTTGCCAGCTTTGAGTTGATAGCTTGACAGGTTTGCGTTGCTAGCTGCTAGATTTGCGTTGCAAGATTGATATCTTTGCGTTGCTATCTTGCAAGCTTTGGTTTGCTAGCTTGCCAGCATTGCGTTACTAGCTTGACAGAATTGCGTTGCTAGCTTGCTAGATTTGCGTTGTTAGCTTGCTAGCTTTGCGTTGCTTGCTTGCTTTGCGTTTCTTGCTTGCTAGCTTTGCGTTCTAGCTTGCTAGCTATGCGTTGTTACCTTGCTAGCTTGGCGTTGCTAGCATGCTAGCTTTGGGTTTCTAGCTTGCTAGATTGCTAGATTTGCGTTGTTATCTTGCTGGCCTTGCGTTGTTATCTTGCTTCCTTTGCGTTGCTAGCTTGCTAGCTTTGCGCTGCAAGCTATGCTATCTTTGCGTTGCTAACATTGTAACTTTCCTTTGCTAGCTTGATGGGTTTGCTTTACTAATTTGTAGCTTTGCGTTCTAGCATGCTTGCCTTGCGTTGCTAGCTTGCTCTCTTTGCGTTGCTAGCTTGCCAGCTTTGCGTTGCAAGCTTGCAAATTTTGCGTTGTTAGCTTGCTATATTTGCGTGGCTAGATTGCTAGCTTTGCTTTGCTACCTTGCTTTGCTTTGCTACCTTGCTTTCTTTCCTTTGCTAGCTTGCTAGCTTTGCGTTGCTAGCTTGCTAGCTGTGCTTTGCTATCTTGCTAGCTTTGCCTTTCTTGCTTTCTTGCTTTGCCTATCTGGCTTGCTTGCTTTGCGTTTCAAGCTTGCTAGCATTGCGTTGATAGCTTGCCAACTTTGCGTTGCTAGCTTGGTAGCCTTGCGTTGCTAGCTTGCTAGTTTTGCTTTGTCAGCTTGATAGGTTTGCGTTGCTACCTTTCTAGCTTTGCTTTGCTAGCTTGCTAGCTTTGCTTTATTAGCTTGCTCATTTTGAGTTGCTATCTTGCTAGTTTTGCGTTGCTAGCTTGCTAGCTTTGCATTGCCAGCTTGCTAGGTTTCCGTTGCTTGCTTGCTATCTTGCTAGATATGCGTTGTTAGCTTGATAGGTTTGCGTTGCTACCTTTCTAGCTTTGCTTTGCTAGCTTGCTAGCTTTGCTTTATTAGCTTGCTCATTTTGAGTTGCTATCTTGCTAGTTTTGCGTTGCTAGCTTGCTAGCTTAGCGTTGTTAGCTTGCTAGCTTTCCGTTGCTAGCTTGCTAGCTTCTTTGATATGCGTTACTCACTTGCTAACATTTCGTTGCTTGTTTGCCCGGTTTGCGTTGGTAGCTTGCCAGATTTGCGTTGCTAGCTTGCCTGCTTTGCGTTTCTATATTGCCAACTTTGCGTTGTTAGCTTGCAAGCTTTGCGTTTCTAGCTTGCCAGTTTGATTTGCTAGCTTGCCAGCTTGCTTTGCTAGCTTGCCAGCTTCGCGTTGCTAGCTTGCAATCTTTCCTTTTCTTGCTTGTTATCTTGCTAGATATGCGTTGCTTGCTTGCTAGTTTTGCGTTGCTATCTTGTTAGCTTTGCGTTGCTAGCTTGCTAGCTTTGCGTTGCTAGCTTGCTAGCTTTGCGTTGCTAGCTTGCTAGCTTTGCGTTGCTAGCTTGCTAGCTTTGCGTTGCTAGCTTGCTAGCTTTGCGTTGCTAGCTTGCTAGCTTTGCGTTGCTAGCTTGCTAGATTTGCGTTGATACCTTGCTAGATTTGCGTTTCTAGCTTGCTAGCTTTGCGTATCTAGCTTGCTAGCTTTGCGTTGCTTCATTTCTTGCTTGCTTTGCGTTTCTTGCTTTCTTTCTTTCGTTTCTATTCTTGCCAAATTTGAGTTGCTAGCTTGCAAATTTGCTAGAATTGCGTCGCTAAATTGCTAGCTTTTCGTTTCTACCTTGCTAAATTTGCGTTGCTAACTTGCTAGCTTGCCAACTTTGCGTTGCTAGCTTGGTAGCTTTGCGCTGCTAGCTTGTTATCTTTGCGTTGCTAGCTTGCTTGCTTTGCGTTGCTAGCTTGCTAGTTTTGCGTTGCTAGCTTGGTAGATTTGCGTTGCTAACTTGGTAGCTTATGCGTTGCTAGCTTACTAGCTTTGCTTTCTAGCTTGTCTTTGCTTTCCTAGCTTGCTAACTTTGCGTTGCTAACTTGCCAGCTATGCTTTGCTAGCTTGTCAGCTTTGCGTTGCTAGCTTGCCAGCTTTGCGTTGCTAGCTTGCCAGCCTTGCGTTGCTAGCTTGCTAGATTTACGTGGCTAGCTTGCTAGCTTTGCCTTTCTACCTGGCTAGCTTTCCGTTGCTATCTTCTAGCTTTTCGTTGCTAGCTTGCAAGCTTTGCGTTGCTTGGTTGCTTGCCTTGCGTTTCTTGCTTGCTAGCTTTGCGTTGCTAGCTTGGTAGCCTTGCGTTGCTAGCTTGCTAGCTTTGCTTTGCCAGATTGATAGATTTGCTTTTGCTAACTTGCGAACTTGGCGTTGCTAGCTTGCTAGCTTTGCGTTGCTTGCTAGCTAGCTTTGTGTTGCTATCTTTATATAGTTCTCGATATGGTTTGCTTGATTTATAGCTTTGCTTTCCTATCTAGCTAGATTTGCGTTGCTAGCTTGCTAGCTTTGTGTTGCGATCTTGCTAGCTTGGCGTTGCTAGCATGGTAGCTTTTCGTTTCTAGCTTGCTAGCTTTGCGTTGCTACATTGCTAGCCTTCTTTTGCTAGCTTGCAATCTTCCCGTTGTTCGCTTGCTAGCTCTTCGTTTCTAGCTTGAGAGATAGCTAAATTTGCGTTGCTAGCTTGCTAATTTTGCGTTGCCATCTTACTAGATTTGGGTGCTATCTTGCTAGCTATTGAGCCGTCGAGACACTTGACCCTGTGTGGGTCGAGAACTATGCTCTTCTACCACTTTGAGCCGTGTCCCTCGACCCCGTGGGTCGAGAACCCAGTTCTCCTACCCACTTAAACCCATGGACTCCTGTTCAAAGCCGGCAAGGGGCAGGCTCATAAGACGACTTGCTTGTACGTGCTGCACTATGCCTCCCCAAGGTCGAGTAGGGGATCTCGGGAGAGGAAAACCACTTTCGGCACTAAGGGCCAAGCTGGACGTATCTGCAGTCTGAACTAGTAGGGAACACACACAACCCAAATATACACAAATACTACAGGCGTTTCTAACATATAAATAGATATGTATATTGATATAAAGGCATACAGGTAACTCTGCCTGATGGGCAGTGGCTGGTCAAAACACACTCACAATTAATACAGAATTACTCTGTGGCTAAGAGCACAGACACTAATATAAGCACGCCTCATGGCAACCATTGACTTTACTGGGAACACAACTATATATTCATGCTCACACGCCTGAAGGGCGACCGGCTATTCAAGCCAAAAAACAAACCATTTACTTACGCCACACGGCGTCGTGATAAAACAAGGAAACCAAGCATAACAGTAAGTCCTTACTGGCGTTTCCAAAAATTACAACACAAGCTTAACCTCGCGACTTGATACAACCTTCATCAGGTCGCGAGGGCACTCTTCCCCCTTCAGAATGCGCCCGGGCCGAAGCAGAATTTCACAAACTCAAATCAACCTAAACAGCGAATTTAAAACTGGCGATGTTAGCTGTCTGAAAGTATCGGGCAGAGAGACCGACGCATACATTCCGCGTACGAAAGAAGCCTCGCATGCGTCCAGGAGAGGGAAGGAAACAAGGTCAGCTGACTTGACATCAGCTAAGACCATGAGTGGAAAGAAAGAGGAACGGCTCGCATCCCAGCCTTTCGGGGAGGGGGGACTCCAAAGAACTACACAGAGAAAAACCGTTGCACGGTTCACCATTCGTTGCTAGCTTGCTAGATTTGCTTTGCTAATTTCCTAGCTTTGCGTTCTTACCTTGTAGATTTGCGTTGCTAGCTTGCTACCTTGATAGATTTTCGTTGGTAGCTTGCTAGCTTTGCGTTGCTAGCTTGCTAGATTTGCGTTGCTAAGTTGCAAACACTGCGTTGCAAACATGATAGCTTTGCGTTGCTTGCTTGCTAGCTTGCTAGATTTGCGTTGCTAGCTTACTAGTTTGCGTTGCTAGCTTTCCAGCTTTGCGTTGCTAGCTGACTAACTTTGTGTAGGTAGCTTGCTAGCTTTTCATTGGTAGCTTGCTAGCTTTGCGTTGCTATCTTGCTAGCTTTCCGTTTTAGATTGCTTAGACTGCTAGGTTTGCGTTGCTATCTAGCTAGCTTTGCGTTGCTAGCTTGACAGAATTCTCGAAAAGCATTGCTAACTTGATAGCTTTGCTTTGCTAATTGCTAGCTTTGCTTTGCTAGCATGCTAACTTTGCGTTGCCATCTTGGCAGCTTTTCGTTGCTACCTTGCCAGCTTTGCGTTGTTAGCTTACCTGTTTTGCGTTTCTAGATTGCAAGCTTTGCGTTGATAGCTTGCAGCTTTGCGTAGCTTGCTTGCAAGCTTTGCGTTCCTAGTTTGCTAGCTTTCCGATACTAGCTTGCTAGCTTGCTAGATATGCGTTGTTAACTTGCTAGCTTTTCGTTGCTAGCTTGCTAGCTATTCGTTGCCAGCTTGCTAGCTTGCTAGCTTTCCGTTGCTAGCTTGCTAGCTTGCTAGATATGCGTTGCTAGCTTGTTAGGTTTTCGTTGCTAGCTTGCTAGTTTTATGTTTCTAGCTTGCTATCTTTGCTTTGCTAGCTTGCAAACTTTGGGTTGCTAGATTGCCAGGTTTGCGTTGCTAGCTTGCCTGCTTTGCGTTTCTAGATTGCCAGCTTTGCGTTGTTAGATTTCCAGCTATGCGTTACTAGCTTGCCAGCTTTGCGCTGCTTGCTTACAAGCTTTGCGTTCCTAGCTTCCTAGCTTTCCGTTGCTAGATTGCTAGATATGCTTTGCTAACTTGCTAGTTTATTGTTGCCAGATTGCTAGCTATTCGTTGCTAGCTTGCTAGCTTGCTAGCTTTCCGTTGCTAGCTTGCTAGCTTGCTAGCTTGCTAGCTTGCTAGCTTGCTAGCTTGCTAGCTTGCTAGCTTGCTAGCTTGCTAGCTTGCTAGCTTGCTAGCTTGCTAGCTTGCTAGCTTGCTAGCTTGCTAGCTTGCTAGCTTGCTAGCTTGCTAGCTTGCTAGCTTGCTAGCTTGCTAGCTTGCTAGCTTGCTAGCTTGCTAGCTTGCTAGCTTGCTAGCTTGCTAGCTTGCTAGCTTGCTAGCTTGCTAGCTTGCTAGCTTGCTAGCTTGCTAGCTTGCTAGCTTGCTAGCTTTGCGTTGCTACCTTGATAGCTTTCCGTTTCTAGCTTGCTAGTTTGCCTTGCTTCCTTGCTAGCTGTGCGTTGCTAGCTTGCTATATTTGCGTGGCTAGCTTCCTAGCTTTGCGTTGCTACCTTGATAGCTTTCCGTTTCTAGCTTGCTAGTTTTGCGTTGCTAGCTTGCTAGCTTTGCGTTGCTAGCTTGATAGCTTTGCATTGCTAGCTTGATAGCTTTGCTTTGCTAGCATGCTAACTTCGTGTTATTAGCTTGCCTGCTTTGCGTTGTTATCTTGCCAGCTGTGCGTTGATAGCTTGCAAGCTGTGCGTTTGTAGCTTGCCAGCTTTTCGTTGCTAGCTTACTAGATATACTTAGCAAGTTTGCTAGCTTTGCTTTGCTAGCTTGCTAGCTTTGCGTTCCTAGCTTGCTAGGTTTACGTTGCTAGCTGGCTAGCTTGCTAGATATGCGTTGCTAGCTTGCTGGCTTTGCGTTGCTAGCTTGCAAGCTTTGCGTTCCAAGCTTGCCAGCTTTGCGTTCCAAGCTTGCCAGCTTTGCGTTGCTAGTTTACCTATTTTTCTTTTCTAGATTGCCAGCTGTGCTTTGTTAGCTTTCGAGCTATGCGTTGCTAGCTTGCCACCTTTGCTTTTCTAGCTTGCCAGCTTTGCGTTGCTAGCTTGCTAGCTTTCCGTTGCTAGCTTCCTAGCTTGCTAGAAATGCCTTGCTATCTTGCTAGATTTGCGCTGCTAGGTTGATATGTTTGCGTTGCTAGATTGCTAGCATTGCGTTGCTAGATTGCTAGCATTGCGTTGCTAGATTGCTAAATTAGCTTTGCTAGCTTGCCTGATTTGCGTTGCTAGCTTGCCAGGTTTTTGTTTCTAGCTTGTCAGCTTTACGTTCCTAGCTTGCTAGATTTCGTGGCTAGCTTGCTAGCTTTGATTTGCTACCTTGCTAGCTTTGGGTAGCTTGCTTTCTTTACGTTTCTTGCTTGCTAGCTTTGCTTTGCTAGCTTGCTAGCTATGCGTTGGTACCTAGGTAGCTTTGCGTTGCTAGCTTGCTAGCTTCTCGTTGCCAGCTTGATAGGTATGCGTTGCTACATTGCAAGCTTGGCGTTGGTAGATAGCTACCTTTGCGATGTTAGCTTGCTAGCTTGCTAAATATGCATTGCTAGCTTGCCAGCTCTGAGTTGCTAGCTTGCCCGTTTTGCGTTGCTTTTGCCAGCTTTGCGTTGCTACCTTGCCAGCTTTGCGTTGCTGGCTTGCCAGTTTGCGTTCCTAGCTTGACAGCTTTGCGTTGCTAGGTCGCCAGCTTTGCTTTGCAAGCTTGCTAGCTTTCCGTTGCTATTTTGTAAATTGCTAGATATGCGTTGCTATCTTGCTAGCTTTGCGTTGCCAGATTGCTATCTTTGCGTTGCTAGCTTGCTAGCTTTGCATTGCTAGCTTGCTAGGTTTCCGTTGCTAGCTTGCTTTGCTAGAAATGCGTTTCTAGCTTGCTAGCTTTGCGTTGCTATTTTGCTAAATTTACGTTGTTAGCTTCCGAGGTATGCGATGTTAGCTTTCCTGCTCTCCGTTTTTATTTGCCAGCTTTGTTTGTTAGCTTTTCATCTATGCGTTGCTAGCTTGCCTGCTTTGCGTTGCTAGCTTGCCAGTTTTGCGTTGCTAGCTTGCTAGTTTGTGTTGCTACCTTGACAGCTTTTCGTTGCTGGCTTGCTAGATTTGCGTGGCTAGCTTGCTAGCTTTCGTTGCTAGCTTGCTATATTTCCGTTTGCTATCTTGCTAGCTTCGCGTTGCTAGCTTGCTAGCTTTGCCTTACTAGCTTTCTAATTTTGAGTTGCCAGCTTCCTAGCTTTGCGTTGCTAGCTTGCTATCTTTGCGTTGCTAGCTTGCTAGCTTTGCATTGCTAGCTTGCTAGGTTTCCGTTGCTAGCTTGCTTTGCTAGAAATGCGTTTCTAGCTTGCTAGCTTTGCGTTGCTATTTTGCTAAATTTACGTTGTTAGCTTCCGAGGTATGCGATGTTAGCTTTCCTGCTCTCCGTTTTTATTTGCCAGCTTTGTTTGTTAGCTTTTCATCTATGCGTTGCTAGCTTGCCTGCTTTGCGTTGCTAGCTTGCCAGCTTTGCGTCGCTAGTTTGCTAGTTTTGAGTTCCTAGATTGATTGTTTTACGTTGCTATCTTGCTAGCTTTCCGTTCTAAATTGCTAGCTCTCTAGCTTTGCTTTGCTAGTTTGCTAGCTTCTCGTTGCCAGCTTGATATGTATGCGTTGCTACTGTAACCGTCCAAACCTTTTAATATTCTTTAATGGACACTGTGTTCCACTTAGTCATTTCAATAGAGTGACTGCTTTATTAGGGAGACCCACCCATTAAGAAGTTGACATGATTTTCGCATTTAGACAGGNTTTCGCAGGTATGCGATGTTAGCTTTCCTGCTTTCCGTTTTTATTTGCCAGCTTTGTTTGTTAGCTTTTCATCTATGCGTTGCTAGCTTGCCTGCTTTGCGTTGCTAGCTTGCCAGCTTTGCGTCGCTAGTTTGCTAGTTTTGAGTTCCTAGATTGATTGTTTTACGTTGCTATCTTGCTAGCTTTCCGTTCTAAATTGCTAGCTCTCTATCTTTGCTTTGCTAGTTTGCTAGCTTCTCGTTGCCAGCTTGATATGTATGCGTTGCTACTGTAACCGTCCAAACCATTTAACATTCTTTCTTGGACACTGTGTTCCACTTAGTCATTTCAATAGAGTGACTGATTTATTAGGGAGACCCACCCATTAAGAAGTTGACATGATTTTCGCATTTAGACAGGAACAACTTATTCTGTTACCTGGACCTTGGGTGACCGTAAGAGGGTCGAGGCAATTATGAAAAGGATATGTTTGTTATCTGCCCTAAACTAAGACATAAGTGCTTTCACATGTAGGGTCCCGGGTTCAAAATCTCTGGATCTCTTGATTCTAAAAGTTAGTAATGTGATTGTCTTGTACTGATGGTATGATAAATTGGCAGTTAAAATCAGCCATTAGAAGACTATTCTTGTCTGGGAGAAAGGCCGTCGGTTCAAATCCTATACGGTGATGAAATGACGCTCCCGCAGAATTGAATGGGAGAAGGACTTGGCGTGCAGAATTCATCAGAGACAGACGTATCTGACTTGGTGTTCAGAATTCATCAGAGACAGACGTATCCAACTTGGCACTCAGAATTCAACAGAGGCAGACGTCATTTACCTGCTCTCTCCAAGTTTATCTAAATTTAACAGTATTTATTTGGCTCGATTAATCTTTGGCAAATTACTCCCTACTCGCCGATAAAGTTATAGTTTGATTCTGAAATAAACAATATTGTGATTAAGCAGAAAATAGAGTATTTATTTGTATCAGTGGACTAGTTTTAAATGTGCAGTCTCCGCGTTGCCCCAGTTATTACCGTGGCACAACCCTGAGAAGAGTCAAAAGTGTTCTACCGAAGCGGGCAAATTATTAAATAAACATAAAGATAGACAGGCAACGGTCACGAGAAGTGGTGAACAACGGTTGCGAGAAGTGACGGCAGTGAGTGGTTATAAGAAGTGGCGCAGCCAACGTGTGGCGCACGACATAATAACGAAAGGAAACCTACGACGGACGACTGCCAGCTGAGTCCAACTATCCGGATTCCGAACCATAGGAACAAGAGGAGCAGGCTAGACGAAGCAGCACGTCACTGGCGGACAGCAACAGCAGGTCAGCGCTGCAGAATAAGGTTAGTCTGTGGTGTGCAGTCATGTCGAACCGTGCCCCGCGCAGCTGCGTCGTGGAGCTGGAAGGAGACTCAGATATGTCGGGAGTGCGTGAAGAAGACCTCGTAAGAGTAGAGAAAGTGAGTGTGCCAGAAAAATGTATAGTGAATTTAGGCCAAAATAAGGTGGAAATAGGACAGAATAAGAAGAAGACTGTAAATGCGGAACTAGAAAAGAGCACATGTGACGTGGCCGTTACAGAGCAAGCTAGTGTAGAGGTTCCTTCTACCAACCCCGTCACCATGTTCAGTTCCTTAGAAGCTAGGTTTGATAGCATAGCAGCTCAAATGATAGCTACTTTGGAGGAACGTTTTAAGAATGAGTTTTCTGCTTTCCAGTGTAAGTTAAGAGAAGACATTAGGCAGGAAAACCAGAAACTACTTCCGGAATCTAAAAGTGATCTGAATGTAACCATGTTTACCGAGTTAGATGATGAATTAGGCCAACAAACAAAGGACACTAGCCGTATAGCGGACGAATTGACAAGCAACATTATACAGAACAAGGAACAGGTAAAAGAGCAAACCGCAGAGCTGCCAGAAGAAATAAACGCTGTTAAGGGTAATTTTGATAAAAATGAAGAAATCTTTCAAAATGGACAAGGGGAGCGTCTGGAACAAAATCTGCATGTGGTAGAAAGGGAAATTTCTGTGAATAAGCGTAATTTTGATGAGCTGAATTCGGTTATTAGCAACTCGAACGGCAAATTACCTGTAAGCCCAAGAGCTGCTACCAGCGTAGAAACGTTACAACCAGCTGAAAGCAGTTTTGTTCCAGCCACTCTCGCTGTAAATGTCAGTGACAACTATGACATTAGTAATAATGTAAATGGTAGTTTGGTATGCTCTGATAAACATGAATCTTGTAATGTGTGTACGAATGGAGGTGTGAGTGATCAGAATGTACCCATGTCTGTTCGTCATCATAGCGTCAGCCGCTACTTGAGTCAACCTGACTTTTCATTACCAATATTTGATGACAGCTCCCAGGTGAATGCGATGTTCCGTTTGAACCAGCTGGACGAATTTATGCGATTCAGGGGAGTTCCTAAACAATTCCAACAGGGTATTGCTTATAAATCAATTGTAGATCCTGGAGGCAAACAGTGGTTAGCCGCCATTCCACACACGCTCACTAATTACGAGCGATTCAAAATTGAATTTTCTAAGAACTGTTGGTCTCATTCACATCAGAACTTGACAAATTGTAACTGAAAGCAATGGAGATGAATGATCATGAGGCTGAGTGTGCTCTGCATTATTTTATATAATACTTTTTGTCAGTCTTTATGTTTTCATTAATAGCACTACCACTGATATATTGACAAGTGTTCAGCATAATATTTCTTAAAGTGGTATTTTGATTAGTTTCATTTTAAGTACTGAACATTCACTCAGCATAAATACTGCAAGATTCATCACACAGTTGTTTGCATAAGGAATGTATAACATTTACCTGCCAGATTTACTTTCTGACAGTATCTGTAGCTTGATTTAAGAGACTGGGACAGGCATTGCAAATGAAAAACATTATTTACAAGTTTCATTTCAGATATAAGAGTCACACGATTTCATTGTAAAGTAATAAGCAAGTCAAGAAATATGTGTATATGTGGGCCTCATTGTAACACCATGTATGTTATTAAGTTATGTTGGAATGTGTGTTTTTAATATCACCTCAGCTGACAGAATCGGAGGCGATTTAGGGGTGTGATTATGCTCATGAATACAGTATTATGATTGATTTCGTAAGGAACTTCTTGCATTATAAGAGAGATGGGATTAGGAAGACTCAGTAGTTTTGTCAGAGCAGAGATAAAAGGGAAGTAGAATGTGACGGGAAGGGGTCTAAAGGACGACCGATCCATAGTATAACTCATATTGTGCAAACCCAATCCATTCGAACCGAGACAGGTGTAGTACCCACCCGATTCACTGCTGCTCAACCCAGCTGTGAAGTGTCCCACCGAAACCTGCTTGCTACCGCAAC
>NW_019720176.1:73911-87653 GCF_002891405.2 Cryptotermes secundus
TAAACTAAGACATAAGTGCTTTCACATGTAGGGTCCCGGGTTCAAAATCTCTGGATCTCTTCATTCTAAAAGTTAGTAATGTGATTGTCTTGTACTGATGGTATGATAAATTGGCAGTTAAAATCAGCCATTAGAAGACTATTCTTGTCTGGGAGAAAGGCCGTCGGTTCAAATCCTATACGGTGATGAAGTGACGCTCCCGCAGAATTGAATGGGAGAAGGACTTGGCGTGCAGAATTCATCAGAGACAGACGTATCTGACTTGGTGTTCAGAATTCATCAGAGACAGACGTCATTTACCTGCTCTCTCCAAGTTTATCTAAATTTAACAGTATTTATTTTGCTCGATTAATCTTTGGCACATTACTCCCTACTAGCCGATAAAGTTGTAGTTTGATTCTGAAATAAACAATATTGTGATTAAGCAGAAAACAGAGTATTTATTTGAATCAGTGGACTAGTTTTAAATGTGCAGTCTCCGCGTTGCCCCAGTTATTACCGTGGCACAACCCTGAGAAGAGTCAAAAGTGTTCTACTGAAGCGGGCCAATTATTAAATAAACATAAAGATAGAGAGGCAACGGTCACGAGAAGTGGTGAACAACGGTTGCGAGAAGTGACGGCAGTGAGCGGTTATACTACATTGCAAGCTTGGCGTTGCTAGATAGCTACGCTTGCGTTATTAGCTTGCTAGCTTGCTAAATATGCATTCCTAGCTTGCCAGTTTTGAGTTGCTAGCTTGCCAGTTTGCGTTGCTTTTGCCAGCTTTGCGTTGATACCTTGCCAGCTTTGCGTTGCTGACTTGCCAGATTGCGTTCCTAGCTTGCCAGCTTTGCGTTGCTAGGTTGCCAGCTTTGCTTTGCTAGCTTGCAAGCTTTCCGTTGCTATTTTGTAGCTTGCTAGATATTCGTTGCTAGCTTGTTAGCTTTGCGTTGCTAGATTGCTAGCTTTGCGTTGCTAGCTTGCTAGCTTTGCGTTGCTAGCTTGCTAGCTTTGCGTTGCTAGCTTGCAAGCTTTGCATTTCTAGCTTTACAGCTTTGCAATGCCAGCTTGCTAGGTTTGCGTTTTGGCTTGCCAGCTTTGCGTTTTTAGCTTGGTAGATTTGCGTGACTAGCTGGCTAGTTTTGCGTTGTTACCTTGCAGTCTTTCCGTTGCTAACTTGCTAGCTTTGCGTTGCTAACTTGCTAGCATTGAGTTGCTAGCTTCCCAGCTTTGCGTTGCTAGCTTGCCAGTTCTGCGTTGCTAGCTTGCTAGTTTGCGTTGCTACCTTGACAGCTTTGCGTTACTGGCTTGCTAGATTTGCGGGGCTAGCTTGCTAGTTTTGCGTTGCTACCTTGCTAGATTTCCGTTGCTAACTTGCTAGCTTTGCGTTGCTAGCTCGTTAGATTTGCCTTACTAGCATTCTAATTTTTAGTTGCTAGCTTGCTAGCTTTGCGTTGCTAGCTTGCTATCTTTGCGTTGCTAGCTTGCTAGCTTTGCATTGCTAGCTTGCTAGGTTTCCGTTGCTAGCTTGCTTTGCTAGATATGCGTTTCTAGCTTGCTAGCTTTGCGTTGCTATCTTGCCAAATTTGCTTTGTTAGCTTCCCAGGTATGCGATGTTAGCTTTCCTGCTTTGCGTTTTTATTTGCCAGCTGTGTTTGTTAGCTTTCCATCTATGCGTTGCTAGCTTGCCTGCTTTGCGTTGCTAGCTTGCCAGCTTTGCGTCGCTAGTTAGCTAGTTTTGCGTTCCTACGTTTTTAGTTTTACGTTGCTAGCTTGCTAGTTTTCCGTTATAGATTGCTAGCTTTCTAGGTTTGCGTTGCTAGCTAGCTAACATTGCGTTGCTAGCTTGATAGAATTCTCGAAAAGCGTTGCTAAATTGATATCTTGGCTTTCCTAACTTGCTAGCTTTACTTTGCTAGTATGCTAGTTTTGCGTTTCTATCTTGGTAGCTTTGCGTTGCTACTTTGCCAGCTTTGCGATGCTAGCTTGCCTGCTTTGCGTTTCTAGATTGCCAGCTTTGCGTTATTAGATTTCCAGCAATGCGTTGCTAGCTTGCCAGCTTTGCGATGAATGCTTGCAAGCTTTGCGTTTCTAGCTTGCTAGCTTTCCGATGCTAGCTTGCTAGCTTGCTAAATATGCGTTCCTAGCTTGCTAGCTTTTCGTTGCTAGTTTGCTAGATTGCTAGCTTTGCGTTGCTAAATTGCTAGTTTTACGTTTCTAGTTTGCTATCTTTCCTTTGCAAGCTTGCCAACATTGCGTTGCTAGCTTGCCAGGTTTGCGTTTCTAGCTTGCCAGATTTGTGTTGCTAGCTTGCTAGATTTGTGTGGCTAGCTTGCTAGCTTTGCGTTGTAACCTTGCTAGCTTTACGTTGCTAGCTTGCTAGCATGTCTTTCTAGCTTGCTATATTTGCGTTGCTTGCTTGCTTTCTTGCTTATATTGCTTGGAAGCTTTCGTTGCTGGCTGGCTAGCTTTAAGTTGCTATCTTGCTAATTTTGAGTTGCTTGTTTGCTTGTTTGCTTTTGCGTTTCTTGTTTGCTAGCATGCTCGCTTTTCGTTGCTTTATTGCTACTTTTGAGTTGCTAGCTTGATAGATTGCTGGATTTGCGTTTCTAACTTGCCATTATTGCGTTGCTAGCTTGCCAGGTTTGCGTTGCAATCTTGCCAGCTTTGCGTTGCTAGCTTGCTAGATTTGTGGGGCTATCTTGCTAAATTTGTGTTGCGACCATGCTAGCTTTTCGTTGCTAGCTTGCTAGGTTTGCGTTGCCAGCTTGCTATCTTTGCGTTGCTTGCTTTCTTGCTTTGCTTTTCTTGCGTTCTAGCTTTCGTTGCTAGCTTGCTAGATTTGAGTTGCTAGCTTGCTAGATTGCTAGATTTGCGTTGAAAACTTGCTAGCTTTGCGTTGCTATTTTGCTAGCTTTGCGTTGCTAGCTTGATAGTTTTGCTTTGCTAGATTGTTAGCATTGCGTTTCTAGCTTCCTTTCTTGCGTAGCTAGCTTGCTAGTTTTGCGTTGCTGCTTGGTAACTTTGCGATATTAGCTTGCTAGCTTTGCGTTGCTAGCTTGCTAATTTTGCGTTGCTAGTTTGCTAGCTTTGCGTTGCTAACTTACTAGCTTTCCGTTGCTAGCTTGCTAGATAATCTTTGCTAGCTTGCCAGCTTTGCGTTGCTAGCTTGCCAGCTTTACGTTGCTATCTTGCCAGCTTTGCGTTGCTAGCTTGTCAGCTTTGCGTTGTTTGCTTGACAGATTGGTAGCTAGCTTGCCATTTTTGCGTTGTTAGATTGCCAGTTTGCTTTGCTATCTTGCCAGGTCTGAGTTGCTAATTTGATAGATTTGCGTTGCTAGCGTGAGAGATTTGCGTTGCTACATTGCTAGCTTTCCGTTGCTAGCTTTCTTGCTTTTCGTTGCTACCTTGCTAGTTTTGCTTTGCTTTCTTGCTAGCGTTTCGTTGCCAGCTTGATAGGTTTGCGTTTTCTACCTTGTTAGCTTGGCGTTTCTAGCTTGCTATCTAGGCATTTGTAGCTAGCTAGCTTTGCGTTGATAGCATGCTAGATTGCTCGATATGCGTTGCTCGCTTGTCAGCTTTGCGTGCTAGCTTGCCTGCTTTGCTCTTCTAGATTGCCAGCTTTGCGTTGCTAGATTTCCATCTATGCGTTGCTAGCTTTCCATCTTTGCGTTGTTAGCTTGCCAGCTTTGCATTGCTAGCTTGCTAGCTTTCCGTTTCTAGCTTGTTAACTTGCTAGATATGCGTTGCTAGCTTGCTAGCTTTTCGTTTCTAGCTTGCTATCTTTGTTTTGTTTTCTGGCTTGTGTGTTTGCGTTCCTTGCTTGCTAGCTTTAGATGCTAACTTACTAGATTTGCGTTGCTAGCTTGATGGCTTTGCGTTGCTAGCTTGCTAGCTTTTCGTTTCTAGCTTGCTATCTTTGTTTTGTTTTCTGGCTTGTGTGTTTGCGTTCCTTGCTTGCTAGCTTTAGATGCTAACTTACTAGATTTGCGTTGCTAGCTTGATGGCTTTGCGTTGCTAGCTTGCTAGCTTTCCGTTGCTAGCTTTCTTACTTGCTAGATATGTGTTGCTAGCTTGCTAGCTTTGCGTTGCTAGGTTGCTATGTTTGCGTTGCTAGATTGCTAGCTATGCGTTGTTAGCTTGCTAGCTTAGCTTTGCTAGCTTAGCTTTGCTAGCTTGCTGGATATGAGTTGCTAGCTTGGCAGTTTTGCTTTTATGGCTTGCCAGCATTGCGATGCTATCTTGCTAGATTTCGTGGCTAGCTTGCTACCTTTGCTTTGCTACCTTACTAGCTTTCCCTTGCTAGCTTTCTAGCTTTGCGTTGCTAGCTTGCTAGCTATGGGTTGTTTTTTCTTTTCTTGCTTTGCGTATTTTTCTTGCTAGATTTAGTTCCTACGTTTCTAGATTTGCGTTGCTAGCTTGCTAGCTCAGCGTTGGGAGCTTGGTAGCTTTGCGTTGCGAGCTTGGTAGCTTTGCGTTGCTAGCTTGCTATATTGATAGATTTGAGTTGCTAATTTGCTAGCTTGTTAGCAATGCGTTGCTAGCTTGCTAGCTTTGCGTGGCTAGCTTGATAGCTTTGAGTTGCTAACTTGCTAGCTATGCGTTGCTGGCTTGTTAGCTTTGCGTTGCTAACTTGCTTATTTGCGTTGCTAGCTTACTAGCTTTGCGTTACTTTCTTCCTTGATTTGGGTTTCTTGCTAGCTAACTTTTCTTTGCTAGCTTGCTAGATTTGCTTTGCTAGTTTGCTAGCTTTGCTTTGCTAGCTTGCTATCTTTGCTTTGCTTGCTTGATTGCTTGCTTTCTTTGCGTTTATTGCTTGCAAGCTTTCGTTGCTAGCTTTATAGATTTGCGTTGCTAGCTTGCTATCTTTGCGTTGCTTGTTGCTTTCTTGCTTTGCGTATCTAGCTTGCTATCTTTATTTGCTAGCTTGCTAGCTTTGCGTTGCTAACTTGCTAGCTTGGCGTTGATATCTTGCTAGCTTTGAGTTGGTAGCTTGCTAGATTGCTAGAATTGCGTTGCTAACTTGCTAGCTTTGTGTTTATATCTTGCTAGCTTTGTGTTGCTAGCTTGCTAGCTTTCGTTGCTGGCTTCTTAGCTATGCGTTGCTAACTTGCTTACTTGGCTTTGCTAGCTTGCTAGCCTTGCGATGCTTTCTTGCTTGCTTTGCGTTTCTTGATTGCTAGTTTTGCTTTGCTAGCTTGCTAGCTTAGCGTTGCTAGATTGGTAGCCTTGCGTTGCTACCATGTAGCTCGGGTTTGCTAAATAGCTATCTTTGCGTTGCTAGCTTGGTAGCTTGCTATATATGAGTTGTTAGCATGCCAGCTTTAAGTTGCTAGCTTGCCAGTTTGCGTTTATAGCTTGCCAGTTTTGCGTTGCTAGCTTGCCCGTTTAGGTTGCGATTTTGCCAGCTATGCGTTATAGCTTGCCAGCTTTGTTTGCTAGCTTGCTAGCTTTCCGTTGCTAGCTTGTAGCTTGCTAGATATGCGTTGCTAACTTCCTAGCTTTGCGTTGCTAGATTACTAGCATTGTGTTGCTAACTTGCTAACTATTCTTTGCTAGCTTGCCAGCTAATCGTTGCTAGGTTGCTAGGTTTGGTTCTAGCTTGCCAGCCTTGCGTTCCTAGCTTGCTAGATATGCGTCGCTAGCTTGCTACCTTGCTAGATTTGCGTTGCTAGCTTGCTAGATTTGCGTTGCTGGCTTGCTAGCTTTGCGTTATTTTCTTGCTATTTTTGAGTTGCTATCTTCCTAGCTTTGCGTTGCTAACTTGCTAACTTGTTAGATTTGATTTCTAGTTTGCTAGCTTTGCGTTGCAAGCTTGCTAGTTTTCCGTTGCTAGCTTGTCAACTTTGCGTTTCTAGATTGCCAGCTTTGCTTCGTTAGCTTGCCAGCTTTGCTTTGCTAGCTTGCCAGCTTTGCGTTAATGGCTTGCAAGCTTTGCGTTGCTAGCTTGCTAGCTTATTTTGCTAGCTTTCTAGCTTGATAGAAATGCGTTGCTAACTTGCTATCTTTGCGTTGCTAGGTAGATTTATTTGCTTTTCTAGCTTAGCTTTGCTAGCTTGCCTGATTTGCGTTGCTAGCTCCCAGGTTTGCGTTTCTAACTTGCCAGCTTTGCGTTGGTAGCTTGCTAGATTTCGTGGCTAGCTTGCTAGCTTTGCTTTGCTATCTTGCTAGCTTTCCATTTCTAGCTTCCTAGCTTTGCGTTGCTAGCTTGCTAGGTTTGCGTTGCTTGCTCTTTGATTTGCGTTTATTGCTTGCAAGCTTTCGTTGCTAGCTTGGTAGCTTTAAGTTGCTAACTTGCTAGCTATGGGTTGCTTGTTTCTTGCTTGCTTTGCGTATTTTGCTTGCTAGCTTTAGTTGCTAGCTTGCTAGCTTTGCGTTTCTGGCTTCTTAGCTTTGCGTTGCTAACTTGCTTACTTTGATTTGCTAGTTTGCTAGCATGGCGTTACTTTCTTGCTTGCTTTGCTTTTCTTGATTGCTAGCTTTGCTTTGCTAGCTTGCTAGCTTTGCGTTGCTATATTGGTAGCCTTGCTTTGCTAGTTTGCTAGCTTTGCGTTGCCAGCTTGATAGGATTCCGTTGCTACCTTGATAGCTCGGGGTTGCTAAATATCTCTCTTTGGGTTTCTATCTTGCTACCTTGCTAGATATGGGTTGCTATCTTGCCAGCTTTGAGTTGCTAGCTTGCGAGTTTGCGTTGCTAGCTTGCCAGCTTTGCGTTGCTAGCTTGCACGTTTCCGTTGCTAACTTGCCAGCTTTGTTTGCTAGCTTGCTAACTTTCCGTTGCTAGCTTGTAGCTTGCTAGATATGCGTTGCTAGCTTGCTAGTTTCCGTTGCTAGATTCCCAGCTTTGTGTTGCTAGCTTGCTAACTATTCTTTGCTAGCTTGCAAGCTTATCGTTGCTAGCTTGCCAGATTTGCGTTCTAGCTTGCCAGCTTTGCGTTCCTAACTTGCTAGTTTTGCGTGGCTAGCTTGCTAGCTTTGCGTTGCTACATGCTAGCTTTGCGTTGCTAGCTTGCTAGCTTTGGGTTGCTAGCTTTCTAGCTTTGCTTTGGTTGCTTGCTTGATTTCTTTGCGTTTATTGCTTGCAAGCTTTCGTTGCTAGCGTACTAGTTTGCGTTTCTAGCTTGCTAGCTTTGAGTTGCTTGCTTGCTTGCTTTGCGTTTCTTGCTTGCTAGCTATTATAGCTAGCTTGCTGGCTTTTCGTTGCTAGCTAGCTAGTATTGCGCTGCTAGCTTGCTATCTTTGCGTTGCTACCTTGCTGGCTTGGCGTTTGCTATCTTGCTATCTTTGATTCGCTATCTTGATAGCTTTGCTTTTCTAGCTTGCTAGGTTTCCGTTGCTAGCTTGCTAGGTATGCTTTCCTAGCTTGCCCGCTTTGTGTTGCTAACTTGCCAAATTTGAGTTCCTAGCTTACCATGTTTGCGTTGCTAGCTTGCCAGTTTTTCGTTGTTAGCTTGCCTGTTTGCGTTGCTACCTTGCCAGCTTTGCGTTGCTAATTTGCTAGCTTTTGCGTTGCTAGATTAGTAGCTTTGCGTTGCTAGCATGCTAGCTTTGCGTTGCTTGTTTGCTTTGTGATTCTTGCTTGCTAGCTTTCGCTTTGCTATCTTGCTAGATTTGCGTTTCTACCTTGCTAGATTTGCGTTTGCTTTCTTGCTAGCTTTGCGTTACTAGCTTGCAATTTTTTAGTTGCTAGTTTCCTAGCTTTGCGTTGCTAGCTTGCTAACTTGTTAGATTTGCGTTCCTAGCTTGCTAGCTTTGCGTTGCATGCTTGCTAGGTTCCATTGCTAGCTGTTCTGCTATGCGTTTCTAGATTGCCAGCTTTGCTTCGTTGGCTTGCCAGCTTTGCGTTGCTAGCTTGCCAGCTTTGCTTTGCTAGCTTGCTAGCTTTCCGTTGCTAGCTTTCTAGCTTGCTAGATATGCTTTGCTAGCTTGCTAGTTTTGCGTTGCTAGGTTGATTTGTTTGCTTTGCTAGATTGCTAGCTTTGCGTTACTAGCTTGCTAGCTTAGTTTGTTAGCTTGCCTATTTGCGATGCTAGCTTGCCAGGTTTGCGTTTCTAGCTTTCCAGCTTTGTGTTGCTAGCTGGCTAGATTTGCGTTGCTTGCTTGAATGATTTGCGTTTATTTCTTGCAAGCTTTCGTTGCTAGCTTGGTAGCTCTAAGTTGCTAACTAGCTAGCTATGGGTTGCTTGTTGCTGGCTTGCTTTGCGTATATTGCTTGCTAGCTTTAGTTGCTAGCTTGCTAGTTGTGAGTTGATAGTTTTGCGTTGCTACCTGGCTATCTTTGAGTTTCTAGATTGAAAGATTGCTAAATTTGCGTTGCTAACTTGCTAGCTTTGCGTTGCTATCTTCCTAGATTTGCGTTGCTAAATTGCTAGCTTTCCGTTGCTAGCTTTCTAGCTTTGCGTTGCTAGCTTGCTAACTTGCTATATATGCGTTGCTAGCTTGCTAGCTTTGGTTGCTAGGTTGCTATGTTTGCGTTGCTAGATTGCTCCCTTTGCGTTGCTAGCTTGCTAGATTTCGTGGCTAGCTTGCTAGCTTTGCTTTGCTACCTTGTTAGCTTTCCATTGCTAGCTTGCTAGCTATGCGTTGCTTGCTTGCTTTGGGTTCATTGCTTGCAGGCTTTCGTTGGTAGCTTGGTAGTTCAAAGTTGCTAGCTTGCTAAATATGGGTTGCTGGATCCTTGCTTGCTTTGCGCATTTTTCTTGCTAGATTTAATTGCAACCTTGCTAGATATGCGTTGCTAGCTTGCTAGCTTTGCGTTGCGAGCTTGTTAGCTTTGCGTTGCAAACTTGAAAGCTTCGCGTTGCTAGCTTGCTAGCTTTGCGTTGCGAGCTTGGTAGCTTTGCGTTGCAAACTTGAAATCTTCGCGTTGCTAGCTTGCTAGCTTTGAGTTGCTAGCTTGCTATATTGCTAAATTTGAGTTGCTAACTTGCTAGATTTGCGTTTCTATCTTGCTAGCTATGCGTTGCTAGCTTGCTAGCTTTGCGTTGCTAGCTTGATAGCTTTGCGTTGCTAACTTGCTAGCTATGCGTTGCTGCCTTGTTAGCTTTCCTTTGCTATCTTGCTTATTTGCGTTGCTAGCTTACTAGCTTTGCGTTACATTCTTCCTTGTTTGGGTTTCTTGCTAGCTAGCTTTGCTTTGCTAGCTTGATAGAATTGCTTTGCTAGTTTGCTAGATTTGCGTTGATAGCTTGGTAGCCTTGCGTTGCTAGATTGCTAGCTTTGCGTTGAGAGCTTGATAGGTTTGAGTTCTAGCTTGCCAGCCTTGCGTTCCGAGCTTGCTAGATTTGCGTCGCTAGCTTGCTAGATTTGCGTTGCTACCTTGCTACCTTTGCGTTGCTACCTTGCTTGCTTTGGGTTCCTAGCTTGCTAGTTTTGCGTTGCTTGCTTGCTTGCTTGCTTGCTTTGCGTTTATTTCTTGCAAGCTTTGTTGCTAGCTTGCTGGTTTTTGTTTCAAGCTTGCTAGCTTTGTGTTGCTTGCTTGCTTTCTTGCTTTGCGTTTCCTGCTTGATAGCTTAGTAGCTAGCTTGCTGGCTTTGCGTTGCTAGCTTGCTAGCATTACGTTTCTAGCTTGCTAGCTTTGCGTTGCTACCTTGCTGGATTGGCGTTGCTAGCTTGCTATCTTTGATTTGCTATCTTGATATATTTGCTTTGCTAGCTTGCTATGTCTCCGTTGCTAGCTTGCTAGGTATTCGTTGCTAGCTTGCCACCTTTGGGTTGCTAGCTTGCCACCTTTGAGTTGCTAGCTTGCCAGGTTTGCGTTGATAGCTTGCCAGCTTTCGTTGTTAGCTTGCCTGTTTGCGTTGCAACCTAGCAAGCTTTTCGTTGCTATATTGCTAGCTTTGCGTTGCTACCTTAGTGGCTTTGCGTTGCTAGCTTGCTAGCTTTGCTTTGCTTGTTTGCTTTGCGATTCTTGCTTGCTAGCTTTGCTTTGCTAGCTTGCTAGATTTTGCGTTGCTAGCTTGCTAGCTTTGCGTTGCTGGCTTGCTAGCTTTGCGTTATTTTCTTGCTATTTTTGAGTTGCTATCTTCCTAGCTTTGCGTTGCTAACTTGCTAACTTGTTAGATTTGATTTCTAGCTTGCTAGCGTTGCGTTGCAAGCTTGCTAGTTTTCCGTTGCTAGCTTGTCAACTTTGCGTTTCTAGATTGCCAGCTTTGCTTCGTTAACTTGCCAGCTTTGCTTTGCTAGCTTGCCAGCTTTGCGTTAATGGCTTGCAAGCTTTGCGTTGCTAGCTTGCTAGCTTTTTTTTGCTAGCTTTCTAGCTTGATAGAAATGCGTTGCTAACTTGCTATCTTTGCGTTGCTAGGTAGATTTATTTGCTTTGCTAGCTTAGCTTTGCTAGCTTGCCTGATTTGCGTTGCTAGCTCCCAGGTTTGCGTTTCTAACTTGCCAGCTTTGCGTTGGTAGCTTGCTAGATTTCGTGGCTAGCTTGCTAGCTTTGCTTTGCTACCTTGCTAGCTTTCCATTTCTAGCTTCCTAGCTTTGCGTTGCTAGCTTGCTAGGTTTGTGTTGATTGCTGTTTGATTTGCGTTTATTGCTTGCAAGCTTTCGTTGCTAGCTTGGTAGCTTTAAGTTGCTAACTTGCTAGCTATGGGTTGCTTTTTTTCTTGCTTGCTTTGCGTATTTTGCTTCCTAGCATTAGTTGCTAGCTTGCTAGCTTTGCGTTTCTGGCTTCTTAGCTTTGCGTTGCTAACTTGCTTACTTTGATTTGCTAGCTTGCTAGCATGGCGTTACTTTCTTGCTTGCTTTGCTTTTCTTGATTGCTAGCTTTGCTTTGCTAGCTTGCTAGCTTTGCGTTGATATATTGGTAGCCTTGCGTTGCTAGCTTGCTAGCTTTGCGTTGCCAGCTTGATAGGATTCCGTTTGCTAACTTGCTAGCTTGTGGTTGCTAAATAGCTATCTTTGCGTTGCTAGCTAGCTAGCTTGCTAGATATGCGTTGCTATCTTGCCAGTTTTGAGTTGCTAGCTTGCCAGTTTGCATTGCTAGCTTGCCAGCTTTGCGTTATTAACTTGCCCGTTTGCGTTGCAAGCTTGCCAGCATTGCGATTCTTTCTTGCTAGCTTTGCTTTGCTATCTTGTTAATTTGCGTTGCTAGCTTCCTAGATTTGCGTTTGCTTTCTTGCTAGCTTGCTATTTTTGATTTGCTAGCTTCCTAGCTTTGCGTTGCTAGCTTGCTAACTTGTTAGATATGCGTTGCTAGCTTGCTAGATTTGCGTTGCATGCTTGCTAGGTTTCAGATGCTAGATGTCTGCTTTGCGTTTCTAGATTGCCAGCTTTGCTTCGTTAGCTTGCCAGCTTTGCCTTTCTAGCTTGCCAGCTTTGCGTTACTAGCTTGCCAGCTTTGCGTTGCTAGCTTGCTAGCTTTCCGCTGCTAACTTTCTAGCTTGCTAGATTTGCGATGCTAGCTTGCTAGCTTAGCTTTGCTAGCTTGCTTATGTGCGTTGCTAGCCTGCCTGGTTTGCGTTTCTAACTTGCCAACTTTGAGTTGCTAGCTTGCCAGGTTTGCGTTGCTAGCTTGCCAGTTTTTCTTTGTTAGCTTGCCTGTTTGCGTTGCTACCTAGCCAGCATTGCGTTGCTACCTTGCTAGCTTTGCGTTGCTAACTTGCTAGCTTTGCTTTGCTAGCTTAGTACTTTAGCGTTGCTACCTTGCTAGCTTTGAGTTGCCTGTTTGCATTGGGATTCTTGCTTGCTAGCTTTGCTTTGCTATCTTGCTAGATTTGCGTTGCTAGCTTGCAAGATTTGCGTTTGCTTGCTTGCTAGCTTTGCGTTACTAGCTTGCTATTTTTGAGTTGCTAGCTTGGAAGGTTTGCGTTGCAAGCTTGCCAGTTTTTGTTGTTAGCTTGCCTGTTTGCGTTGCTACCTTGTCAGCTTTGCGTTGCTATCTTGCTAGCTTTGCGTTGCTAGCTTAGTAGCCTTGCGTTGCTAGATTGCTAGATTTGCGTTGCTTGTTTGCGATGCGATTCTTGCTTGCTAGCTTTGCTTTGCTATCTTGCCAGATTTGCGTTGCTAGCTTGCTAGCTATGCGTTTGCTTTCTTGCTAGCTTTGCGTTACTAGCTTGCTATTTTTGAGTTGCTATCTTCCTAGCTTTGCGTTGCTAGCTTGCTAACTTCTTAGATATGCGTTGCTAGCTTGCTAGCTTTGCGTTGCAAGCTTGCTAGGTTTCAGTTGCTAGCTTGTCTGCTTTGCGTTTCTAGATTGCCAGCTTTGTTTCGTTAGCTTGCCAGCTTTGCGTTGCTAGCTTGCCAGCTTTGCGTTACTAGCTTGCCAGCTTTGCGTTGCTAGCTTGCTAGCTTTCCGCTGCTAGATTTCTAGCTTGCTAGATATGCTTTGCTAGCTTGCTAGCTTTGCGTTGCTAACTTGATTAATTTGCTTTGCTAGCTTGCTAGCTTAGCTTTGCTAGCTTGCCTATTTGCGTTGCTAGCTTGCCAGGTTTGCGTTTCTAGCTTGCCAGCTTTGCGTTGCTAGCTTGCTAGATTTCGTGGCTAGCTTGCTAGCTTTGCTTTGCTACCTTGCTAGCTTTCCATTGCTTGCTTGCTATCTTTGCCTTGCTTGCTTGAATGATTTGCGTTTATTTCTTGCATGCTTTCGTTGCTAGCTTGGTAGCTCTAAGTTGCTAATTTGCTAGCAATTTGTTGCTTGTTGCTTGCTTGCTTTGCGTATCTTGCTAGCTAGCTTTTGTTGCTAGCTTGCTAGCTGTGAGTTGCTAGCTTGCTAGATTTGCGTTGATACCTGGCTATCTTTGAGTTGCTAGATTGATAGATTGCTAAATTTGCGTTTCTAAATTGCTAGCTTTGCGTTTCTATCTTACCAGATTTGCGTTGCTTAATTGCTAGCTTTCCGTTGCTAACTTGCTAGATTTCGTGGCTAGCTTGCTAGCTTTGCTTTGCTACCTTACTTGCTTTCCATTGCTAGCTTCCTAGCTTTGCGTTGCTAGCTTGCTAACTTTGCGTTGCTTGCTGTTTTATTTGCGTTTATTGCTTGAATGTTTCGTTGCTAGCTTGGTAGCTCTAAGTTTCTAACTTGCTAGCTATGGGTTGCTTGTTTCTTGCTTGCTTTGCGTATCTTGCTTGCTAGCTTTGCGTTTCTAGCTTGCTAGCTTCGCGTTGCTGGCTTCTTAGCTTTGCGTTGCTAGCTTGCTTACTTTGATTTGCTAGCTTGCTAGCCTTGCGTTGCTTTCTTGCTTTCTTTGCGTTTCTTGATTGCTAGCTTTGCTTTGCTAGCTTGCTAGCTTTGCGTTGCCAGCTTGATTGGATTCCGTTGCTACCTTGCTAGCTCGGGGTTGCTAAATAGCTCTCTTTTCGTTGCTAGCTTGCTAGCTTGCTAGATATGCGTTGCAATCTTGCCAGCTTTGAGTTGCTAGCTTGCCCGTTTGCGTTGCTAGCTTGCCAGCTTTACGTTGTAACTTGCCCGTTTGCTTTGCTAGCTTGCCAGCTCTGCGTTACTAGTGTGCCAGCTTTGTTTGCTAGCTTGCTAGCTTTCCGTTGCTAGCTTGTAGCTTGCTAGATATGCGTTGCTAGCTTGCTAGCTTTGCGTTGCTAGCTTGCTAACTATTCTTTGCTAGCTTGCCAGGTTATCGTTGCTAGCTTGCCAGATTTGCGTTCTAGCTTGCCAGCTTTGTTTTCCTAGCTTGCTAATTTTGCGTGGCTAGCTTGCTAGTTTTGCGTTGCTACCTTGCTAGCTTTCCGTTGCTAACTTGCCAACTTTGCGTTGCTAACTTACTAGCTTTGAGTTGCAAGCTTGCCAGCTTTGCGTTGCTAGCTTGC
>NW_019720177.1:0-466 GCF_002891405.2 Cryptotermes secundus
AAAACCACAAGGAAGAATAAAAAAGCAGGTTAATACATACTGAACCATAAGCATGCAGGCAGACATCGAGACTAAGGCAAGCACATGCAGATATCTGAGAATTATCAGGCGACTCTCGCTCGAAGGAAGAAACTGAAGACATAACTAAGATATGTTACCAAAAATTCAACAAGGAACACGTGCACACAACTACTAAGATAACTCACGCAGAAGGCATTCCTCATGTATGTCACCTTGTAAAAGTTGGTATGGTGTGGCGGTATTATTTGCATCGACACGAGGGCCCATTATGTCTCTGTAACATACCCAGCAGCTGATCAATTCTCAACAACACTTTTTACAACATTCCATTGACGTTTCCCAGTTCATTCAGTCTGACATTTCACATTGCCATTAACTTCTATTGATGGTGACACAAGGATACCAACATCAGCAGCTTCCCACGATATCTTAGTCTCCAGAATAT
>NW_019720178.1:0-13893 GCF_002891405.2 Cryptotermes secundus
CTGTGTGTGTGTTTGTTAATTGCCCCTAACAGTTGTTGAACACCTTTGCCGGCCTTCATGAAACTTGGTAAGTATATCATGCTTCCTGAGGCCATCTCAACCGAGCACTGCATAAATCCCTCTCATCAGTAATATCAGCACTTAAGCCTCTCAAATCGTTGAGGTAACAATCTTAATATGACTCGAATGCCTGGGCAAACTGTCATTAGATGAAGATATGATGGATAGTGTCCAGAAGGAACAGTTTCTAGTATTATTGGGTTCATTAACCAGACATACAAAGTGGGTTTCCAGTTATTGCATCAGATACTCCAATTGCAGTGAAACGAAAGTGTGCGAGTAATATTGTGGAGAATTCCTTATCTGATTTTATCTCCATAATTTATAACAAACTTTGTGCACTGATGCAGACTGCATTTGCTAATGCAATGTTTTGAAACTGACGTGTTGCACGAGGAAATTCAAAGCAAGCACACTCGTACATTCAACATTAATGTGATTTGCTCTTACAGAATTTAGGTACATCACCTCAGAGTTTTGCCTTTGTAGACGGTATACATTCTGCTTCTGATACGAATGTAACACTGCCATCCAGAGCTATACTCGTTTATCTGAAATTTCTGGTAGCTCAGTACCAAATATATGTACTGCCTGGTATTTCTTCTTTCACACTGACACTGAGTACACTCATACTGGGTCATCTGAGTTGCATGGATGGAAAAGGCAGGTATGCAATCAGGCAGGCTCAAGGGGAAGACACAAGTAGACTAAGACAGGCAAGCAGGCAGGCAAGTATCCCAGAAAGAAGAACACATCTGCATAACAACCACATGTTCCTTAAAACCCAACATTTAACAGTTCAAAACTAAGTGTGAAAGCAAAGAACAACAAATTTAACTCCTATAAGAGGGACTGCAGCTCTACAACTTACCTCATAAATCATAGTATACTGTGGTGGAGACATTTCCACTGTCATTAAGACACACTTGTGCGATAGAACATAACGAGAGGTTGAATCATTTCCGCCAGATCTCTACAGAACACATCACTGAAGATTTGCATGTTCATACAGTCAGATTTGTCTCATTGCAAAACAGTTCATAAACGGGTCACGCAGAGCCCACCAACTGCAAAGTCCCAGCAGGGTTCTCAATTCTCCAACATTAGCCTGAAAAAAAAGAATAAACCCTCTTACTTCAAAGAAATATACGATGCAGCTCCAGTAGAACATCACAATGACAAATACATAATTAGCTTAATTAAACAGACAACAGTTCAAGTTAAACAAGTATGCCAAAGCATTTTACCACTGTCACAATTTCAATTATAACTTGAGTAAATTTCATCACATTTTTTTATATATATTACATAATTAACTGAAAAAATTCATGTCAAGTCAAACCTGTGTGTTTTCTACCTCCTCATTCCAAGAGAAGCCCCATGAATGCTATGTAACTACAGTGCCAGCTGGAAGGTTGCAAGAGGAAATCGGGCTGTCAGGCAGGCAGATAAAGGCAGAGAAAAGGTCTAAACATGCTGAAGAAAGGGCTTCCACTTAAGACAAGTCAGAAGCACATATGAGACATTCAGGATCATGACACTTGAAGGATAAATCCTCTGGCATAACTGAAACAGGTTACTCAGAAACCAAAATTTAATACGTGGCAAAGAAGACTAAATGAACAGAACAACTAACTTAACTCCAGCAGGAGGAAAAGCTGATGTAGCTGTTACCTCGTAATGCCGGTATGGTTTCGCAGTATCACTTCCACTGTCAGTAGGACCACTTGTGTCTCCCTAATATACCCAGGAGTAGACCATTTATCACCAACATTCATCACCACATCTTAGTGGATTTGCCTGTTCATTCAATGACAACACTCTCACTGCTGCTAACGTCTGTCAATGGAGAAACAGGGTCACCACAGTCAGCGACTTCCCACATTTCCTTCATCTCCAAAATATTGCCTCAGGGACAAGAAATTGACCCTACTTTCCTGAAATATATCATGAAATTCAACTAGATATCAAAATGACAAAAAATTATCTTAATTACGAGAAACAACAGTTATAATAAAATACGTAGGTCAAATCATATTGTAACGTGTCGGCAAACCAGAGGAGTAACTTCTATGGAAACGCTACAATAGACCGTTACAGAGGAGACAACAATTGCTCCATTCTAATTCTAACAGGAGTCTCCATGGTTATAAAGGAGGGTTCGTTGCCTAACAGCGGGCAAGGTTATAGATAGCCCAGCTTCAGCGAAAAACAGGGAGTCTCGGAATAGACTTCGAAGAATAGAGTCGCGGAACAGCCATCGGAGAAGAAGCTTCGGAATATCTGTCTGGGTCCAGTATCGCCGGAATATTGTAAGCAGTGATTGTGACACTGCAAGTGAAAATGCCTGTAAAGTGTGTGTAAGTGGGCGAAAGGAATAAATTCGCTATATTGGGACAACGGCGGAACTTATTTGTAGCGTTATACACCACAAAACACGCTACAATATTTAACAATAATCTAATTACATTACAATTTAAATCAACTATATCACATTTTTTTCTGTTACATTACAAAGTGAAACATTTCAATTTAAAGCAATAGTATGTGCTTTTCACTCCCTTAGTCCAATGAAAGACACATGCATACGAGTACTAGGTAAGAATAGTTTTAGTTGCATTGATGGCAAAGGCAGGCTCAAAAGGGAAGACACAAGCAGACTAAGTCAGCCAGGAAGGCAGGCAGGCAGGAAAGTGTCCTAGAAAAAAGAACACATCTGCATAACAACCACATGTTCCTTAAAACCCAACATTTAACAGTTCAAAACTAAGCGTGAAAGCGGAGAACAACTAATATAACTCCTATAGGAGGGACTGCAGGTCTACAACTTACCTCATAAATCACAGTATGCTGTGGTGGTGATATTTCCACTGCCATTAAGACACACTTGTGCTATGTAACATGACCAGTACTAGATCCATTTTCCTCAAATCTCTACAACAGATGACATCACTGAAGCTTTCACATGTCATATAGTCAGATCTGCTTCATTTTAACTCAGTTCATAGGAGAATGACACGAACTCCTTAGAGGTTTTCTAATTCTCCAATATTTGACCTGAAGGGAAAAAATATATGACAAAGTTCGACTACATCATCATGACAAATACTTAATTATCTTAATTATAACAGAGAACAGTTAAAGTTAAATATGTATGTCAAACCATTTTAACAGTGCCTCCATTTCCATTATAACTTGAGTCAATACGATCACATTTTCTTATATCTCATGTAATTAACTGAAAAAATTTATCTTAGGTCAATAGTGTGACTTTTCTACTTTATCATGCCAATGGAAGCCATATGCATTCCAATTAAGAGCAATGCCAGCTGGAAGGTTGGCTGAGGCAAGCAGGCACGCACGCAAGCAAGAAAATGAATAAAACGCGGGTTTATACATGCTGAAGAATAGTAATGCAGAGAGGCATGGAGACTAAGACAAGCAGATGCAGATAGGTGCAATTCATCAGGTTATTGTCACTTGAAGGAAAAACTGATGACATAACTGAGATATGTTTCCTAAAATGAGTAATCGTAGAAGACCCGATATCTGATTCTGGTATCCTATAAATAAATGATGAAAATTTTGGAGTCAACCTGATGCTCTGCATAACACAGAAGAACAAGCCACAAAACAATAAGAGATATTACAGGAGGGACAGGAGGAAATAAAGACCATGATGAGTGTTAAGATAAACGCACAGGAAACACTTACGGAAATGACCTACGAAAGAGAAAATATACATCAACTGTGATGCTGCTGATAATCATCATTATTACTACCATATGAACACAAAAATGAGGATAAGAAATAGCCATCATTTATTTATCTGTAGCTGTGCTGACATTCACTGCCAAATTAGAATAAACAGTCAAATTGTGCTGTCTCTCTTCACAACAACCATAGTGGCTATACATTCCAATAAGTTACGAAAAATACTCTGCATATAATTCCACACGATAATGTTCACAACAGCACGGAATAATCCAGCTCTTCGAGTAGTCTTCTTAGACGCACCTGTGCAGCCTGTACTTACCTCATCTCTCTGCACTGACAGCAAGACGCTTACCTCTACCCAGAAGGAAGTAGTGCACGATGTCTGCATGCGGATGGTCAACTGACATGTCAAAGCAAGACATTCTCACGGAAGGCCAGCTCCTGTGCTTGCACCAGGTATATCTGTAAGACAATATCGAATATCAGTAAAAGATTCTGAGACATTTTACAGGTTTGGAGAATGCAATGGATACAATGGATCTCTGCTGAAGAATAAGGAACATTTCAGTACGCTTTTCACTTCTCATACTTTTCACAGACAGGCTGTATCTACTTGTATGTATTGCCAAATAATGGAAACAGTGCACACGTTACAACAGAAACTTTGGCCCATCAGTTCACCTGTTCACCAGTGTTCTAAGTCAGCACGTGCAACCAGGGCAGCAGATGCACAGGGTACTGCCCATCCCCTCACATTACTGGCATGTGAGAGAAATGTCTAGCCGAGGTTCAGTCACAAGGGAACGATGTGGAGAATAATACAGCAAGTATCTGCAAACCACATCATTGCTCCTAACATCAAAATTGAACTCTGAATTTGTAGCCACCTTCACATTTATGGACACAAGTGTGTTAAAGTGGTCACACTTGTGACTTGTATTCCAAGGAGCCATGGTTTGAATTCTGCCCAAGGCACTGACTACCCTGACTGGCTGGGGACTTTTTTCTGGTTTTCCTCACTCCCTTCAGGAAAAAGCTGAGGCAGTAACTTAAATTATACTATTACTGCTTCCATCCACATCTCTTCCAATCGTTATTACCATCTGATGCAGTTTCAGTCTCATTTACTGTCGCTGAACTACAAATAAAAAATAAACAGGTGTGGAACAACTTCCAGCTCCAAATACAGGCAGATGCTGGCACGGCACCTCATTCTAGATCACAACTGCCTCTACATATTCCGACCTACTGACAGTATTAGTATACAAACCATAAATAAACAAAATTAAGAAAAACAAAACAACTTCTGAAACCAAAGTTTTCAAATAATTATCATCATCAATACATTCCAAACAGCACAAAACCAGTCACTACAATTCATTAACCTCTGACGCTGTGTTGAGTCACGGCTGCTCTGGGTGGAGGCACCTGTGTCCTCTCTTTATCACATCTTCCACAGCTCCTGGGTGCTCTACTATTCTGCAAGCTAAGAAAAGACCCACAATGGCCATTTGGCTCTGATGTAACAGGGTGCCTAGGAGAAAATGTTTCCCCCAGTATAATATATCTAAAAACATCAGTACTTATAAAATAATCATTTGCAATCATGAAAACACAACAGAATTAATTATTTCTATGTTTCTTTTACTTCCTTTCACAGTGAAAGGCAAAAACACAAATTCTCACTCTACGATCAGTGAGGTATAGTATGTTATGCGAAGTGTATCACTGCAACAAAATAACTTTCTTCGTAAATATTCAGTTTTTCTTGGTAGTAATTGGTCTAGAAGTGAACACAGAAACAACTAAATATATATTTATGTCTTGTCCTTAAAGACAGGGCAGAATCATAACAAAAAACATAGCTAATCAACTCTTTCAAGGAGTTGGAACGGTTAAATAAATATTTTGCAAAAAAAAAAANATGAAATGTGAAACTCTGCACAGAAACTCAGATGACCGTAATCGTTACAATAGTTTCTGAATGGACTGCCGTTTTATGTTTAATTAATACATATGTGCCACTTTTCAACATAAGATTACAGGCCATTTTGTGCATGGAGTTTACATATGGGGTCAGTGTGAGTATCAGAACAGACAGTGAAGCTTTCACTGAAGACCATTAGCTGATAGATCACTGTCAAGTTGATGCGGAATGTTTCATTGAGGTAGAATCCTGTCTCTATTATTAAACTGTTACGAGAAGGAAGAAATATAAGCACGATGAAGAAGAGTACACCGAGGAGCTACTTAACATGTACTCTTCGATACATGTTAAAAGAGTGATGCGATCAGCTCAGCAGACTCCTACAGTGGCATTAGAGTTTGAATCTCCATTCCTTCAACATATATGTTGACTGCAGCTTGGAGCGGTTTTCTTCAGTTATTCCATGCAAATGTCACACTACACTAATGCCATGATGTTCCCATCCTATTCCTGTTCAATCAAATCTTACTGTCTCATTCCGTTCTACATACACTCTCAGATGACACAGCATCGATAAAAAGCATGAGAACCAATTTGCCAAAGGCAGTCCACTCACTGCAGTAACAACGCTTTGAGGGTCAAAGTAGGACAAGCTCCACAAGAGAAGCTATAGCAGTCTAGTTCATGCTAAAGGCCACAAGAATGAGCAAACATCACACAAGATCTGCATATAAGAAAACACCGTTAACAGCCCGTGGAGGCCCATAGGTGTGCGAGACGTTAAGGTTCCCACATTTTCTAGACAATCGGCTCGCAGATGGCGGTAAGGTTGTCAGCCTTACGCGCCAGCCGCTCTTTACCACCTACATTCCAAGAATATTACTGGTACTCATTTTCTGCTAGAGGCTTGAATCGACAAAAAAAAAATAATCCAATGACCTCATCGGGATTCAATCCCATGGCCTTCCGGCTTGTAGCTCATTACCTCAACCAACAGCTGTACTGTCATGAAAACTGTTGCCCCCTGGGGTGCCAACCTGCTGTCTAGGTAACTGAAGTTATGAGCTACGACATGGATGGCCAGAGTGCGATCCCTGCTAGAAAGGTAAGGGATGCTACTTTCTTCGACACTGTTCGGGGCAGCACTGAGGCCCAACCACCATACCACTACAGATAAACCTAAATGGGGATCCTTCCATAGTACAGGCAGCTGCATCTTCAAAATAATCACGTTCAGNTCCAGAGTACAATATTCATTTCTGCCTGAAATAATGTCTCTTTGCCCTGATCAACTGGATGCCACGCATCAAATTATGGGGAAAGTACTATTAACAAGATTGTGAAAATATACAGCGCACACTTAACACTGACATTTGGCAGAAGGATTTACGATTCAAAAAATTAAGACTATGCTGAACTCTTACCTTGTCACCACCAGCCACTGAATTCACACGCAACTATTCACTGTCGGGTCAAGATACTCACAATGATGAGAAGTCAAAGATATAGTGCCCCTCAGAATGAATTTCAGATTTCTGAAATATGAAAGTCCAAAACTGAGCTCATTATGTCACTATTAATTACCTCACCAAATGTAGGCCTAAGAACTACACAGAAAATGTATTGGCCATAAATGGTGCACTGTTCTTTAGAACTTCTGTTCAAAATATTATTCCCTAATTTGAACATTTAACCAGATGTGGCCAGAAATGCATGTGGGGCCTTCATTTAAAATGGTCATTAAAACATTTGCTCTCCTCCATGCTGCTTTCTTGCTTGGCTCATTCTCTCACTTACAAGATGGACATAACACTCTACTCTCAAGTGTATCCCGAATATCAACAGACTACACAGCTTTGTATTCCAGAAGACAAGAGCTCTCAAATTCCGATCGAAACAAAACTCATTAAAATGGAGCATACCTTATGCTTTACATGTCCAACATCATCTTTTAAAACGTGAAACCATTTCAGGAAATTTCAAAACAAACAAGATGTAAACTTCTACTAGATAACACTGTGTCATTCAACATAGAATCTAGACATCTTTCATAAAGTTTCATGTGCCCTGCAGTAAATACTGTCCTCAATTTTAATACGATACTGCAGCTCGCCTCCAACTAGGGCACAGGTCAAGAAAACGCCTGTCTATATATCCACAACCCCACGTCTTCGTGGCGCAAGCGTACTGCTCAATTACTTAAGCACCGTAAGAACACCCACAACCTTCGTGCTTCTTCCTAGGTGGAAACCCACACAAAAAGCAACAGGACTGTGTATCTTACCTCTGTTATTTTTAAACAAGAGGTCGGAATACAGAAGATTCATGCATTCTCGAAATTCAATGCGATCTCGGTTTATTTTCCTATGAAATTCTGGGTCCTGGAATAAGTAAACTTTGTTGCATTTTCTAAGGATATATTTTGCATCTTTGGCGATAAGACATGGGCATATACTTACCTTTCTCTGGAGTGCAAAAAAATAGCCTGGCTAAAAGAGTGATTGTGGCAGACCCGATATTTGATTCTGGTATCCTACAAATAAAAGATGAGAATTTTGGAGACAACCGGACGCTGTGCATAATGCAGAAGAACAAGCCAATAAGAGAAATTACAGGAGGGGCAGGGGGAAATAAAGACAATGGTAAGTGTGAATATAAGCACAGAGGATGGAAAGACAAGAGAGCAGTAACAACATAGGAAAGAAACATCCATGAAATGTGATGCTGCTGATAATCACCATATCATACCACATGAACACAAAAAAAAAAGGTACGAAATAGCCATCACTTATTATCTGTAGTTATGCTGACATTAGCTGCCACATTAGAATAAACAGTCAAATTGTGCTGTCTCTCTTCACAACAAACATAGTGGCTATACATGTCAGTAAGGTATGAAAAATACTCTGCATATAATTCCACACGATAATTACAAATGATAAAACAATTCCATCCAGTGTGACAGTTGAAGCTTTTTGCTTCACTTCTTAGCACCCTAACATGTTTCGGTCTCTATAGACCATCATCAGAGGGAACATCAATACTTTTAGAAACTACTATTACATTGGGTGCTTTGAATTTTAAAATACATAAATATACAATATTTGTGAAGTGGGGGCGGAACACAATCGAGTACACTGCATTTATTTCAGCCTTCCATGAAGCCTGTTTAACAGTAGGCTTTTCTGTAGACATTTGAAGACCATATGTAATGGTCATGTTAATTAATTTTATTGTAGGGAAGAAATGGAAAGTTTATCTTACAGGTATTCAGAACTCTTCCATAATATTACTGCCTTAACCCTTTCACTGCTAGTATGTTAAGTAACTCTCAGTAATTTTCATTTCATGCATCCTGTTGTGTTATAATATACAACTTCTTTATTACAACCATCACCCTCGGTGCTGAACTAATTTTGAATAAATCTTATATAAATAATTAAAGTGCAAAGTATGAAAATTTGTGATAAAATGTAACTAATCTTACCTCAGACAGGGAACAGGCATCAGATGTTGCAAAAATGTTGAATTATTCAGTATTTTTCAGAGGGGAAAAGTCCATTAAATTNCCTGGCCACCACTGTCCGCCATGTTCCAAAGTCACTATGTCACATGTTGACCAAATTCCACAACTTTATTTAAAACTATTATAGAAAGAACTGTTCACTATACAAAGCCATTTATACTAGCCCTGTGAAATACCCGCACCACATGACCATGGAGTGCATGCCTCATGGTCCTCACGGTGTACCTGCAACCTTTACATTTCTTAAGCTAGAGGGCAGAAGAATGAAGCAATTAAAATGGATGATGCTTCATTACGTNCCCAATAGATGACTCTATGAACCCGCCAAGTTTGAATCAGATTGGTGCAAAGAAACCTGAGATTTGAAACTCTAAAGTTGCAATACGGGTTTTGTTGATCGCAGCAAGTCCACCATGTTTTTCAGCAGCAGCAGCAGCAGCAGTGTTAGGGCTAAAGTTATAAATAAATGGAAAGGGTGGATCAGATACCATGTTACTACTTTCATTTCTGAAAGCTGTAAAATCCCCAGTTTCCCCACCACAAACGTGAAATAGTTCCTAGCAGCCATTTTTCACCCTCTCACTCTCCGATCCAAGGTTGGTTCTTTAGTGGTAATTTTCCCACACTACCATATCTGACCAATGTCACAACAATGCACTATGATACAATACTTTTATTCAATATGCAAAATGTTCACTGTATGTTCTTTTTTCTTTCTTACATTCATGTTACAGGTTAACTACTATAAACCCAGTAACAACGCATCAACTTTTCTGTGGGTCACTTTATGACACTCCCACACAAAACTGTCAAATGACATGATAACAGGAGGGACTCAAAGAATCTGGAAAGAACTAGCCATGACTTGACACACTAACCCAGAATTTTAATGAAGGGACTGAGGAAAAGCATGCACAACCTTCAGTTAGGGTGGCTGGTGTCCCAGCTAAGGTTTGAAGCAAGAGTCAACACAATTTACTTCCATGCTAACCTGTTCAGTAACAAAGCACCAAAATCATAGTTTCCAGTTCGTTCACTTCCCTGCCAATTTTGATAACATTAATTTTTCTGATATATTACCTATATTAGAGTCAGATGTAAATCATTATCAATGTATATGTGATTTATTTCTCATGCTGTTAATACCTAAATTTAGTGTATCAGTCTCACTACGTATCCTCAGGGGGTATACATATTATTCAGGAAACTTTACACTTTACATACATAAAAACAAGGATTTAAAATCATTCACAAAATTTGTAGGAGATATTACAACCAATAATTTGTTAAAATTCAGTTATGCAGGTTGTCACTGCATTATGTGATTATGGTGGTGGTATATTCTTTTTGTTTTTGATTGTCAGTAAGAAGCTCTGCAGGCCAGTTGCAGTTCCTGGTGGTCGAAGCGCTTGACGGTTTAGGTACTGGAGATGGGTAGCCTTGTGCGTGTTGAGCTTTGTAGACAACAGACAGCAGCAGACGGTTTACCGGTGGACATAGAGAGTACTGTCAGAGAGATATATCAGTATTCCCACATTTATACTGCGTGTGTTCAAACACTAAAGAATTTTTGTAACTGCTAATGTGGAACATCACATCAAAACGTGACGGCTTTCTCTGATGCCTGCAGTTACAGGGACAGTCGTTGTGTACCAAGCTCTTGTTTCACATTTCTCTCAACTGAGAAGTTCCCTACCCTGCTGAAGAACTTCTCTAAAGTAAAAAACCCTTTCCGTATCTAATTTTTCTATAAAATCAACTGAGATGTTTAATGCTCTGTTGATTTTATAGAAAAATTTTATAGAAAAATAGGAACTTGAAGAAAGGGACTGTTTCAGCAACAGAAGTGAAATGCATAACTGATGCCTTGTTGGTGACAGCTGATAACAAGTCTCCAAGAAACAAATCTTCTCATCGAGATGAAAGATGCAGGTGAAGTAACATCACATAAGTTTGACTTCCATGTGGGCAACTTTTATGTCACAACTAAATACATTATAGAATGGATCCTTCCACTTCATGATCTGAAGGTGTCATGGATAATATTACACAAAAATCACACCTGGGAAAATGTTCGTAAGTCACCATCATTTATGAAGAAGAAAATAATCCTTACTCAGCCACCTGATGAAACTGGATTTGATGAATATTGTTGAGTTTCAAAATACATGAACGAGAATTCTGGAATTTTAAAGAAGATAATACTAGCACCATCACAGAAATGCAGCTGTGGAAACTGTCTTCACTTGTAAATGTCTTATGGATAGATGAAACAAACTGGTTACAAGTGTCCACTATGAAATAAAGAATTACTGCTACATTTTGTTCAACTTGTAGAGCGAATGCCTTACCAAGGAAGCTCTGGATGGGCTTGGAGACTTCAAATTAGGAGGGCAAATTATTCAAACTGTGAAATATGCAGATGACCTTGTGTTAATGGCTAAGGAAGAAACTGTGCTACAGGGCATGATTGATAGACTAATTGAAATTGGAAGGTGCTATGGCATGGAAATGAATGTGGAGAAAACAAAAGTAATGAAAATTTCGAGACAACCAACCCCAGTCACAATAAAGATAGACCAAAAACAACTGGAGAATGTGAAATGTTTTAAATATTTGGGTAGCTTGTTAACAGATGATGGAAGGTGTACTTGTGAAATTAAATCTAGGATTGCCATGGCAAAAGCTGCATTTAGCAAGACGAAGAATCTTTTTACCAACAAACTGGACTTAAATTTGAGAAAAAAACTAGTGAAATGCTACATTTGGAGCATGGCTTTGTATGGTGCTGAAACTTGGACACTTGGGGCAGTAGATCAGAAACACCTGGAAAGCTTCGAAATGTGGTGTTGGAGAAGGATGGAGAAGATCAGTTGGACCGATTATGTGAGAAATGAAGAAGTGTTATTTAGAGTCAGTGAGCAGAGAAATATCCTACATGAAATAAGAAAACGGAAGGCTAATTGGATTGGTCATATCTTACGCAGTAACTGCCTTGTAAAAGATGTTATTGAAGGAAAGATAGAGGGGCGGATAGAAGTGACCAGAAGACGAGGAAGAAGATGTAAGAAGATGCTTGATGACCTTGGGGACAGAAGAGGATATTCTCATTTGAAGGAGAAAGCTCTAGATCGCATTAAGTGGAGGAACTGTTTTGGAAGAGACTGTGGACCTGTCCTCTGACAGATTACTGATGAATGAATACAACTTTACCAAACTTCTGCTAAGGCAATTTTTTTTCTTTCAGAATTCTCTACACCATTCTAACTCCCTACACGCACCTACCACCACAAACATCAGTAGGGTAGAAGCGTGTATGGTTATGAAACAGATGTTTTAGCGTAGCCCCAGATTACAGGCGAAATGAAAATATAAAACGCAAATTCTTAAAACATTATGTGTATAGGCTCCTAACCTACAGTCTCCTGAGGTAAGAGGACAACCAATTCTAAATACAAATACGTCTGGTGATTACGTGGCTCAATAATGGCTGCATTTCGTGTATACAGCTTAACTTACCACTGTACTTTCCTTCCCATCCTTCCGAGTTCCATATCCTGTTCACTTTACCACGCTTTGACATTATTGTAATTAGAAATGAAAATGTCTACACTTTTTTCACCATACTTCTTCGTTTTAACACACACTGGCTCGCACACACGTCAACCAGGGATATTTCTTCCGGGGTAAGCCGGCCGGCGTGTGAAACTGATCACGCACCTCTGTCTAGTGTCCAGTTAAAAATATTGAAGACATCTCCACTCCCACATACTTGTTAATGGCGTTGTGCTTAATTAACTAAATAACAAAAGTGACAAATTGCCTCTATTATTTGCTTTCCAACACTTTCCATTATGCTGTGCGTGGATTTGCTAGTTGCCACGGCTCAACTTTGCTCCTCGTCCTCGCTGCTGTCGTATAACTAACGGGACAAGTACCGAACCCCTCCACAGCCTCCACATCACTGTCACAGATGACTGGCTGGCGCGCTGTATACATAATGGGTCGCAGTAAGCACCTCCCCTCAAACCCCTTGACAGGTATTACATCATCGTTCTGGCTATTGTCTGCACGAACAAGTCAGCGGTACTTCTATGATACCAAGATCATCCCAAGGTCATGTCACGACATTACTGTATTTTATCAGCCTTCCATAAAGCCTGTTTAACAGTAGGCGTTTCTGTGGATATCAGAAGACAGGGAAGAAATGAAAATTTATTTTACGGATATTCAAAACATGAAATATTTCAGTGCATACATAATTAATTTTAAAATTGTACGATTAATAGTGTTATATTCATTTCATGATTACAGTTAAATGGTAGATTTTTGTTGATATGTATTTGTCTGATGATGGCCGATAATGGCCGAAACATGTAGCAAAGCCACAGCTGTACGCTGACTTTGATGTTTTACTATTTGCTGTGTTGTGACGGTTCATTAAAGAGTTGTAAGTCTAAGGTTGTAATAATACTGACACTAGCAAACTATGTTACCAGAAGATCAAGGTTGAAGAAATAACTGTTGCAGCCGCTCACGCTGGTTCCCCTTCGCTCATATGTCTCTACCCTGAAGATGGAGGCGATACGTTCCTCTGAAATGTCGATTCACCCAAGATCTACACAGCCCCACCATTTAACCATTTAACTGTAATCATGAAATG
>NW_019720178.1:14074-14974 GCF_002891405.2 Cryptotermes secundus
GGGGGCTGAGTTGCCACTTCGCGGAATACACCTGCGACTCTGATTTCCAAGGTAATCCAAATGTCATATCACAATATCAGTTTGAACTAATGAGAGTAAGACACAATTCCATTCCATGCATGCCAGTATTTTTCGTTGGACTCGAGAAACTATTCAGGCAATTTTTCTTTTACCGAAGTTGAAAAGTGTGGGCGGAACACAATCGAGTACACTTTATTTATTTCAGCCTTCCATAAAGCCTGTTTAACAGAAGACGGTTACTGTTTATATTCGAAGACCAGTTGTAACGGTCATGTTAATTTTACTGTAGGGAAGAAATAGAAACTTTATATTACGGGTATTCAAAACTCTTCCATAATAGTATACAGCTAGTATAAAAAATGTTTCTGTGCATGTATCTGATATATATATAATGATTATGGCACTGCAATTAAAGCAGAGGTGTGATGTAATGGTTAGCATGCTTGCATTGCGAATTGAGGGTTCAGGTTTAAATACTAATTACGATTTTTTTTTATTTTTTTAATTATGAGTATCATTCCATTCCTACATTTTGTGTTCACTTTTATTCATTATACCTTCACATCAAATGGGTTGGCAGAACACCAACACTGTAGACTCATATTCTGGAGGTTCTCATTTCAGATCCCAGCCAAGATATGTGTATTGGCTGTCCTGAGTGAAGTTCTCTATGGGTTTCCTCTGTCGCTCCAGCCACATACCAGGATGGTATCTTGGTTAGGCCATGACTGTTTCATTCCAAATCCTTTCTAATTTGTTATTCATCTATTGTCTTCTACCATTTAATGCTATATAGTCTAGCTACTGAGAGCATTGCAGAATAATACACCCATACCTTCATTGCCTAACAGTGTATGTTTCTGATAAGTCCATTTGCTC
>NW_019720179.1:0-220 GCF_002891405.2 Cryptotermes secundus
ATATTTGATTGGTTGATTATGACTTTGGCCAGGTTCCAGTCTGCCGTGTTCATCTTGCTTTGGCAAGTGTCCAGGTTCTGCTAACCCTGCCCATCGTCCAAATTGTCAATTAATTTTGAATCAGGAAAGTTGACCCTGAATAATTCATTCAGCGTTTCCCTTCCTATTTGAGTATACTTTCCGTTAGGCAGCTTAATTGTGCTGACCTTGTTGGTCGCCT
>NW_019720179.1:245-406 GCF_002891405.2 Cryptotermes secundus
TGGTACATCATTGATCTCCTGGCAGTGTCTTCTCCATGAGGATCACTTGGCTTCCCTTATTTCTTTATTGTAACAAGTAAGGGCTTCCTAATAGGTGTTCCATTGCCCTGTTCTTTTAGCTGTATTAAAGAGCCTTCTCGTTTTGGTTCTAAGCCCACTCA
>NW_019720180.1:0-461 GCF_002891405.2 Cryptotermes secundus
GGAATAGGGAAAACCTTATTGAAGGGTTAATTTCATCCGTTGTTAGGGACATTCCTACACAACGGTCTGTTGTTATTCCGTTTGTCGCTGTGGGAACTCAACACTTTCCATGTATTCGTTGTCGCTGAAGTATGCGTTGCTATTGCAGCCGTTGCGCAGCGATGGACGTCATATAGTACGTCACAGTATATATCATCATCATCATCATCANGTCAGACGACAAATTCACAGTCTCTTCCAAAACAGTTCCTCCACTTAATGCGATCTAGAGCTTTCTCCTTCAAATAAAAATATCCTCTTCTGTCCCCAAGGACATCCAGCATCTTCTTACGTCTTCTTCCTCGTCTTCTGGTCACTTCTATCCGCCCCTCTATCTTCGCATACATGGTGTGTCTGCTTTTGGAAAGACATTCATTCATTCATTCATTCATCAGTAATCTGTCAAGACGACAGGTCCACAG
>NW_019720180.1:507-1389 GCF_002891405.2 Cryptotermes secundus
GTCACTTCTATCCGCCCCTCTATCTTTCCTTCAATAACTTCTTTTAGAAGGCAGTTACCGCCTAACATATGACCAATCCAATTAGCCTTCCGTCTCTTATTTTGTGTAGGAGACTATATACATATATACCACAAAATTTGTAAGCAACACAAATTAAACTCTCCTGAAACACTTCTATTTGTTCTTTAACAATGTGCGTTGTGACAGCAGCTTGACTCATGCCGTGCACAACTGAGACTAAGGCCCCCCATACACACAGTTTGGCCTCCAGTTCGCCCTGCACAGTTGAAGACTGAAAGGCAAAACTGACGTGTGTGGTGCGGCCGGCCGGCCAATCGTTTGGACTGTTGGCCTGTGGGGAAACCCGTCAGTCTGTCAGTTCTGCCTGCAGGACCGTAGCACGTGACGTGTGTGACACAACATTATAGGCTGGAAGACCGTGATTGTGGCATTAAGCCTGCCGCTTTATCTGCGCGTGTATGGGGACGAAAGGGAGGGGGTAAACTGTCACAGTTTTGCCTGTAAGGCCGGTCGGAAGGCCAAACTGTGTGTGTATGGGGGGGCCAAAAGAAGTTTCGAGAACTGCATTTTGTCAGGCCAATGTACTTTCCACTGTTTGGAACTTGGAACACTAATCCGGAGCCTCGACTGGTCTCGCAACCAAGTCGCCTCATCACCTCCCCAGACTTCAAATGCAGTGGCACCACAAAAAGGAGAAACCAAATTCCATCTGCAATCGCGTAGCCTTTAGAGTAGGGCAGCAACTGCAGCTGCGCAGTTCTCATTTGCAGTTTCACATGTTCTCACATACCTCAGCGTCAAATGCAGATAGAACTCCTTCATATTTAATCACAGTCGTTTCAGAACAGAAGGGCATATTAT
>NW_019720181.1:0-1582 GCF_002891405.2 Cryptotermes secundus
CCAAACTTCACGATGTCACATCCCAGATGACAGCAAACTAAATGATTAATAATAAGCAAGGAACTATCTATCCATCTATCTATGGCTCCACAGCCCCTGTGGACCCTAGCTGCCCCCTCACTTTCCCATACACGGCTTGAAGGACTCCCTCCGACTCAAGGCATGGATGTCTGTGTTTGTTTTGTGTTATGTAGCGGCCTTAACATCACTTGGGTCAATACTTTATGGAATCAAGTGACTATTTCGACACCACCACGTACAAAATCCTGCACTTCATTCGAAGCGCAGGATTGCTGAGGGCATAATCAAAAGGGGAAGCACAATAACCACTGTAGGTCGCGGTGCAAGGGCCGAGAAGGCCTACCCCTCATACGTTCATTAACTCATTCATTCATATGTAGCGGCCTTGCAACGGGCTCAGGGATACAAAGAGTCCTGCCAACTGTCTTAGATTAAGAAACCGAAGTGAAACGAGTGAGAGCAACAGAAATAGAAGTAGTAGTAGTAGTAGTAGTAGTAGTAGTAGTAGTAGCTGTGGTGGTAGTGGCAGTAATGCCACTTGTACCTGCTGACAAAGTTGACAAATGTCTGAGGTTAGATCCTTTCATGTGTTCCTGTTGAAGTTCTGAACGGGTCCTCACCCTGGGCGATTTGCTCAGTTTTGTGTCAACATTAACAAAATTTCGTGGTTCATAACATTTACACAAAATCACGTCTCTCTGTGTCATCATATGAAATTGCAACAATCCCTATGAGTGTGGCGCACGAGAAACAGATTGTCACATAAAGCTTATGACTACGTTTGAACTTAACAGACCCTTTAGTACAGAGAACTTGATGCAGTAGAAGCAGTTTAATGTAATTACGCTTGTATCTTCCAGAAACAGACTGATTCCAGTTCATGGAAATGGCAGGAATTTGGATTCTTTTTAATAACAGTGACATTTGTTAACGTCTTCTTTGTTATCGAGACAAGTTCGCTGGGTCATAGGTTATTTAATGAGGCCATATGAACTGAAAGTATGAATGTTCTTCCAGAGAACATGAATTACAAGCAGAATTTGAGGTTCTGTCTTCTGGGATGTAGTGCCGTGTAGTCCGTTGAGGGTCGGCCAACGTTTCGGGGGAGGGTGTCACCTTCATTGGGACAAGGAGGAAGCCAGCGTGAAATATGTAGTAAGCTGAGCCTGACCCTGAAGATGGAAGCGACTTTTCCTCCGAAACATCGGTTAACTTTCAGCGGAATACATGAAACTTTATCCCAGAGGATAGAACTCTTCATGCATTAGTTGTTTGTAAATAAAGTGTTTGGTGAAATTGACTTGAGAGCTGAAAGGATTTGGTTAAGAAGGATATTGCATGATGAAGAGCTTCGTAATTTATACGTACATGTCATATGATGTCACTGGAGTAATGAGACAGCCAATGGAGTAGGTGCGCAGATCCAATTTGGAAGATAAGAATTACATCCAACAAGTTCACAGTATATTACAACTTTTGTCTCGTGTAGAACATAAGGAACATTATATAAAAATCACTGCATACGATAAAATAAACAAAAGAAGTAACAAACAGCGACACC
>NW_019720182.1:0-554 GCF_002891405.2 Cryptotermes secundus
ATAGGCCTGACGGCCGATAACGTTCGAAATGAAGTAGCTACAATTCACAGATCACAGGAAATATTAAAAATTATGGCCCTCTACATACAGATATCTTCTTTGCAATTAACTGTCTCGTTAAAAACACAGTCACAACGATCATTCCTGCACTTACAGCACGCCAGACATCAACTTTCACTGGATGCAGCAGGACTTCGTGGGTTAGATGTGGATTCTGTAAACTCCAATAGCAGTTATTTTGCGTATTTATGTATCCCTGCAATTGAAATGGCGCTTCATCAGAAAAAATGTCAACTGCGGATCAATCTCACCTTCGACGACCCTGTTAGTTGGATCGCGCGGCGCAAGTCGTGGATTCCTGTTGTTATATGGGTTTTATAGGGTGTAAGCTTCAGCAGTTGTGTTGCCGTTCTTGCACTAGATTTTGACACTCTAGTCTCTTGAACTAGACGTTTCAGTAATTTTCTAAATGTATGTTCAAGCCTGGCCCCTGTGTCATCTAACTTCTCCTCGAAGCTTATGTTTTTGTTTCTTGTCTGTTAGAAGTCCCATTA
>NW_019720183.1:0-746 GCF_002891405.2 Cryptotermes secundus
AGCGATATGACTGCAAGAGGCAGATCGTGCACGTTGGCGTGATCTCATGATCTATGGCGTCTCGGATGAGGTGCAGATTGGTATGGATGGTTTTGTTTGGTATACAGTAGCTTTGGTCTGTGGTGATGAGGTCTGGGAGCACTGATGTTATTCTTCCAGCTAGACATTTTGTTATTAATTTGTAGTCGGTATTAAGTAACGTTATGGGTCTCCAGTTTGATAATACTGTTAGGTCGCCTTTTTTTGGGATTAGGGTTATTATTCCATTATGCATGGAAGCTGGCAGTTTTCCTTCCTGCATACTTAAGTTTGCCACTCGTACGAGCAGAGGGCCAAGTTCATTCCAGAACTTCCTGTACAATTCATATGTGAGCCCATCCAGTCCGGGTGATTTTCCTGGATTTGAATTTTGGAGCGCTGTCGTCAGCTCCTGTATGGTGAGGGGTGCGTCGCATTTTTCACGTCTTTCTTGATCAAGCGATGGTAAGTTGGAGAAGATGTCATCCCTTATATCTGGTTTGTGTCCTTTCGTACTGTAGAATTCTTGGAAGTGTTTCCGTAGTTCTGTTCGAATTTCATTAGGTTCGCTTAGAAGGGTGTCGTGTACTTTTATGGCCTGAAGCTGCGGCTTTTGGGTGTGAAAATTTTTATGGGGATAAATGGGTAGGAGTGTGTTTTTTGAGTGTGTGTTTAGGTTGTAATTTTTTAATATTTGTCGTCGGGCATCTTGCTGAAATTTGTTTTGT
>NW_019720184.1:0-479 GCF_002891405.2 Cryptotermes secundus
GAAAAGGCTGACAATAATGAAATAGGCATATAGTTGGCTGGTTCATATTTCTTACCACTTTTGAAAATTGGCTTAACGACAGCAAATTTCATTCTGTCTGGAAACGTTCCCTGGGCAAGGGATTGGTTACAAATGTAAGTTAGTGGCGAAGTTATATATGGCATACTTGCTTTTAAAATTCTAGTGGGAATTTCATCATAACCATGTGAAGACTTGGTTTTCAAAGATTTGATTATCTTTCTAATCTCAGCAGTTGAGACATACTGCCATTTGATAGATCTAAAGGTAGAGGTGTATTTATTGCCCAGATAGTATAATGGGCTGATGTTGGTTGGAGTTTTGTTATTGTTTAAATCATCTATAATTGTCTGAGCTACTGAGGTAAAATATTCATTAAGTACGTTTGCAGTGCACTTTTTATTCTGTATCATAAAGTTATTGACTTTCAGCGATTGGGGTTCATCCTTCTGAGTTTTAGA
>NW_019720185.1:0-1084 GCF_002891405.2 Cryptotermes secundus
CTTATTTGTTTAATTGCTTACTTTGCGTGACATTCTTTCTAGATATTTGGAGAGCTTGCTTGCTTTGATTTGCTAGCTTGCTAGCTATGTGTTTGCTAGCTTTTTAGCTTTGCGTTGAGAGCTAGCTAGTTTTGCGTTTCTAGATTGCTAGCTTAGCGTTGCTATCTTTCAATGTTTGCGTTGCAATCTTGCTAGCTTTGCGTTCCTCGCTTGCAAGATTTGCCTTACTAGCTTCCGAGATTGCTAGATTTGCGTTGCTATCTTGCTAGCTTTACGTTGCTCTCTTGCTATCTTTGCTTCGGAATTTTTCTAGCTTCGCGTTGATAGCTTCCTAGCTTTGAGTTGCTAGATTTCTAGCTTGCTAGATTTGAGTTCCTATCTTGCTCGCTTTGCGTTTCTAGCTTGCTAGCATTGCGTTGTAAGCTTGCAAGCTTTGCGTTGCTAGCTTCCTAGCTTTGCGTTGCTATCTTGCTGCTTTTGTGTTACTAGCTTCCTAGCTTTGCGTTTCTAGCTTGCTAGCATTGCGTTGTAAGCTTGCAAGCTTTGCGTTGCTAGCTTCCTAGCTTTGCGTTGCTATCTTGCTGCTTTTGCGTTACTAGCTCCCTAGCTTTGCGTTGCTAGCTTGCTAAATTTGCGTTGCTAACTTTCCGTGGCTAGTTGGCTTGCTTTTCGTTACCAGCTTGCCAGGTTTTCGTTGCTAGCCGGCCAGCTGTTCTTTGCTAGCTTGCCAGCTTTGCGTTGCTAGCTTGATAATTTTGCGTTGCTAGCTTGCTATCTTTGCGTTTGTAGCTTGCTTGCTTTTCGTTGCTAGCTTGCTTTGCGTTGCTAGCTAGATAGCTTTGCGTTGCTAGCTTGCTAGCTTTGCGATGAAAGCTTGCTAGCTTTGCTTTGCTATCTTGCAAGCTTCGGGTATCTATTTTAATAGCTTTGCGTTAATTGCTTACTTGCTTGCTTGCTTGCTTGCTTTGCGTATCTTGCTTAATAGCTTTGCGTGGAGAGCTTGCTAGATTTGCGTTTCTAGCTTTCTCTTTTTGCGTTGCGATCTTGCTAACTTTGCGTTCCTCGCTTGCTAGATTTGCCTTGC
>NW_019720186.1:0-1098 GCF_002891405.2 Cryptotermes secundus
GTTTCTATCTTGCTAGCTTTGCGTTCTTTGCTTGCTTGCTTGCTTGCTTTGCGTTGCTTGCTTGCTTGCTGGATTTGAGTTTCTTGCTTTTAGCTTTGCGATGCTATCTTGCTAGGAATGCGTTGCTAGCTTGCTAGCGTTGCGTTCCTAGCTTGCTAGCTTTCCGTTGTTTTCTTTGTAGCTAAGCGTTCCTAGCTTGCTAGCTTTGCGTTGCCAGCTTGCTAGCTTTGTTTTCTAGCTTGCTAGCTTACCGTTGCTAGCTTGCTAGCTTTGCGTTGCTAGCATGTACTTTTACGTTGCTAGATTGCTTGATTTGCGTGGCCAGCTTGCTAATTTTGCGTTGCTATCTTGCTAAATTTGCGTTACAAGCTTACTAGCTTTGCGTTGCTAGCTTGCTAGGTTTCTGTTGCTAGCTTGCTAGCTTTGTGTTTCTACCTTCCTAGTTTTGCGTTGCTAGCCTGATAGGTCTGCGTTGCTAGCATTGCGTTGCTAGGTTTTAGCTTTTCTTTGCTAGCTTGCTAGTTTTGGATTGCTTGCTTGTTTCTTGCTTGTTTGCGTTTCTGGCATACAAGATTTGCGTTGCTAGCTTGCTAGCTTTGCGTGGCTAGATTGCTAGCTTTGCGTTGCTAGCTTGCTAGATATACTTTGCTAGCATTCTAGATATGCATTTCTAGCTTGCATTGTTTGCGTTGCTAGCTTGCTAGCTTTGCGTTGCTAGCTTGCTAGATAAACTTTGCTAGCTTGCTAGCTTTGCGTTTCTAGCTTGCTAGATTTTGCGTCTCTAGCTAGCTAGCTTTGCGTTGCTCGCTTGCTAGATAGCGTTGCTAGCTTGCTAACAATGCGTTGCGTGCTTGCTAGCTTTGCGGTGCTAGCTTGCTAGCTTGCTAGATTTGCGTTGCTAGCTCGTTAGCTTTGCGTTGCAAGCTTGCAAGCTTTGCTTTTCTAGCTTGCTAGTTTTGCGTTGCTCTCTTGCTGGGTTTCTGTTTCTAGCTTGCTAACTTTGCTTTGCTAGCTTGCTACATTTGCGTTTCTAGATTGCAAAATTTGCGTTGCCTTGCTTCCTTGCTTTACGATGCTAACTTGCTAGCTTTGCGTTGC
>NW_019720187.1:0-852 GCF_002891405.2 Cryptotermes secundus
TCAGTATCGAAGCAACGACAGATACACAGCATTGTTTTCGAAGGATATCAGTATCCGAGCAACGAAAAAATAACAGCACCATTGTCGAAGGACATCAGTATCGAAGCAACGACAGAATAACAGCATTGTTTTCGAAGGAATTTACAGTGGATACCATGTTAAAAAGAAGGACTATTCTTCAGTAAGTTAGACTACACATGGTGTGACGTAGCGCGGCTGTTGCACTTGCAGGACTGTAGCCAATATATCAAGTTTAATGGGCCGCGCCATAGCTCAAGCGGTTAGTCGCTGACTTCCCACCGCGGCGGTCCGGGTTCGATCCCGGGTCTGGTCAACTGGGATCTGTGGTGGACAGAGTGGCGCTGGGGCGGGTTTTCCCTGAGTACTTCGGTTTCCCTTGCCAATCTTCATTCCACTTAATTCTTCATCATCATAACCACCCGGGACAGGTACAATAGACCAATTAGTGGCCGCTGTGCACAGTGGACCCAGTTGGACTCCACCCCCACTAAGCGAATTAAAAAGAAAAGGCAAGTTCATGGTATGAACTGGGTATTAACATTACTCTGAGTGTTGTAGAAGGTAAATTACAGGCTAAAATTGTATTGTTTTTCTCTAGCATTGTATTTTGAAATTAAATTTCTAACAAACTTAACAATTCTCAGCTCTTTCAAGAGGTTTCTTCCCCGTGGAGTGAGGTTTCTGCCTGGGGGTGGGAAAGGAAGAAAAGCAATAAATAATTCTGCAACCAGATCTTTTNGTGTGTACTGCAGAGGTTCTTACAGACCATTTTTCTGACTTTGTTCTGTATCACTTCACGCATTTCCTTTGGGAGGGATATCAGTGAATTTA
>NW_019720188.1:0-1108 GCF_002891405.2 Cryptotermes secundus
AAGCTAGCAAGTTAGGAACCCAAAGTAACAAGCTAGCAACGAAAACTTAGCAAATTATCCACACAAATCTAGTAAGCAAAATACGCAAAGCAAGCAACCAAGCAAGGAATCAACGCAAAGCTCTCAATATAGAAATGCTAAGCTAAAGCTTGCAACGCAAACTAGCAAGCTAGCATCGCGAAGCTAGCAAGATAACAACGTACATCTGGCAAGAAAGCAACGAAAAACCTAGCAAGGTAGCAACGCAAAACAAGCAAGAGAAAACGAGAATCTAACAAGCTAGCCACGCAAATCTAGCAAGAAAGATATGCAAAGCAAGCAAGCAATCTATCAACGAAACCTAGCAAGATCCCAACGCAAATCTAGAAAGCTAGCAAAGCAAAATTAGCAAGTTATGAACGCAAAGCTGGCAAGCTAGCAACGTACATCTGGCAAGCTAGCAACGCAAAGATGAAAAGCTAGAAACGCAAAGCCAGCAAGCTTGCAACGAAAAGCTAGCACGCTAGCAAGGTTGCAACGCAAAGCTAGCAACTTTGAAACGCAAAGACAGCAAGCTAGCAACGTAAAGCTAGCAAACAGGAAGAGAAAAGCTTGCAATCTATAAACGCAAAGCCGGCAAACTATCAACGCAAAGCTGGCAAGCTAGCAACGCAAAGTTTGCAAGTTAGCAACGCAAAGATAGCAAGCTAGCAAAGCATATCTAGAAAGCTACCAAGCTAGAAACGCAAAGCTAGGATGCTAGAAAGCAGAGCTAGAAAGCTAGAAAGCTAGCAAGCTAGCAACGCCAAACTAGCAAGCTAGCAACGATAAGCTAGTAAGCTAGCAACGCAAAGCTAACAAGCAAGATACGCAAAGCAAGCAAGGAAGCAAGAACGCAAAGTTATCAAGATAGCAATGCAAAGCTCTCAAGCTAGCAACGCAAAGATAGCAAACTCTCAACGCAAAGCTAGGAAGCCAAGAACGCTAAGCTAGCAAGCTAGCAAGCTAGCAACGCAAAAATGGCAAGTTGGCAAAAAAATCTGGCAAGCTTACAAAGCAGATCTCACAAGCTAGCAACGTAAAGGTGGCAAGTTTTCAACGCAAAGCTAACAAGCTAGCAACGCAAAGC
>NW_019720189.1:0-1061 GCF_002891405.2 Cryptotermes secundus
TTGTTAGCAGTAAAATTTATACAACATGTTTTTACAGTGTTTAAAACAAATTTTTTAAAAACCAATCACTAAGTATAAAATAAACCTCATCTAGTAAATTCTTTAGGCGCCCAGAATTGGGATGTGATACCAAGACACTTGTATCGTCAGCAAATAAAATAGGTATACTGTTTAACTGCAAGATCTTAGGTAGGTCATTAATATAAATTATAAACAGCAGTGGTCCGAAAACTGAGCCCTGCGGAACCCCGTTTCTTACACTAACCCATTTAGATCATGTTAAAACATTTCCATATCTATTTCTAATTTGCGTTCTCTGATATCTATTATGTAAATAAGACTTATATAAATTAAGATGTTTATCCTTTATTCCATAGTACACTAATTTATCCAATAATACCTTATGACTGACACAGTCAAATGCTTTTTCGAGATCACAAAAAATCCCACTGATTAAAGTTTTTTGGTTGAGAGCATTCAATATTTCAGAAATTAATTGAAATATCACATTTTCAGTCCCCAAATTAGCTCTAAAACCGAATTGATGTGTACTTAGTACTTTATAGTCATTTAGATGGCATATCAATCTGCTATACATTACTTTCCCAAAAATTTTACTAAAAGAGGTAACGATTGAAGTCAGATATTTGTTTTTGGAAATCATAATCACTGTAAATGGTGCATCTGAAATACTCTTGTCTGACCATTGGCCTCAACCTGCAGCAATTTTAGGACTGAAAGTGTTTTGTTATAATTATCCCAACTAATGTATTCTTACATTCACAGATGTTTTACTAGCATTTAGTAACCACTTGCTTAGCATTATTTGTAGTTACACTTCATAGCAAAGGGAAATAAGACATCTGATTGCCGTGTTTATGCCCATGTATTGCAAGTTTTGTTTCATAAATTTGGCTTTGTGTTTTCCTAATATACAAGGATAAGTATACATTTTTGTGTTTTTTACTGATAATATGCCAATGGAAAGGTAAACTATTCCATGAAGACATATATGCGGGAGTGAAGCTATAGATCCACATATTCTTGACAGAAGCACTAGT
>NW_019720190.1:0-11928 GCF_002891405.2 Cryptotermes secundus
GATCACAAGGGAATCGAGGTACCAGAGAAATAAAAAAATAGGCCAGAGCCAAGAAGAGGACGTAAGAAAGAAGAGAAATCGAATATGGGCCGAGAATGTTCCGACTCCAAGGAAAGTGCATTATCGGGTTTGAATCAGATTTTTACGTTGGAACACAATGCAGTTTCTACAATTTTACTGGACTTTTATGTTTCACTTTTAGGCAAACTGTATTAGTACTGAGGAGGTGCATGAGGATCACCTGCAACACAAGTAACATAATTACGAACAAGTGAGTGTGCTAGAGAAATTCAATCTAACACTTAAAATTTCCTCGTGGTAAGTAGCCACAGGCCATGACGGAATGAAAAATATTCATCTTTAAAACATAATTTCTAATGCAGTTACATTAACTCAATTTATTTAACACGGCGGAGAAATTTAGTGACCCTAATTTCATGGTTTAATTGAATGAATTACCACTGTCACTACTGAGGATAGAAATAGTGTAATGGAGGTGCAGTGTAAAACTTAAAATTTTCAATATAATGTTGCTTTAATATACTTAGGGAATCACTACTTAACAAACAGAGTAATGTAAACATGAGTTCTGGAAGAGCCAATCGTATACATTCCTTTGATACGATTGGCTCTTTCCAGAACTCCTTATTATGTTTACATTACTCAGTTAAGTAATGATTCCCAAAGTTTATTAAAGCAACATTATATTGACAATTTTTGCCACTGAAGACGCCGTTCAGATTGTTAATTGGTGTCTTTAACAACCTGCAAATCGTAACTACAGTTGATTATAACACAGCTGTGGGTTTTTTTTTCATTGGCACTACAGCCCCAGTGGGCCTAGGCCAACCTCCATGAACTTCTCCGTTCACTTCGGTTTTTCTAGATCTTACACATTCGGTAGGACTCCTTGGGCGGGTGATCAGCTCGTCGCAAGGCCTCTACCTGCATACAAACACAGAAAAACGCACGCACACAAACTAAAGATTTATGCCCTGAGTGGGATTCGAACCCACGATCCCGGTTTCCAAGCGAGCGAAGACAGTACATGCCTTAGACCGCTCGGCTACCGTGACCGGCCAGCTGCGAGTTTACCCAATTTAAAAACCCTGCACAATAATCTAGTCACTCTGTCTTCAGTAGACTTCACGTATTTATAACGCGGGAGCTATACACACTCCCAATATAACTGTACTGCAGCACTCACAGTAAGTCTTCACTTGCTGACTTCTCACTTATCGGGCACTATCACAGATTATCACATCAAATCTTCTAACCACGTGTTCGGGTCTTCTTCCCGCGACTGCTGATATATTTCAACTGACTCCTTAAGTGAAAGTCACATTGCGACTAACGGTCGGTCAGTCAGTCTGTCTGTCTTGGTGTCGAGCCCCGACTGCGGCATCCCTTGTTACGTCACCGCGACAATTGTTGCCCAACACAGTTGCTCTTCCGTTACGTCACCGCGGGGAGGGGGTGTTTATCGAGCGTTCCGTACTGGTGGAAGGAGTGGGGGTATGTGACGTCACTCGCGAGACCGCAGAGTTCCCGTGACCCCTACTTCCCGTTGCACCATCCACGTCACACTAAGTCAATAAGTAAGTTACAAATGAATATAGTACTTAAACAAATAAGAGTACTGATTTGAAAAATGCTTTAATTTCTCGACATAATCTCCCCGTACATTCAGGCACTTGTCCCATCGTTTCACAAGCCCCTGAAAACCAGCGGAATAATATTCTTTGGGCTACTGTCGGGACCAGAAGGTCACCTTAAACTTTTTTTTTGGCAGGCGACATAGCATGTTTGCACTGCATTGATTCATACTTTGTCTCGGGATGGTAATGGTGAACCTAAGACCCATCACCTGTGACAATTCGGGCTAGCATATCGTGTCCTTCATCGTGGTAGCGATTGATGTGCTGTAATGCCAGACCCATTATTTGCTTTTTGTGTTGTGGCGTCAGCATGCGCGGCACCCATCGTGCACAGACTTTGTGAAAACCTAACCTGTCATGCATTATGAGGTAGGCATGCCGTGTGAACATGCCTGGTTCCGCCAGCAGCCCAAAAAATTTTATGCTGCTGGTTTTCAGGGGCTTGTGAAACGATGGGACAAGTGCCTCAATGTACAGGGAGATTATGTTGAGAAATAAAAGCATTCTTCAAATCAGTACTCCTATTTGTTTAAGTTCTATATCCATTTGTAACTTACTTATTGACTCACCCTCGTATATAAAACGAAAAAATCAGAGGGACCAACGGATGTCTCGTTGCCTAGCAACGATGAGGGACACAGCGCAATGTGATCTAATAGTCCTAAAGAATTAGAGTGGACACAAAGACAGCAATATGATCTCATAAGCACTTTATTTTTAGAAATAAGAAAATTGGGCTAAAAATAGAAAAAGGAACGTTTCGTTATAGATATACATATATCCATACTCACATAAGGAAATGTCCGCTCCTTGGCAGTTGCAACGAATTCGAGGGATTTAGGCCCATCTAGGCATCACTTTGCGGTTTTGATGTGAGGGACGAATAATGCAAGGCATTTTGAACGTTTCGCTTTCAGTTTACACGGCGAGAGATACCGAGCTCCCGAATGCTATGGCTGTAGGCAGATGGCTGGTGGCCGTGGGCATGCGCATTTGCGCAAGGACAGCAACTTGTTACATACACTGTCCTACATTAGAATACTTGTATTGTCCTCAAAATTTGGTTGTTCCTATATACTACTGACAGCTGTTCGCTGTAGAGCGTGGGAAACATAGCAGAACCCAGAAAATCAGCTCCTCATATATGATCACAGTCTCAATTCCTTTTTAAAAAAACCAAGGGTGCGTGAAGAGCACAATATTCTTAGTTGTAACGCCGTGTACCTCGGAGAGTGACCAACACTTCGGCGGAAAATTAACACTCCCGTCCTCACGATCGCCATATAAGTGAAGAAAAAAATGAGCACGAAACAGAGCTAACCTTTCTTAAGCTGGTTTCTTGCTTGTATTCTGGACCTTGAAGATGGAGGTGATATATTCCTCGTAAACGAGGGAGAACTTTCATCACACTACTCGGCATATTGTTACTTCCCATCAGAGTATCTCATTAAACAAAACACTATATAAATTCGGCATCTTTCTTCATAAATCGTATCACAGCTTGATGTGGCAGCTGACACGAACTCACAGAGAAGTGCAGATATACTTTCACCAGTCTCAACGTCGGTAATACACGGAGGTGAGTGATCAGTATCACTACGCGGCTGCTTTACTCCAGCCAATCACTCCCATTCTATAAGAATATGTGTAGGTTCCAAAGCTGGGCTCAGCCCTGTGGAGACGAAAAAGAATCTTTCCCTTGCAGAGAATTGAACCCCGTTCTCCGGCCGATCAGCCCGCAGCGTAGCCGTTACAAGGACTGCGCTATCGCGGCTCAGCAGGAGTTTATTATTATTATTATTATTAATTATGTCACATGTAGAGGGTGTTGCGTGACGGGTTTTGGATTGGGTGATTGGATTTAATAACACCATATACGTAAAGTCACCTCGAGACTATCGCAGACCTCACACACTTCACAGTTCACCTTTGTACAAGCTCTAGGGTTCTGAGCCTTCAATAGTCTATCTTGGCAACGGATATGCTACAATAGTCTGTCACTTCAAATCGCATATGGAGCCTAACTCATTTCTTGCTATTATTCTGCAACTATAAACTCCGAAAACTCGACTCAATCCAGTTCCTTAGCTCTGAAGCTCATATCCTGGAAGGCTGGCGTCTCGAAACTCGAGTCTTCATTTCACTGAATGGCCTCAAAGTCAAAGTCACATTGCGACTGACGGTCGGTCGGTCAGTCTGTCTGACTGTCTTAGAGTCGAGCCCCGATTGGGCCTCATTCAAATGAAACCTTTTTTATAACCACTTTGCACGGACCACGCAGAAAACAGAGCCTATATACTGCTGGGACGGAGTGTTTACAGCGCCGCTGCATAGCAACGGAAGTTACTGGATTATTACTCGAAAATCCGTTGCCACGGGAATCAGATTTCCTTCCCTAGCAATGAACATCTATTCTGACTTCACTATTCCGGCTTTCGGGCGTCACGTCAAAATAATAATAACAGTAAAAATATAAATCGTAAATAGGTAATAATAAAATAAGAACAGATAGAAAATATCCCAGTTTCTTTTAGTAAAGGCAGAATACTGCAAATAAATGACGTGTTAAACTAATTTGTATCAAATGACATATTTGTGAGTTCTCTTCAACTTTTTGATTAATACATTCGCTGAAATTATTGAATATAAAACACACTATGAATTCCAACTTCAGAAATCCGAATTTGCGTTAAGTATTTTCACGTCTCACGCACGGTACATTCTACAAAACAATTTATCATATTCATATGTTAAGCCACCAATTTATCACCACTGATTAGTTTTCCCTAAAAACATCAATTTAGACCAGAAACATTCATGAAACAGACATTAAAATGTGACGTCAGTTTTATTCGCATGGCAATCTGTAAAAGAGAAAAATCTTGGTAATATTAAAGGTGGGCCGTATGACATCCGAAATGCGCGGGTCGCCGGGATCATTCCGCGTAGCGCTTCAGAACAGCGTTTACCGGCTTAAATGAATGGCTGCATGTAATTAGCAATTGAAGTCGGAAATGTGATTAATCGTCGTTTATTTCGAAGGCCGCTAGATGGTATAATGATTGATAGTAGTTTATGTTATGTCCGCTGGATGGAAGCGTGATTAATAGTCATTTATTTCGTGTCCCTAGATGGGACTTTGATAACTTAACATTCCACTGATAAATTGCACCATTGAGCTTTCTGTTAAAGAGGAGAATACAACGGCATATGATATACATGTTAATGGCTGTATGCTGATTACATTTCTTGCTCATTAAATGCGGGGAAATTATTGAAAAAACTTTAATTGCATATTCAAACTTCATTAGTTTATTTCCCATAAAACATTCATTATCAGCTAAAACTCTTGTCCAAGTCTTTCCACAAATTTTCACTTCAAAATTTTAAAGATACAAAAGATTTCTATAATGATAGCAACAACCGAATTGTGTGAACGGAAAAAAGCAATTCATTTACATTAGTCTGATGTCAAAGTTTCGGCGCTAGCCAAAAATATGTTACGGTATATTTCCGACCATATAAACTACCTGATAACGAAACGGATTTAAACTAAGCGCTAAAAGCACAGACAGCTACACTGCCGACATTACAGCTCTATATTTCATACCCTAAAAGCGTGTCTCCATAAAAATTTGAGAAATATGGGATCAAATTTCGTCACTTTTTTTCCAAACTCGAAGGTCCGCAAGGACACCAATATTGGCATTCCGTAATTATTTCTCTGGGTACATTAAAGTAGCGTAGTTCGTTCAGTCACTATGCTAAGAGCTGGAAGGCCATGAGGTCGATTCCCGATGAGATCAATGGATTTTTCAATTGCCCTAACACTTCCAGCCGCATTATGGCTCTGGGGAAGACCCAGCCTCTAACAGAAATGAGTACCAGTAATCTTGTTGGGTGGGGGTAAAGGATGGCTGCCGCTTTAATGCTGACAACCTCACCGCGATCTATGACTATCTAGAGACTGCAGAAGACATGACGTCTTACAGCCCTATGGGCTTCCACGACCTGTTAAAGGGATAGCTTTATTTTTCCCCCTTTTCATTGGTTTTCTAACGATGCAATCAGTAGCGCAGAATATGTACCGTCAAATCGTTGGGGAATCACAAAATAATAAACTTCAACAGATACTGAAGGCAGTGATCGTGGCCTGTTTTGTGTTATCCCAGAAACTACTTGAAGGGATTGAGGAAAGCCAGTCTCTGTGCTCAAATCTGAACGTGAATGTATTACTGTTGTTGAGTAGATTATCGGACAGTGAGTATCCGTTGCCAGGATACGACTTGTGAAGACTGAGAATCTTAGCGCTTAACGGTGAACTTCAAAGTGTGAAAATCGGCAATAGCGCTGTATTACCTGTATCCCCGAACTATGTGAAGGTATGATGTGCAAAATATTCAACTATCCAATCCAAACCCCGTCTAGAGTCACCCATACAAGTGACAATATCTTCGACTGAAGTAATATCCGTGGTGTGTTCGTTCGAGGTAACGTCTTGAAGCTGACCACCTGTATTATACGTATCAATTCCTTTCTACGCACGTCCTCAGTTTGCGGACCAACCATTCAATTAGCAGAGTCAATTCGTCGAACTACAGGTAAAAGCATCAAACACACTGAGTGTCGCTGAGTGAATTTTCATTTAATTTAATAATGGTGTTCCGAAACTCTTAATCAAAACTCCAATTTCTGTAAAGCTACAACACAACGAACGGACCCCTTACAGTAAGACCTCCAACATAGTTGCTTAAATGTTTATTGGAGAGACACTCCTTTCCAACATACACTGTACAAAATGATGAACCAAAAATTGTTATCTTCAATATATTTCTTCCGTAATTATTACGGGTTTCTAGTGGAACATGAATTCTCAGGTCCTGGCATACGTTTCTTCAGTTGTACGTGAAGCAGTCTGCAGTGGCCTTTCGAATATATCTTAATGTTACCAAGGACACTTTCTTATTCACGACTATTATTACACTGGTCATTCTCCCACCAGAAGAACTGAACTGTAAAACAACAAAGTTAAAGATGTCCCTATGCATAACTAATCAAGCAATATGTCATGTAGGCGTGTGGAGGAGTCGATGCATAGATCCACATTTTCTTGACCTTAGCACTACCTGGAGGTGAGTGGTCAGGTTCAGGCCCCTGCGGCCTTCCACTCGGAGAAAGAAGCCACAGTACCCAATGGACAGGAGACTGACTGGATCACAGAACAGATCTGGACGTGGAGAAAATTCTTGACCCTATCGGTACAAGAAAACAGACACCAGGTTTTCCGGCCCGTAGGCAACTGCTACACCGACTATGATATTCCGGCTCCCATATTTAAATTATTAGGCTCCATTATCACTTTCATCTAATGCAGTGCTCCATTTCATTATGACTTTGAACCACATATTGAACCCGTTATATGTAACGATTTCTCTGTTACCACTTTCACTTATGATAACAATTTTAGCCCCATATATCTCGAGTACATTCAAATGAAGAGTCATGAATACCTGGAAATAATATTGCATAGGTTTTTATTTTATGATTTGTAACCGTCAAAATCATTGTAACTTTTGTTTCTAAACTCAACTACATAAAACTTTCACAGATCGCTCTAAACGCTTGGGAAATTTTACGCTTACAAAGAGGTATGTTGCATGCGGTGTTATGAATTTACGAAAACGACGAACACAACAGACGTTCTAACCATGGTATGTAACCCCCAGGATTACTGAATTCTTGGACTTATGCATCCTATGATATTCTAAAGATACAAAAGAACACACCGTTTCGGAACCTGAATCTATTTCTATCTTTAGGTGGTGGGAGACACCTACAATGAAAGAGCTAACTTCAATCACTGGATACTCAATGTCACCCTATCTCAGGCCTTTATATTGATGCAGCTATAGTGACATCCTTGCTAAGGTGTATCTCTTGTCATACAGCCGCCGCACTGACAACGAAAAAAACAGCATACATTCTTGGAACCTGTTTATCGACCGATTGCATAGCAACAGTCGAGGCACGGACTCCACTGTTGCGTGACGTCACAGCATAGCGGGAGGTTGGTGTTCACCAAGCGTCGCTGGGTGCGGATATGCGACGCCGCACGAGGAAAGGCAGAGGTCATGTGACCTTTTCTCACTACTGCAGTAACAACGGGTTAATATTTCACAATATGGAAGACTAGATCTTTAGTCGCTAGGAAACGTTAACAAAATAACAGCAAAACAACGGATTAATAGAGAAAAAAATACAAGAATCCGGTAAAGGCTATGCGTGCTGCACTACAACAGACACGAACCTCATCACAGCTCATCACATTAGATTTAGATTCAAAATAACTCTTTAATCAGTTTTTACATAATTGTTATTTCAATTGCTTAATGACGTATATGATAATTTTTACTATTCTCCTCTAAGTGTAATCAGAATGATCAAGTCAAGGAGGATGAGGTGGGCAGGGCATGTAACACGAATGGGGGAGAAGAGGAATGCATATAGTATATTTGCGGGAAAGCCAGATAAAAGAGGCCACTGAAAAGGTGGATGAAAAATATTAAAATGGCTCTTGGAGATATACGATGGGATGGTATGGATTGGACTGATCTGGCTAATGATAGGAACCAGTGGAGGGCTCTTGTGAGAACGGTAATAAACCTTGGTGATCCATAAAATGCTGGGAAATTCTTGACTGGCCGCAGGTTTGGCTTCTCCTGAAGAAGGGCGCAGCTCCGTAAGTAAGTTACCATATGTATGATTCTTGATGAATCAGTGTCTACTCAACTCTAGTTCATGAAGTGTGTGTATACACACACACACACACACACACATATATATATGGAAAATGCCTTTTTTGGACCATATGTATATAAATGTGCAAGTGGTCCTACATGGGTGTGAAATTTGATTTCGGACATTAAGGGAAGAACACTGACTGACGGTGTTCCAGAAAAGGGTGTTGAAGACAATATTTGGACCGAAGACAGATGAAATTTCGGGAGGTTAGGGAAAAGTACATAATGAAAGTATTCATATCTTCTATCCTCCAAGTATAATTAGAATGATGAAGTCAAGGAGGTTGAGGTGGGCAGGGCATGTAGAACAAGCAGCAATTCAATCGAGCTTCATGACAGTCTAAGTAGCAGATGCGCATATTCAAAGGCTGGTTTCAGTAGTCCTTGGTATACTACCAAAGAGCAGCAGGACTCAATGCAAGGGATATTGATAATGAAATGTTTCCTGTTTACGGCGGGAAATATTTGTCGCGTAAAACGGTTCACAACTGGGTCAAGGACGTTTGAAGGTCGCAAATGATCCCCGATCAGGGATGGAAGTGGCTGAGACAACAGTCAAAAGACTTCTATGCTGCGGGTTTCGACGCGCTGGTAAAGCGATGAGACAAGTGTATCATTGTTGGTGAAGAAAATGTCGACAAACATATGTTTTGTTTTATACCCATTTGTGACTTATGTACTCTCTCTGTGCCGCATATTTGAAATTTTCCAACAAAGTGGAAAAATTATGTACGTGTACGATTATTGTGGTTTGAAGGACTGCTAGGTGCTGGCAGAATTCATTCCAAGGCAACTTGGCGTGAACAACGGAATCTTCCTCAAAACTGCTTGTGAAGCGCACCTGTTACCCTTTCTGCAATAGCAAAGTACGAGTAAGTGCACTGATACGACTGACGCTAACCTGCGCATACGACTGCGCTCTTGAGAACAAACGAGTCTCGCTTTAAAGGAAGTGTGTAGGTTCGACAAGAACGAAGAACTACACAAGAACGAAACTTCTCTATGGAAAGTCATGGCGACTGTCTTCTGGGACATTCTTGGAGCCACCCACTGTAATTTCTTGTTGAACAGAACAGTGAACCAACGACTATTACTTATCTCTATTACTGGAGCGCGTGAGAGCATCCATCTCGAACACGAGACCGAAGTTAATGTAACAAGTTACATTTGAGACAAGCATATCCGACTACGTACATTTGAAACCCATAAAGTTCTTAAGGAAATGGGATGGCTGATGGGAGACCGGAAGTTCTAACATGAACATTATATTCTTCTATTTCTGCAGAGGCCACAGGATCGATTTATAGAGGTGGGTGTAGGAAGAACGTACAAAGATGGAGAAAATGTGTTCGAAAATGATGTTATAATCGTGTGGGGGAAATGCAGGTTTGAACACCTTGAATTTGTGCACAAGTTATATGCTATTTACTTGTACTGTACTGTCATGTATTTAGATGTGTGACTACAGACGGGATATGGACTGCATACTGGATACTGACCACATGTACACACCACTTCAGACCTACATAAATTACAGGTAGTTACCTTCCAGCTATTACCTCAACTGAACTGGATCGCTATTTCTACTCAGACTGTCTTTGATTAGGAATGAACGCTTCTGGCTCCAATATTTCGGCCTTCTTTTGTCATGTCAGAGTACAGTCCTCTTTTACATTTGCTGTTCTCCAACGTCTTCATGCGAACATGTTTACACAACTTGTGGCATTTCATAAATTTTTAATATCGACTTCATTATATTCGGAACAGCTGATCAGATGGCACTGACGGGATATGCGATAACATACGCCGGGATTAATCCCGTGGTCGTGAGGTGGCGGTTCAAAAGTTAAAATTTACCCGTTTGACTGGCAAACCCTGTCTCAGACCTGCCTGCTAGAAACGGTAAGTTTGCCTGTAGTTAAATACCGTTGCACAGGAATCCTCAGCGCATTTTCACAGATTACTTTCAAATGTCTATAGAGGCAGACAGCTTGAATGCGTGCTCCTTCCACCAGATATGAAGACGTCTACTGATAGAAATACTGCACTAAGTGACTGGCATCGAACTGGTATCTCGCTCGGAAGCTGGGATCGGGAGTTCGAATCCCACACAAAGCATCGATGTTCAGTAAAATCAAATGGAAAAACAACCTCGACACAGTAGGGTATAAGAGGAACGGATTAAGTTAGGCGAGTTCTTTTACCGCAAGTACGTCGAACCGACCCATTTGGCCAACAGCCGTAAGAAACAATCCATGTAACAGGCCGTGGAGGCCCACAGGGATGTGAGAGGTCGAGGCTTTACATTTTCTAGACAATCGGCTCATAGATCGCGGTGAGGTTGTCAGCCTAACGTGTCGACCGCCCTTTACTCCCAGGAAGATTCATGGTACTCATTTCTGTTAAAGGGTGAGTCAACCCCAGGGCCATGGTGCGGCTGAAAGGATCAGATAAACTGAAAAAAGAAAATCCGGTGACCTCATCGGGAATCGAAACCGCAGGCAAACAGCAATGAAAGTATTAAAAATAAGTTAGGTCAGTTCATATAAATCTCGATAAAATGAATTATGTCCTTATACGCTTACAAATACTCAGAGATTAGTCCCAAATTCTGAGAAAGTTAAGAGGAAGAAAATAAAATGCTGAGGATACATTTCAGAGCTGGAGAGTGAAGTTAGGGAAATTCGAAAGAAAATCGCATAACGAGGAGCGTCAGACTTCATCTACTGGCCTGGGCCTGCTCTTTGCCTGATTTAATCAAGAACCGTAGCGTGGCATTCAAAACACCAAAAGAGGAGAGAAATTTGGTAATGAGCTTGTAATTTTTTATTTTCGTTTAAATTTGATTGTAACGTCTCAACGGAAGACACATGGAAGGCCTGATCATAGATCCGACAATAATATTAAAATTGACATTACAGAAAGACAATGTGAAGATGCACACGTGATCTGAAATAGCTAAGAAATTGCACAGTTGCAAGAGCTTCTGAACTGCGCAATGATGCACAGCAACAACAGAGAACGAATCATTTCCGCAAATAATACAAGAAATTAGACAAAAACTTATATGAAAACCACTTTTATGAGCGCAGTATATTACAACATGAGGCATGAAGCTGTCTACTGCCTGCAACGACAAAATTAAATTCTTTTGAGTTAATTTTTAATTTGTAATGGAAACTTGTATCTTAATTTAATTAAATAAAAAGAAATATACATAAGATATAGATGTAAGTAATTAGTTATCTATTTTACTGCATACATTATGTATGTAAACCATAACCTGTACTCTTTTCCAAGTATAATTAGAATAATCAAGTCAAGGAGGATGAGGTGAGCTGAGCATGTAGCACGAATGGGGGAGACGAGGAATGCGTATAGGACATTGGCGGGAAAGCCAGAAAAAAAGACACCACTGGGAAGACCAAGGCGTAGGTGGGTGGACACTATTAAAATGGATTTTAGAGATA
>NW_019720190.1:12888-16672 GCF_002891405.2 Cryptotermes secundus
GGCCCAACATGCATACGAGGAAGATCACAAAATTCTTTGGAATGAAGCGAAGGTTTTGCAGATCGAACCCAACACCACATATAGAAGATACAAGGAATCAGCCCACATGTCTCTGCTGGACCATCCTATCAGTCAACCCAGTATGGATATCTCTCCCATCTGGGCCCCTGTCATTACAGCAGAAATCAAGAGACTACAGCGACGTCAAGTGTAGTTGGTTTGGGTAACTCTTTGTTTCATATGTTGGTACCACAAGGAGTATTGCTTCTCTTCCGGTATGATTTCATTCACGATATTTCTCTGGTGCTAAGCCTCAAATTATGATATCTTCAATATTTCTTAGCTCCCACAGATGATTTTGTTGTGCTTGTATACCACAAGGAGTATTGCTTCTCTCCCGGTATGATTTCTTTCTCTGGTGCTAAGCCTCAAATTATGATAGCTTCAACATATCTTAGCTCCCACAGATGGATTAAGTTGTGCTTCTTTTATGAATCCCTTCGGAAATTGGCATAGTTGTCCGGAGATAGGGACTAGCTCTGTCTATTGGACCCAACTGAGTAGGTTTTACCTGAAGACGGGGACAGAATTCAGTTCCCGAAACGTTGTGTTTTAATAGAAATTAGACTGTTTTTTAGAATAGACAAGATGATGGATAATGTCCAGCAAAATATTGTCTTAAAATCTTGTTCGTCTTGGGTAAGAAATTTAGGGTTCTTTTAAAGCACACAATTTATTGTGTTACGGAAAAAGACACCGGGTTGTGGAATCAGCTCGTACAGAGTGCACGCACGCACGCACACAAACACATATATAGAACACGACATGCACCGCTTCTTCAGATGTGTACTGCTATATGTATACAGGGTGATCCAAATTAATTAGTTTTCGTGGTCGATAAGCACACATTTCACAATGTGTTTCACGGCTGCGAGTCATCACACTGAACGCGTCTTGCAAACTGTCACTGAAAACTGAATGCAAATTATTTTTCAGTTATGTTCGTCTTGTTAACATTCAGATAATGGTGGTTCAATATCCGTTGAAAATAAGACGTATGTTTGTATGACATTTACTGGTAGTTACCTCAGGTGTAAGCTCCTGAAGTTTAGCTACTATGTTGTGAATCACCCTGTATACATGTGTGGGTGGGGTGTATATTTGTGCCGGTTCTGATCGCTGGGAAACACCGCACCTGGTTAACCCTATGAAGCCCAGGGATAACTAACAGTACGTAGCACCTGCTTTAACATTGAAATCTCTGCGTTTTGCCCACACAGTGTATTTACGGGTTTCGTATGATTCTCACAGTACAACGAGATTACTTCCGTAAGCGGCATTAACCGACTGGTATTTTCAACGGCCAAGCAGTGAATTTCTTTGAGAGATAAGTACGTAACTAATAACATGATACAGATTCAAAGATTTTCGGTGCAATGCATGTCCTTTGTACGCATTCACTTCTTACTTTACTTTGAGAACGGCTGAATATATGAGAGTACGTTTCATTTCTGTCATTATGTTTTCTTTTAATAATTCAGTTCAATTCTGTATTCACATACGTGTTCATGTAACAGTCAAATGACCAAATATAAAGTAATGACGAACAAGACACAAATATAAAACTAAGACAAATGAAGGCAACTTACTTTTTTTATTCAATTCTTTGCTTATGTGTTTATTCGAGAGCCTAAAGGCCATAATAAAGTCAGCAGGAATAAAGATTCCCAAAAACATAAGAGAAGAACGAGTATATATAAAAAAATTAGTTGAATGCCGTCTTCTGGGGCGTACCGCTGTCCAGATTTTGTGATCCGACGTTTCGGAGGAACGTATCGCGTCCATATTCAGGATATAATAATCCGCGAGCCAGGAACCAGAGTGACCAGCTGACTGCAGACCTGCTCACTGGTTCCTCGTTCGCGGATTTTTATACCCTGAAGATGGAAGCGATATGTTCCTCCGAAACGTCAGTTCACACAAGATCTTCACACTGCCACATCCCAGAAGACGGCATTCTTCATAGACACCGCTGTGAGAACCTCAAATCTTACAATAAAATTAGTTATTTCTATATATAAAATATTCCAGTAAAGCTAAATCAATTCATGTAACAGCCCCTAAGGCCCATAGGGTTGTCAGGCGTCGAGGCTCCCATACTTTCCCTAGACAATCGACTCACAGATGGTGGTAAGTTTGTAAGCCTTACGCGCTGCCCGCCCTTTACTCCCAGGAAGATTCCTGGTGCTCATTTCTGTTCGAGGCTGAGTCGACCCCAGTGCAATAGTGTGGCTGGAATGATTAGGTCAACTGAACGAAATCCACATCGGGACTCGAACCCGCTACCCAAAAATATTCCACTATAATTACAAAATATGATGGGGACAATATTTTTTATTTTAAATACATCAAATTTGGACGGCAGGGTTTGGATTCCCAGCAAGGGCAGGATTTCGTCGAGATCGGTTCTGGGGTCCACTCAGCCTCCTCTCCAATGGCTACAGGGGTCTCTCCTTTTCCGGTGGTAAAGCCGCTCCTGAATGAAGCTGACCACTAACCTCCACTCTCACACATGTCCTCATGGCATTGTGATTAATTAAGCACAGGGAAAATTTCACTTTACCAACATAATAACAACAACATATCACTGCAAAATGACAAAATACAGACGCACGAGTGCCACACTGGTAATGAAATAAGCCTACACTCCCTCAGAACAAACAAAGGACTACACTGTTCTGGCCACATGAAACCGTAACGGTTCAAAATTCTCTGCGAAACAACCTTTTGTTGTGCTAGACACCTAGTCTAAATACTACATATATATAAATACAGTCCGTACCTCACGGGAAACATATTACGTTCCGCTAGAAAAACCAGATGGTTACTGCTGTTTAGGGAAGCAATCGCTATTTACTGTGAGAACCAATGTAAACACACAATACACCCTGTGGGCAGAATGTAGAGATTTAGTATGTTAAAGCGGGTAGTACTGCGCTACGAAGGGCTAATAGCATGACAGACAGGAGTTAAAACTCCATTCGGTCACTAGATTGAAATGTGTTTCGCACTCCTGCTGTTTTATCGCTACAGAATAACACCAGGTACCCGTTTAATAAAAATGTGGCTTCATTCCTGAGATGATCTGATTGTGTTTGCGACAAAAAAAATTATCCCTTCGGAAATCGAACCTGGGTCGTTAGACCTACAGCCAATCATGTTACAGATTGAACTACTAATGTTACTGGGCGTAACTCATTCATTAACCTAGTATATTTAATACACACATACGTATATTAATTGCAGACATGCATAATAAAATAGAAGAAACAAAAAAATATTGGACAAGTTATGTACATACGTTTCGTTCTCATATTTCGTAGGAAGACTTTCTTCTCGTAACTACATTCTTCAGAGAAAACAGCAGCTTCTTGCCCTTTCAAAGAGTTCAGTGGGGTATAAGTGTCTGGAAAGAAGATAGGGTATTCCTTTCGACGTGAATCCGACACTCCGTTTATACAAATATGTTATATATAAATGTTGTCACGTGATTGCCTATAGACGGGGTTTGGATTGGTAATCCAATTCACTCGACCCTTGTACTAGTAACTACAAATAACTACGTCAGTCTCACTGAGTTACACACTCCAAAGATCATTGTAACCTCAGCAAACACAAAGTATTTCAGTCTTTACTGGCCGCTGCTTAGTAGCGGCTTTCAACGGCAGACACCTCTTCCTCCTGGTTCCTGCACTATCACCATGCACCAGCTACCACTTTCTCA
>NW_019720191.1:0-821 GCF_002891405.2 Cryptotermes secundus
AGCAAGATAGCAACGCAAACCTAGCAAGCTAGGAAGCTAGCAACGAAAATCTAGCAAACTAGCAAAACAAAGATAGCAAGCTAGCAATGCATAGCTAGTAAGCTAGATCGCAAAGCTAGCAACCTAGAAACAAAAAGCTAGCAAGCTAGCAACAAAAAGCAAGCAAGCTAGGAACGCAAAGCTAGCAATCTTGCAACGCCAAGCTAGCAAGCAAGCAACGCAAAGCTAGCAAGCTGGTAACGCAAAGCTACCAAGATTACAAAGCATACCTAGCAAGCTAACAACGCAATGCAATCAAGCTAGCAACGGAAAGATAGCAAGCAAGATACGCAAAGCCAAGGAGCAAGAAATCTACGTAAAGTTATCGAGATAGAAACGCAAACCTAGCAAGTTAGCAACGCAAAGCTAGCAAGCTAGCAACTCAAAGTTATCAAGCTAGCAACGCAAAGCAAGGAAGCTAGCAAAGCAAAGTTAGCAAGATAGCATAGCAAAGCTCTCAAGCTAGCAACGAAAAGCTGGAAAGATATCAACGCACAGATGGCAAGCTAGCAACGCAATGTTGGTTAGCTACCAATGCAAAGTTAGCAAGCAAGCAACGGAAAGCTGGCAAGCTAGCAAGGAAAAGCTGGCAAGCTAGCAACGCAAACCTGGCAAGCTATCAACGCAAAGCTAGCAAGCTAGCAACACAAAGCTAGAAAGCTAGAAACGCAAAGCTAGCAACCTAGCAACGCAAATCTATCAAGCTTGCAAGCTAGCAAACCAAAGCTCGCAAACTAGCAACGCAAATCAAGTAAGATAACAACGCAAAGCAAGCAAGCTAG
>NW_019720192.1:0-1381 GCF_002891405.2 Cryptotermes secundus
CTAGCAAGCTAGCAACGCAAAGCTCGCAAGCTAGCAACGTAAAGCCAGCCATCTAGCAACGCAAAGCTAGCAAGCTGTCAACTCACAGCTACCAAGTTTACAACGCAAAGCTAACAAGATAGCAACGCAAAGCTAGGAAGGTAGCAAAGTAAAGCTAGCAAGCTAGAAACGCAAAGCTAGCGAGCTAGCAACGCAAAGCTAGTAAGATAGCAACTCAGAGCAAGCTAGCTAGCAACGAAAATTTAGCAATCTTGCAAGCTATAAAAGCAAAGATAGCAAGATAGCAACGCCAAGCTAGCAAGATAGCAACGCAAGGATATCAAGTTAGCTTCGCAAAGCTACCAAGCTAGCAACGCGCATATAGCAAGCTGGCATCGCAAATCTAGCAAGCAAGAACACAATGCTAGCAAGCAAGCCAGCAACGCAAAACACACAAGATAGCAACAAGAAGCTAGCAAGAGAGCAACGGGATGCTAGTAGGCTAGCAACACAACGCAAGCAATCTAGCAACGGAAAGCTAGAAAGCTAGCAACGCAAAACTAGTAAGATATCAAAGCAAAGCTAGCAAGCTAGGAATGCAAATTTAGAAATCTATCAAGCTAGCAAAGCAAAGTTTTCAATCAAGCAACGCAATAATAGCAAACTAGCATCGCAAATCTAGCAAGTTAGGAAAGCCAAGCTATCAAGCTAGGAACTTAAAACTGGCAAGATAGCAACGCAAAGCTACCAAGCTAGCAACGCAAAGCTAGCAAGGTATCAACGCAATGCTATCAAGCTAGCATCGCAAAGCTAGCAAGCAAGATACTCTAAGCAAGCAAGCAAGCACGCTCCGCAATTATATCAATAGAGCAACACAATGCTAGCAAGCTAGCAACGCAAATGTAGCATGCTAGAAACGCAAAGCTGGCTAGCAATCTAAGCAAAGCTGGCAAGCTAGCAACGCAAAGCTGGAAAGCTAGTAACGCAAGCTCTCAATGTAGCAACGCAAAGCTTGAATGCTAGCAACGCAAATCTAGCAAGCTAGCAAGCTTGAAACGGATACTAGCAAGCTAGCAACACAATGCTACCAAGCTAGCATCGCAAAGCTAGCAAGCTAGCAACGGAAATCTAGCAGCTAGCAAGCTAGCTACGCAAATCTAGCAAGCTAGCAAGCTAGAAACGCAAAGATAGCAAGCTAGAAACGCAAAGCTGGCAAGCTAGCAACACAAAGCTAGCAAGCTAGAAACGCAAAGAAAGCAAACTAGCAACGCAGTTCTAGCAAGCTAGCAACGTAAATCTAGCAACGCAAATCTAGGAAGTTAGAAACGAAAAACAAGCAAGCTAGCTACGCAATGCTAGCAAGCTAGCAACGCAATGCTAGCATGCTAGCATCGCAAAGCTA
>NW_019720193.1:0-1097 GCF_002891405.2 Cryptotermes secundus
AGCAAGCTAGGAACGCAAAGCTAGCAAGCTAGTAACGCAAAGATTTAAGCTAGCAACGCAAAGCTAGCAAGCTAACAACGCAGAAATAGCAAGCTGCAACGGAAATCTAGTAAGACAGAAACGCAAAGCTAGTATGCTAGCAACATAAATCAAGCAATCTAGCAGTCTAGCAACAAAAAGCTAGCAAGCTAGCATCACAAATCTTTGCAATCTAGCAAGCTAACAACGCAAAGTTGGCAAGCTAGCAACGCAAAGCTAACAAAGCTTTCAACTATAATTAGCAAGCTAGCAACGCACAGGTAGCAAGCTAGCAACGCAAAGCTAGAAAGATAGCAACGAAAGCAAGCAAGCTAGAACGCAAAGCTAGCAAGCTAGCAACGTAAAACTAGCAATCTAGCAAGGCAAAGCTAGCAAGCTAGCAACGCAAAGCTAGCAAGCTAGCAACGTAAAACTAGCAATCTAGCAACGCATAGCTAGCATGCTAGCAACAGAGAGATAGGATGTTAGCAACGCAAAGCTACCCAGCTAGCAAAGGAAAGCTAGCAATCTAGCAAGGCAAAGCTAGCAAGCTAGCAACGCAAAGCTAGCAAGCTAGCAACGCAAAGCTAGCAATCTAGCAACGCAAAGCTAGCAAGCTAGCAACAGAGAGATAGGATGTTAGCAACGCAAAGCTACCGAGCTAGCAAAGGAAAGCTAGCAATCTAGCAAGGCAAAGCTAGCAAGCTAGCAACGCAAAGCTAGCAAGATAGCAACGCATATCGAGAAAGTTAGCAACGGAAAGCTAGCAAGCTAGCAACGCAAAGTTACCAAGCAATCAACGCAAAGCTACCAAGCTAGCAACACAAAGCTAGCAAGATAGCAACGCAAAAATATCAATCTAGCAAGCTAGAAATTCAAAGCTAGCAAGATAGCAACGCCAATCTAGCAAGCTTGCAACGCAAAGCTACCAAGGAAGAAACGCAAAGCTACTTAGCTAGCAACGCAAAGCTACTTAGCTAGCAACGCAAAACTAGCAAACTAGCAACGCAAAGCAAGCAAGTTAGAAATTCAATGTTACCAAGCTAGCAACGCAAATCTAGCAAGCTAGCACGGAAAGC
>NW_019720194.1:0-897 GCF_002891405.2 Cryptotermes secundus
AGCATTAAATGCCTTACTAAGAAATGACCGTGGATTGAGAGGGTTTGTGCTTGAATCGGTTGGCTACAAAATTCCACATAACATTTAATTTAAACCCTTTTGCAGACACTATGGCTGACATACACATAAATATTCCTACGAAAGACATTTAAGTCACATACATATCATCAATTTTCTGATGTTTTTAATAGATCATCAGTGTTATGCATAATTATATGATAACTAGGGACCGGATTTGTATGCCCTAATACTACCTTAAACGTGTATGCATTTATGCAAGAAAAATTTCCGAAATATGCACTAAAATATGCACATAAAAATTTATACTAAATATTAAAATTGATTTTACATTCTTTTATGACCAACAAATCAATATTTAAGTTCATTTCATGTAACCACTGAATGATTCACTTGCAATAAAGAGCTATACTTAAATACAAATCATGCAACAAAGCCAACATATTTCATTACAAATTTAACAAACCAATGGTACTCACATTTAGCTCTCCGAACTTTCAACTTCTCTTCTGTTGCAGTTCACAATTACTAAATATTTTAGGTTTTCCTTAGTTAATCGCCTCCTACTGTCTCGTAAAATGTCCTTATAGCGGGAAAAACTTCTTTCCACCTCACAGGAACTTAGGGGTGCATGTACAAGAGCCGCTATTTGCTCCACTGTTAGTGATTTTTTACTTTGCAGTTCAGTACATTTACCGGCTAAAGTTTCTTCAATTTCACAAATTTGTTCATATCCTGGATTTTTTAAAAGAATGCTGTGTACTTTTTCCTTTACTACTTCACCAACTCCTCCAGGAACCGAATTCAGTTTGGAAACAGTGGTCCTTAACACATTTAACAACTGATACAAAGTAGTATTGCTATTGCTTGCCTCCAGTG
>NW_019720195.1:0-445 GCF_002891405.2 Cryptotermes secundus
AGCTAACCAGCTTTGCGTTTCTAGCTTGCCAGGTTTGCTTTGCTACCTTGACAGTTTTGCGTTGGTAGCTTGCCAACTTTGTTTCTAGCATGTTAGCTATCCGTTTCTTGCTTGCTAGCTTGCTATATATGAGTTGCTACCTTGCTAGCTTTACGTTGCTAGCTTGCCAGCACTGCGTTGCTAGCTTGCCATCTTTGATTTGTTAGCTTGCGATCTTATCGTTGCTAGTTTTGCTAGAATTGCCTTGATAGCTTGCTAGCATTGCTTTGCTAGCTTGCTAGCTTTGCATTGCTAGTTTGCTAGCTTTAAGTTGCTAGCTTACTAGATTGCTAGATATGCGTTGCTAGCTTGCTACCATTGCGTTGCTAGCTTGCTACCATTGCGTTGCTAGCTTGCCAGCTTGTGTTGCTAGCTTGCCAGCTTTGCGTTGCTAGCTAACCAGCTT
>NW_019720196.1:0-226 GCF_002891405.2 Cryptotermes secundus
AACGAAAAGCTAGCAATCTAGCAACGCAAAGCCATCAAGATAACATCTCAAAGCTATCAAGCTAGGAACGCAAATCTAGCAATCTAACAAGCTCAGCAACTCAAAGCTAGCAAGCTAGCAAAGCAAAGCTAGCAAGTTATCAACGCAAAGCTACTAAGCTAGCAACGCAAATCTAGCAATTTAGCAACGCATAATTAAGAAGCTTGCAACGAAACTAGCAAGCTAC
>NW_019720196.1:368-826 GCF_002891405.2 Cryptotermes secundus
GCAACGCATACAAGCTAGCAAGCTAGAAACAGAAACTAGCAAGCTAGCAACGCAAAGATTGCAAGCTAGCAACGCAAAGCTAGCAATCTAGCAATGCATACCTGGCAAGCTAGAAACGCTAAACTCTCTAGCTAGCAAAGCAAAGCTGGCAAGATAGCAACGCAAAGCTGGCAAGCTAGCATCGCAAGGCTAGAAAGGTAGCAACGCATATCTAGTAAGCTAGCAAGCTAGCAACGGAAAGATAGCAAGCTAGCAACGCAAAACTAGCAAGTTTGCAAAGCAAATCTAGCATGCTAGCAAGCTAGGAACGGAAAGCTAGCAAACTAGCAACGGAAAAGTGCAAAATAGCAACGCAAAGATAGCAAGAGAGAAACGCAAAACTAAGAAGCTAGATCGAAATATTTGCAAGCTAACAACTCAAATATACCAAGCTAGAAAAATATAAATAGCAAGCGAGC
>NW_019720197.1:0-814 GCF_002891405.2 Cryptotermes secundus
CAGTTCCTAACAATTCGACGATAACGAGAATAATCAACCGATTTCAGGAATGTGGATGAGTTTCAGGTAGGAAGAGATCCAGGAGACTGGCCATTTTGACTGAGGCTAAACTGGCTGACGTGGAGAAAATGCTGCAGCGTTCCCCTTCGAAAAGCCTGAAGAGACTATCAACACAATCAGGGATTCGTACGGAAGTGCTCAGAAAGCGACGAAAAAGTCACACCTTCGTGCATGTCATGTTCGCTGTGTGCAGGAACTGAAGGACCTGGACAAAGAAAAACGCTTAGTGTATGGTAGATGGTTTCAGACATTTGTTGGCAACCATGGAATTAAAGAGTGTGATCTGGTTTTCTTCACTGACGAAGCGTGGTTTCACCTTAGTGGCTACATGAACAGTCAAAACAATAGAATCCGGTCATGTGAAAATCCACATGTGTTACATGAAAAGCCCTTGCACTGTCAGAAAATTGGAGTGTGGTGTTCTGTGTTACGTCGTCGAATAGTGGGCCCAATTTTCTTTGAAACAACAGTGAACAGTCCAGTGCACCAAGACATCATTACACAGTTTATTGGGCTTCTTGAAGTTGATGAACGTGAGTGTTGGTTGCAGCAAGACGGGGCCACATGTCACACATCTAATGAAACCATGCAGTTCTTGCNTTTTCGGTGACCGTCTCATTTCGAAAGGACTGTGACCCCCGCGTTCGCCTGATTTGTCACCCGCAGTTTTTTTTCCTTTGGGGGTACCTCAAGGGAATTGTCTATAAAACAATCCACATACACTGGATGACCTCAAGAGGAACATTACAACGGC
>NW_019720198.1:0-1141 GCF_002891405.2 Cryptotermes secundus
TTAAAAACCAGGACGATGGATAAAGTCCAAAATCTCAACATATCAAATTAATTGAAATTCTCATAGAAGTCAGATAATACACTCAATTAATTGATTATGGAAATATATGCTTGCACATTTTAAAAGCAGTAAAAATGGTCAGAAATCTCTGAACGGAAAGAAATTAATCAAAGTGTGAGAAAGGCTTATTCTCTCACCATTATTATTCATCACATACACAAACAAAATAATGAAGAACTGGGAGATCATCCAGGCATCAAAACATTTCAATTAGAAAAAAATTCTAAAAATGCCAAAACTATGACATTTTGAAAGAGTCAGGTCCTTCTGGTCAAATGTCAACATGACCTACAGTACTCATCATACAATTTGAATAATATAGCCACAGAATTTTCCATAGAATGAATGGCTTTTATTGGAACAAATCAACAATTTTAAGTATTTGGGATATAGCATATTCTAAAACCATTTTCAAATTATCATTAGTTTCTAGGCACACAGCAATACATATTTATAAGACACTAGTTAAACCAATATTACCTTATGGTAGATAGTGAATCATGGACAAAAGGAAGAGCTAATAAGAGAAGTCTGATATCATCAGACATATGTTTCATGAAAACTGTAAGATACACTCCTTCCCACATAACCATAACCAAACCAAACCAAACCAAAAGAACCAACCAAGAGGAAAAAGAAGTTTGGGAAGACTTTAGAAACAATGGAAGGATTCTGCTTTATAATATTCATAACTGGTCTCTTAATAACAAGCTTACTGGAAAAATGTGACGATTACTATAAACAAAAGTCAAATCAGCACTGAAGGAGTTACTTTACATTTAACAGACTGATTTTGTAAATAATATTATACATTGCTTATTTTAAAACACTTTAACACAGCATCCAGCATACAAGATTTTTCTGACTGCACTGAACACATTATTAAGACCACTGATGCACTATCATTCAATGCATCGTTGCAGAAGTGTAAATATCTGAGGTATATGAAAATGGATGTGTTCAAATGTGATGTACAGTTTTATCATTCATATCAGAGTGAGCTTACTTACACAAGGCAAGTACCATAAATATTTAAAATCTGGTACATGCTTCATATAAAACTGTCACTATCAGAAGAAGA
>NW_019720198.1:4403-5819 GCF_002891405.2 Cryptotermes secundus
ACTAGTAAAGACAACACCACACGCTGTGGAGGAAACTAGTAAAATACTACTAGTAAAGACAACACCACACGCTGTGGAGGAAACAAGCAAACCAGGGGCATATGGCAGTCATAACTGAAAAGTAGGCTACAAAGGTGAGGGGCAAGCTGCCGTGACAAAATAACCTGGACAGATATACATTTATGAAAATGGACGACACATCATGTGAGATGAAATAATATGCCCCAAAATAACGTGGGTATAAGAGAAACTCTAAAGGGTTTTATCTGGTTTTACCTTGAAAAGAGGGATAGAGAGTGTAATTTTAACATGAACTAAGACAGTGTGGCAGCTTTAACACTATTTAGTAAAATAATTGTAACATATCAAGACACCTGAAGATGGCAGTTTGGGGCCAAAACATGTAGTGTAAAGGTGTATAATGTTAAACTAAAAATTCAGTGGTGAATTGAAGAATGTTGCAATATTGATGGACGATAAATAATGGACGATAATTAATAGCTACATATAACTGTTTCTTGCATACAGACAATATTCCTACCTCAAGTTCCACAGAATACACCATTACATAGGCCTGAATGAAACTTACAGAAGATAGTCAAATGTAAGCAACCTTATGTGCACAACTGAAATATTAAAAACAAATATCACACAAACAACTACACCTCAAAGTGCAATGAAAGAAGGAATACTGAGCACTGTAGTTTGAATTTAAACTACCCTAATTCTATATATTGTGACATGTTGCGCAACGGAGGACCCCCACCTCCCCAGCAGTACATGGCGGTAACGTAGCGCTCTCGTTACTACGGTAATAGGCGAGTCATCACCCCGTCACTTTCCCCAATTGATGTAACGCGCAACGAGCGGTGACGCGGCACCGCTTCCTACTGTGACGTGGCACGCAACGACGCTGTTGACGCGGGCAACAGGCAAAAGCGAACGGAATAAAAGTCGGCTGAGTGGTAAGCGTGAGTTAGTTGAAATGTGGCCATCGCCGAGTTCAGTTGTAGTCGAGTTAACGTGTAGCCGTCCCTGGAGACAGTCAGTGTGTGATCAACAGTTCTCCATCTAGCCAGCGGAGAATAACGAGTTAGCCAGCAACCAGTCAGTTGTACTCTGGCATTTGCAGTCTAGTATTTGTAATACTGCAGATAGCAGTAATTGTGAATCTGTAAATTGTGTGATTGTAAGAGCGAATGTGAAATAAAATTTGCCACATCCAGCACGGCGTGAATTTATTTATCGCGTTATACTCCCAACAAGTGACAATATTTCCAGACACCTGAAAATGCAAACTTATAAGATAAAAAGGAAACAGAAACCAGCTCTATGAAGGCAAGACTATTATTAATCACAACAGTATCAGATAATAATCATGTCTAATGTAATATTTGTTATCTTAGACCTATAAGG
>NW_019720199.1:0-517 GCF_002891405.2 Cryptotermes secundus
CAAATTATCAAGATTCCACTTTAATTTATGGAAATCTGTTGAATTTTTTACCGATAATTATTTATTAATCCTTTTTATAAAATTTTGAAGAATTTTATGAATCTTTAAGGAATACTAAACTAATTTTGACCTTCTTAAACCGAATTCATTTAATTTTAACAAATAACTCCTTCTCGATTTCAACTTAATATAAATTATACTAAATATATTGTGCTAAATTTCACATAATTTTGGGAATTCTAGCAGTCATTTGACGATTTACATTATATTTCCGGAATTCTAAAGATAATTAAAAATATCCATAGATATTTTAAAGAATTTTAATTGAATTTTGAACGAATTCAATGAATTTTGTGTAATTGTAACCTAAAATTCTTTGAAATGTTCATCTTAAAGTAAAACGTTCAACGAATTTATAAATGAATTCACTCTAATTTAAGGATTTCCTTCAAAATTCTGATTATTGCTGTACGAAACAAATGTTCTGAAAATCTAAGTTAATTTAAAGAATTTAAAC
>NW_019720200.1:0-462 GCF_002891405.2 Cryptotermes secundus
AGTTGCACCAAGATACAGCTATTTCATTGTACAGTACACTGTACAGACAAGCAACACGCAATGTTCTCACAGGGGTTGCACCGAGATAGAGCTATTTCACTGTGCTGTACACTGTACACTGTACAGAGGAGCAACACGCCATGTCCTCACACGAGTTGCACAGAGACAGAGCAATTTCATTATACAGTACCGTACTGTACACTGTACAGACGAGCAACATGCCATGTCCTCACACGAGTTGCAAAGTACACTGATGTTGACGGTGGAATTTTCAAAAATGTATTATACTGGGTAAACTGCACCAACTTTGTCACTTGAATAGTAAATACCGTTATTAAAAACAGTACGTAATATCTCTTTCTTATCAAAAATTTTTGAGCTGTACGGTGAAATAGCTCTATCTCGGAAACCGTTGCCTAGAATGACCGATACTATGACCTCCCAGAATATTGACTTTTCCTC
>NW_019720201.1:0-433 GCF_002891405.2 Cryptotermes secundus
AGTTGTGGCCCGTTCAAGGCTCTGAGATAAGAGACCCTCAGCTCTACCGAATCCACAAAACTCACTTCTTTATAAATTAAATAACCCTGAGATAAAATTTAGTACAAGAGAGAAGATAATAATTGAGTTTAACAAAAGGTAGGTGAGAGTGCAGTTATAAAGTGGCCCCAAACGTAGGGGCCAAAAGAGGGTTCAGGATAAAAGTGGCTTCACAACATGGAGGCAAGCGATTAAAAATAGTAGGATGAAAGATGAATTTGGAAGAAGCAGTTAATGACTAACCGAAATAATATCATGGAATTTGTGTGGAGAACTAAAGAACACCAATAAAACCCTCAGGCTGGACAGTCGGTGTCCCTGTCGAGATTCGAACCGATCACCTCCTTCATACAGTTATGGCATGCTAAACTCTATTGCGTTGAATTCAGTTGCT
>NW_019720202.1:0-423 GCF_002891405.2 Cryptotermes secundus
CCAATCAGTGGTCGCCGTGCCGAGTGGACCCAGGTGGACTCCACCCACCACTAAGCAAATTTTAGACTGAGGGTGTTTGAGAACAGGGTGATGAGAGGGATGAAGTGACAGGAGGTTGGAGGAAACTAAATAATGAGGAGCTTCATGACTTTTACTCTTCTCCAAGTATAATTGGAATGATCAAGTCCAGAAGGATTAGATAGGCAGGATATGCAGCATGAATGGTGGTGAAGAGGAATGCATATAGGGTATTTGTGGAAAAGCCAGACGGAAGACCACTAGGAAGACCAAGGAGTAGATAGGTGTATAATATTGATATGGATCTGAGGAAGATAGAAGGGAGTGTTTTGGACTGGATTGACCTGGCTAAGGATATACAGCAGTGGAGAGCTCTTGTGAACACGGTAATGAACCTTCGGGTCC
>NW_019720203.1:0-212 GCF_002891405.2 Cryptotermes secundus
GCGATGGCGATGGCGAGGGCGATGGCGATGACGATGACGAATACGATGACGAAGACGATGACGATGACAATGACGATGACGATAACGAAGATGATGACGATGACGATGATGATGATGATGATGACGATGGCGATGACGATGACGATGACGATGAAGATGACGATGACGATGATGATGATGATGATGACGATGACGATGATGATGGCGATGAC
>NW_019720203.1:289-1207 GCF_002891405.2 Cryptotermes secundus
CGATGACGAGGACGATGAAGATGAAGATGACGATGACGATGGCGATGACGATGACGATGGCGATGACGATGAAGATGATGATGATGATGATGATGATGATGGCGACGATTACGATGACGATGACAATGACGATGAAGATGAGGAAGATGATGACGAAGATGACAATGACGATGACGATGACGATGGCGATGGCGATGGCGATGGCGATGGCGATGACGATGACGATGACGATGACGATGGCGATGGCGATGGCGATTGAGATGGCGATGACAATGACGATGACGATAACGATGATGATAAAGATGATGATGAAGTTGATGATGATGATGATGACGAAGATAACGATGACGATGACGATGGCGATGGCGATGACGATGGCGATGACGATGGCGATAGCGAAGGCGATGGCGATGGCGATGACGATGACGATGACGATGACGATTATGATGAGGATGATGATGATGATGAAGATGACGATGATGATGACGATGAGGATGACGATGCCGATGACGATGACGAAGACGATGAAGGTGAGGATGACGATGGCGATGGCGATGGCGATAGCGATAGCGATGGCGATGGCGATAGCGATGGCGATGACGATGGCGATGACGATGACAATGATGATGATGATGAAGATGATGATGATGATGACGATGATGATGATGACGACAATGACGATGACGATGATGATGATGATGATGAAGATGACGATGACGATGACGATGATGACGATGACGATATTGATGACGATGACGATGACAATGGCGATGGCGATGGTGATAGCGATGGCGACGGCGATGGGGATGGCGATGGCGATAGCGAAGACGATGACGTTGTCGATGGCGATGGCGATGGCGATGACAATGATGATGACGATAACGTTGACGATGACAATAACGATGATGATGATGATGA
>NW_019720204.1:0-512 GCF_002891405.2 Cryptotermes secundus
AGCCGCCAATTCTGCAGCTACTCACGAACTTCACAGCATTTTATGGAACCCAAGGGCTCATTACCGTGTTCACAAGAGCCCTCCACCGGTCCCTATCCTAAGCCAGATCAATCCAGTCCATACCATCCATCCTGCATCTCTAAGATACATTTCAATATTATCCAATCACTCACGTCTTGATCACCCTAGTAATTTCTTTCCTTCTGGCTTTCCCACAGATACCTTATATGTATTCTTCTTCTCCNGTACTACATGCCCTCTCCATGTCATCCTCCCTGACTTGATCATTCTAATTATACTTGGTGAAGTGTACAAGTTATGAAGCTCCTCATTATGCAGTTTTCTCCAACCTCCTGTAACTTCATCCCTCTTCGGTCCAAATATTCTCCTCAGCACCCTGTTTTCAGACACTCTCAGTCTATGTTCCTCAATGTCAGAGACCAAGTTTTAGACCCATACAGAACCATAGGCAAAATTATAGTATTGTATGTTCTAATTTTTATGTTTTTAGA
>NW_019720205.1:0-14440 GCF_002891405.2 Cryptotermes secundus
TAATCTTTTCCAGCTTTTTGATAAGCTTTTGGTATGCACGAAGAATACTGCTCTTTGGAAAAGCCTTTATGAAATTTACATCCCATAAATATTTGTCAACATTAGTACGTAGACGAAAAAGATTAAAAATTTGAAGAAATAGGGTCACATGTTGTCAATTACATCGCAAATCTTGAGAGTATTTAAAGAGACGCTTTCAAGAAGTAACTCTTCAGCCATATGAATAGATGGGAAATCTATTTTCATTCACTATCGGTAAGAAAAGTAGTCACTTTTTTACAAAGGCAGAGGAATCTCTTACGGAACCTCCTTGTGGTACGCCTCACAAATCAAGTTCGAAGCTTTTTGGCTTACAGAATTTTGGATCTATATCAAAATAGAACACTCAGAATTCCCATAACTAGCCGGCGAGGTGTTATTACGTAATTTTTGGAACAACATATCTGTGTGGAAGGGCATTTTCAGCAATTGAATGCACACACCGTAAAACCTTGAACTTTACTTCCGGATTGCATTGTTCACGATACTACTTTCAAATATGCAGAACCATTCTTCCCACTAAGTAAGTACTCTTAGATATTTTGATATGAGACAGCTTTACACTGTCAGTTTTCGTGATTAGCAAAGGTGAAGGTAGCGTGTCTTCGGGAGAACATGGTGAAAGTCGAGAATCACATTAAGCGGGAAATACGCATAAATCGTCACGTGTAGGGATGTGTGATTTATAAGAATGGCTTTGGACCGGATGATTGGATTTATTGACACTTACACATTCACAGTTCGGGACTATAGGCAATTATAGCCCTATCGCTATTCAACACACTTTCCAGTTCACCCTTATACGTACACTAGAGTTCTCAATCTTCACTTGTCGTATCCTGGCAAAGGATTTATCGCAGTCCCAGTGAAACTTTAAATCACACATGAAATCTTTTTTTACAGCCAAATTCCTTTCTTGCCATTATTCTGCAACTGCCAATTTCGAAGACTCGACTCAGTTCAATTTCTCTGCCCTCAAACTCAGATTTCTGCACGCTGGCGTCTCAAAATTCCTCTCTTCACTCACGTCCACTACTCTCCACTCCCGATTACTATGCTTAGTTGCGTCTTCTGGCTGTATCGTTTTATAACACCTCGACACGGACCACGCAGAAAACACAGCCTCTATTGTTAATAAGGCGTGTTTACTGCTGTTACCTAACAATGGACGTCCTTTTGTTGCACTCGCACGCTTGCTCGGGAATGTGTTTACCGAGTCGTTGCCTTGCATTAGGTATACACATCACATTATACTTAAAATTACATATTTATAACAACACCAAGGGATCCCCCCCCCCATCTCTGAATATGGTGCGCAATGTAAAGCAGTGTATGGTGCTAGAAATAGTTTTTATGGTGCCAGGAAATATTTGGGAACCACTAGTCTAGTCTTTGCCGATCGCAGTAGCCGCGCGGCCTGTCTTCGTCCACTCGAATACTGGAACCGTGGGTTCGAATCCCACTTAAGCCATGGATATCTCTCTGCGTTTATTCCGTGTTTGTATTGCCCTGTGTAGATAGCAACTTTGCGACTAGCTGATCCCCGTCCAAGGGGTCCAACTGACTGTCCTAGGATTAAGAAACTTAGGAGAAACAAAGCTTTTCACGGATGTCCTGTACTTCAAAGTGGCAGCAAAAGGGGGAGGGAGAGAGAGAGAGAGAGACTCTAGCTATTTAGTTATGAAGCAATTAGGTATAATTAGTCTCTTAGCCAAAGCGTATGTTATTATACATACCCAGCCAATTATTTATTTTCATAACAGGCTAATAAGTGATTTATAATACTCAGAAATCTTTCAACCCGAATCTTCAATATATATGGTAAATTATTATGATCACATTTTATAGTCTACGTTACTAAAGCAAAATTTGATCCAATCCCGTGTTAGAACGTCATCAGTTCTATGAGCTGTTTAATAAGCAACCCATTTTTATTGTACTCGTATATCGATACATCTACATAAAACCTTCAAACATGGATCCCCTATGCATGTTGTCGGATACTCAAGATGTGCTTGTAAATATGTAAACGCCAAACTAAAGAAGAATGTGTCGAGATACAAAGGCCTTAACTATGCTTTGTTATTAGTTCTAGCGAGATCCGCAAGAGCCTGCTCCTGTCTCATGTTATTACATACTTAATTAGTCGTGCATTCAATTCAATGTTCACGCATTACCAGACATATTTAAATTTTCCTTTATATTTTCTCTAATACCGATCCCAGTGGCCGCGCGGTCTAAGCATGAACTGTCTTCTCTCGTTCGAAGGCTGAAATCGTGTGTTCTAATCCCACTCAAGTCATGGGTGACTTTGTGTGCGTTTATTCTGTGTTTGTGTTGTTCTGTGTGTAGGTAGCGGCCTTGCGACGGGCTGATCACTCATCCAAGGAGTCATACCATCTCTGTAAAAAAAGATTACGAAACTGAAGGAGAGGCCAGGGTCCAACAAAACGCTGTAGAATCATTGATGATTGAACGAATGAATGAATGGATGATTTAATGTACGAGTATGTCTTATTGCTACTGAAGCTATATATTCATGCTGACTGTGTAATTCTATACTAGCTGTTGAGCTCAGCATGTAAGCAAAGGGGAATGTAAACAGATTATATTATTATTATCAAAATTCAAGACGCCGTATAATTTTCTCTTCCAAATGGGAAAACTTTCCAAACCGAGTTTCAAACCGATTGCTCCTGTTTCTTGCGCCTGTACGAGGTATACTAATCCTGCCTTCGTGAACCTCTAAACTTTATTGTTTCTTCTAAATAATTCCACACTGAATTTTACTTATATGTTTTCTAATGAGTAACTCCGTTCTCTGTGATCAAATAACCAATAACACATGGGATTCCTGTATTAATATTTTCAGTATAATGTTAATTTCAAAGGATCATTCTACGGAAACCTTCAAAATTGTGCACATCTTTACGTTCCTTAATGTGTGAGGAATATTACCATAGCCCTAAGGTTTATAATTAGCCGGTCACAGTAGCCGAGCAATCTGAGGCATGCACTGTCTTTGCTCGTTTGGAAGCCGGGATTGTGGGTTCGAATCCCACTCAGGGCATGGATATTTAGTGTGTGTGTGTGTGTGTGTGCGCGGTTTTCTATGTTTGCGTACAGGTAGAGGCCTTGCGACGAGCTGATCACCCACCCAAGGAGTCCTACCAAATATCTAAGATCTAGTAAGCCGAAGTGAAACGTAGAGTTTCTTCGAGTTAAAGGTCCAAACTGGGGCTGTAGCGCCAATGGAAAAAAGATTTATAATTAAAATATTGTAACGTGTCTCCCTGAAATACACACTCCGAGTATAACTGTACTACAGCACTCACTATGTCTTGAAAGCACACAATAAGTCTTCCGCTCGCTGACTTCTTAGTTATCGCACACTCGCAGGCTGCTATGTTTCAACTGACTGTGAATAGCCTTCGCTACTCCTTATGTAGCCTCGATCGGACAGTTGTCGCCTGGTGCCTTGTTGCTAGCCACGCTGTCCGGAGTTGTTGACGGCTGCCTAGTAACTGCGATATCCCTCGGTGACGTCACCGCGGGGAGAGTGGTGGGGTGATGACTCGCCTTTTACGCAAGCGCTACGTTACCGCCGGGGAGGTAGGGGTCACATGTCACAATATTATTTATTTCCGGATGGTACAAATACAAAATAAGAGAGTAGTGAATGTATATGATAACTAAACTCGTCCAACCCCCACTTATAATGAGCTACTCGAAATTTTATTTTTACTGCCATGTTCTGTGTTTGACGTTAGTTTCATTTTCTCAGTGCCACTCCTCGTTACTATGGCCACAATATCTCAGGCGGAATTTCCTGTAATGTACATGGCAGGATTTATGTGGGTTCGTTTTTTATCAATAATGATTTAATGACGGGGGTAATGGCCATAATCTATTAAATATTACAGTAAATTATCGTTAGCCGGAATAATGATGCACTGTAGTGGAACCAACCAAGCTTCACAGAACAAAGAAAAAACACGGTGAACACGGTAATGAACCTTCGGGTTCCATAAAATGATGGGAAAATCTTGAGTAGCTGCAGAATTGGCGGCTCCTCCAGAAGGGTTCAGCTCCATGAGTAAGTAAGTAAGTAAGTAAGTGTCACAAAGCAAATTCAAATTTAGTAAACATACAAAGAAAGCTAATCCAATTATGAGCCCATGTAAACGAAGAAGTGAAGTAAAGCTATCCCTGTAACAGGCCGTGAAGACTCATATGTTTGTGAGACGGTGAGGGTCCCACATGATCGAGACAATCAGCTAAAAAATGGCGGTAAGGTTGTCAGCCTTACGCACCGGCTGCGTTTTATTCCCCAAGAAAATTATTTAATTAATTCCTGGTACTCATTTGTGTTAGAGGCTGAGTCACCTGGAAGGATTAGGTCAACTGAAAATAAAAAACAATGACCTCCTCAGAAATTGAACCCATGACCTTCCTGCTGGTAGCACAGTGCCTCAACCGCCTACGCTACGGTGTGCCCCCACTGAGACCATGTAAGTATGATAATATCCCCCTGCTTGTTATTTTACGACAGCATTGAAGCTCTTCTCTTAAATTCTAATGCTTCTTCTGTATCCCCATAACATTCTGCTGTCTCTCTGTGATTACTGCTGAAGCTGAAACTAGTGACCACAGCCTGTTGTGAGAGAATTTTTCTTGGATCCTCAGAAACATCAGATCTCTTCACATAGCCAATCAGGTTTACAATGAGCTGACAAGACAAGACAAGACAAGACACAATGAGTTGAGTCCAAGTTTCTGAAAATCATTGTTGCCAGTGAGATGGGAAGGTAGTCACATCTGTATCACACCAGCTCCAGACCAAAGGGTATGGGGCTATGCCAGAATACAACAGAACACATTTGGAAACACGAAAGATTCATTCACATACACAGCCACACTATGAGTAACTGTACGGTAACTCTGCTATACATTCGGACACAGCAAGGACATATAAGTTTATGAAGTACAGCCCGGAACTACTACACTTAGCATGACATTTCTTAGTAGTACAGGCAACAACACACTTGAATACAGTTCACATATATAAATGTGTACATAAATTTGTTGCAATCAGACACATGATTGCAAACAGTCAAACACTAATTAGAAATTTTATTTTAGCATTTTCCTGTACAAGTTTAATCACCGTGTGGCTGAAGCATGTTGACCATGGGATGATGTGACCAATGACTAGTGAAGTTGCATTTACTCGAAATAGGAATTAATCTGCAAGATAGAAGTTCCCAATCAAAATAACTCTGTTTAGTGATATCTTGAATTGCTCACTTTTTGTCAATAAACATTTAATTTTTGGTGCAAGATGTGCTATGAAATTTTGTTCCAGCATGCTATACTGTCTTTCAGTAGATTGTAACATCTGCAACTGATTCATGCTTGTGTTTTATATTGACTGCATGGAATTCTGAATATTTATGAAACCTTCCAAGATGTTGACTACAAATGTTCTTACAACCAATAAACACTCAGTAGCTACAAATTTTTCAAACCACCAAAGGGACTTTTAGGACACACTGTATATCAAGCCTTTTAATGGTTATCTCTTCCTTGTACCTGCCTGCCTTGATTCTAACAACGTTGTCTGTTAAAGCAGCTTTTCTCCACTAGCAGTTCCATGTGATCCTAGGGCTGAGCAAGAATCATGGAAGATATGTGTATATATATTGTGACATGTTGCGCAAAGCCGAGCCCCCCCACACCAGCAGTGACGCGGCGGGTGAGTCAGCGCTCCCCTCCCACCCCTCAGCGGTAACGTAACGCTCGCGTAATAGGCGAGTTTTCACCCCGCATCCTGGCAGCTATGCGCGGTGACGTCACGAGCGGAGCCGAAGAGAGCCGAGCGGAGCCGAAGATAGCCGAGCCCCCGCAACCTGGTAACTATGCAAGGCGAGTCAACAGCGGTGACGTAACAGGATGACGTGGCACTCATTACGCAACCGGCAAGCACTGCAGCTATATAAGTGAGCTGCACAGCTGGTACCAGTCAGTTCTAATGTGGCTACCAGCGAGTTCTACTGTAGTAGCCGGCAACCAGTCAGTTGTACTGAGACAGTCAGTTAGTCCTGGAGCTACCGCCGAGTGAGTCCTCGAGCTACCTCCGAGTTAGTTCCCAGTTAGCCAGCAACTAGTCAGGTGTCTTGTGGCATTTGGAGTGTACTATTTGTGATACTGCAGATAGCAGTAATCGTAAATCTGTAATTTGGGTGATTGTAAGTGCGAATGTGAAATAAGATTCGCTATATAAAATACGGCGTGAAGTTATTTGTCGCGTTATACGCCCAATACGCGACAATATATTTTTCACATTCACACTTAAGTTTGTTTATATTAATAATGATCACTAAAGCTATCTATTTCCTATATTTGGCGTTCACAACTTACATAAAAATATAATATTTGCTTATTGCCTTTTTTAATCATCAATATTTTCTATGGGCTTTCAGTATTTAAACAAGTTATTTGATCTTCAAAACATAATAGCAATTAGTATTTAAATTAATTGGAAATTAGTCTGCCAAAATTGAAACAAATAGTTCAATGTAGTCATTTTGTCTTTTATGGTAATTTGTATGAAGACAGGCACGAATAGGGGATGGAAAATTGGTGCTTAGTAATACTGTCACGGAGGAATACTGCACATGCTTATTGTAAACGTTGTATGGGATCGAATTTGTAGTTTGGAAGCACTGCGAATTTCTCAAAGTTCTTTTTGTGATTTTCTTGTTTAGTTATTTATTATGCCTTTCTATTTTTGTATTTTATTAACCCTTGTTTACACAAATGTCTCACAGTCCTATGTGACGCTGTTTGAAGAAGAGGCATGTGACAAACTAGGGGAACTTTAGTCCTAGGCTTACAGACAATTCTGTTGGGGACAGTGCTGAAATATCACAAGCCTATGACAAATTTCACTGCACTAACATAAGAACACACACATGAAAGGTCTGTCTTTATAATGAAAGTTACTTATCAATTGGCTTTACGTGGACTAGTGATTCAATTTGCTTTATTCAAATGTGCCTCGTCTGTGGCAAATAACTTACAAACACAACAGTTGATGCAGCAAAACTGAATAGGTTGGCAGGGCTGGAAATAGTACCCAACAGAATTTCCCTATCGCCTGAATACATGGGAAGGAGTATGGGAGAGACGTATGTTCAAGTTGTAAACAAAGTGGCAGAAAAAGCTCTGCAGAAACACAAGGATAAAAGTGGAATTTCAAGGAAAAAATTGCAGTGATTCGGACATACAGAAACAATGGATGTAATCAAATGACATGGTAGGGATTTGTAATTATATGTTAAAAGGAAAAAGATGCAAAGGACAGCTCAAATCAAGATAGCTTACCCACATGAGTGATGGATGATATAAAAAGCAGGCGAAACTTGTGCACTCTAGATGAGTAACTGTGGGAGTGCATGTATATTTGGAGGTTTCTCATGCATCATCTCACTGCTTAATGGAAACTAGACCAGAATCTCAGGAGACTAGACTGAGATGGCTTACCAAAGTGGCTGATAATAGTTTATCTCAAATAGAAGAACTGTATGGACAGAGGTGCAAGGTTAAAAATTGTGGGCAGGCAAACATAGTTGGAGGCTTATCATCCATAAACACACCCCTTAGCAGAATCAATGCCAGCAGAAGAGACAAGAGGTAGTTTAAAGGAAATTAAATGTTTGAAGTGTCTTCAAACAAGCAGACTCATGTGTAAGGTAAAGGTAGAATTGTCCCTGTGCTTAATTGATTAAGCACTGTGTCATGAAAATATATGTGGGAGTGGAGGTATAGCTCCACCATTCTTTACTTCAGCACTTCATGGAAGTGAGTGATCATCTCCATGCCCACCCTGGCTGCTTTACCACTGGGAAAGACCCCTGGTACCCACAGGATAGGAGGCTGGGTGCGACCCCATACTTGATCAGATGTGATGATTTTCCAGTGTAATTTGACAACTGCCGCAGTTACAAAAACTTCATTATATTTCGACTTTGTTCATTGTCTCCTATTTTAGAAACTATAAACAAGGTTAGCTCCCTCTAAGGGACCCAGCAGAGTAGGTGTCTTAGTGCTGTCACCTGATGACAGAAAGAGATCCAGTTTCTGAAATGTGTTTTCTAGTTTCTATAATACTGGACAGTGGACAAAGTCCAAAAACCCAGTAATTCTGAGAAATCAACTCACAGATGGCGACAAGGTTGTCAGCCTTACAATATTAAAATGGATCTTAGAGACATATGATGGTATCGATTGGATTTATCTGGCTCAAGATAGGGACCAGTGGAGGGCTCTTGTGAACACGGTAATGAACCTTCGGGTTCCGTAGAATGCTGGGAAATTCTTGAGTGGCTGCACAATTGGCGGTTTCTCAAGGGCTCAGCTCCATAAGTAAGTAAGTTGAGCCACCTAGAAGAATGAACAGATTTAAGAAAATAGGTTTTCAATATCAAAAAAAGCCAGGTATAAGAAAAAAAAAGAAAATACATTTAATAAAGTTATATTTATTCAAAAAGAGTACTTACATCTATTAAATAACGATTTGATATATTATTGTGACATGTTGACCCCTACCTCCCCAGCCGTGCGTGGCGGTGGCGTAACGCTCGCGTTCTTACGGTAATAGGCGAGTTCCCGCCCCGCCACTCCCCTCCGCGGTGACGTCACCGAGGGATATCGCGGTCGCTAGGCAACGCGAATCAACAGCGGCGACGTTACGATAGTAACAGCGGTGACCTCCGCTAGCGTTACATAGCAACAGAGCGCCAGGCAAAAGGGTGCCTATTACGTGGCCGTTTTCCCGTATTGTCCGATCGAGGCTACATAGGGAGAAGCGAAGGCTATTCACAGCCAGTTCTAGTGTGGCTACCGCAGAGTCGTACTGAGACAGTCAGCGAGTCCTGGAGCTACCGCCGAGTTAGCCAGCAACTAGTCAGTTGTATTGTGGCATTTTTCAGTGTACTAATTGTGATACTGCGGATAGCAGTAATCGTCAAATTGTAATTTGGGTGATTGTGAGAGCGGATGTGAAATAAAATTCGCTACATCGAATACATCGAGAATTTATTTGTCGCGATATAAGCCCGATACGCGACATTATTATTATATTGCTCTAACAATGAGTTTAGTTTCATCTACGTATATTAATCCCACAAAACGTAGGACATTGTCACATGACAGTAAATAATGGGTTAATATTTCATAGCTCGATTTATGGGATAATGTCACGCTTGGTAACTACAGTTTGTTATTACACACTCAAGAATGGTGTATCTATGACACACAAACAATTATAACACTCTCAAGGTTAACACATAAACTTCCAAACTGCCTCGAATGACATCTTCCTGACGAAACCTTTCGAGCAGTCTTCACTGCATCTTATAAGGCTCGGCATGGACCACATAGGAAACACAGCCTTCACTGTTGACAAAACTTGTGTACTGCTCATTGCATAGCAATGGAAAGACCTTTTCATATTATTGACCAAGAATTTTTCATTGTGGGAATGTTTACCTAGCTGTTCCCTAGCAATGGATATACATGTTACAATATTATAATTTTTTGTAGTAGCAGATCTTCAAAACATTTCCCATTTACATAGAACATACAACAACAGCATGGCAGTTGTGGACAATCTATATTCAGTGTCAAATTTGATTTTGATAATAAACTAAATGTTTGTGAGAATGGTCTGTTAATCATTCACATATTATTACGTTGGACACTGGCCATTGTCATAGGTGTATTTGAATTATACAGCGTTTTGGAAGCAGATCTGCTTCTTTCATCAGGTGTAAAAAATTTGAAATGATTGTACTCAGGTGGGCCTGTTAGTTGGAGCAAGTCACAGTCACTAGATCCATTTAACCTGCACAGCCATGCATGATTCTCTTCCTTAATGATGGAATCAGATCCTGCTTCCAAGTTATGTAATTTAAATACACTTAAGATTATGTCCAACATAATTATTTTATAATGAATGTCCCTGATTACAAAAGTGCCACTGTTCTCAATTTGTGACTAAAGTGGGACTTGCAAGAAAAATTTCAGACTTTCAGAACATTTCATAACTTGCTACTTCTGTCTATTTCCATCTTAGCAAGTGAAAAATTGTTTTCATTATTTTAAAATTCCACAATAGCTGAGAGCCCTTGGCCTTGGGCTATATCACTTTGAATTGCTTCATTATGACCATTCATTCTGGAATCTGACATATGAGTTATGCTGTCAAGGGTTGCAATGTTCTTGCTTCAGGATCCTGTCGAGCGATATTAACTTTGTGCAATGAGATCTTCATAACCTTCATTCTTTTAATTTACTGCTGTTAAGGTACCATGAGAGCGAAATTAATTGAAACTATTCCAAAGCCAACAAGTACTAGTACCTACTTTGTATAGGCCTGTACTTAGTTATTGACATTCGTTTATTTTAATTTTACTTCGGGTTCCACAGCAGATGAGTATGATCAATGAACCCTGCATCATGGTATCAGTTAATTAGTTCTACCTCTATAAACTGACAGGTGGGACTGAGAAACGAAATAAGCCATCCTTGTCCTGAATTTTTGTTGAAGTTTATTGATTTGGTATTTCCCTGTTTAGAAGGTTTGTATTTGTGAACATTCTGTGTACATATTGGCGCACAATATTATAATCGTAGTGCTGGTCCATCATTGGAATTGAAGGATCGGATTTATTGCTCCATCTCTTCTGTCAACAGCTTAGAAACCTGGACGGCCATCAGAAGCAATCCTCAGAAATGGGATGTCCTACAGATGTTATGGTCTGGAAGCGAATATCTTCCAAGGATACCTGAATGTTAGACACTTTCCCGCGCATATTACATAATTAATAACTGCTGCAGTGCAAAGATCCAGAACACGGATTTAAAAAATGCACGAAGTATGAGAGTCTATTAAATTGATAACAGTTGCAAAACGCCAGCATTTTTTTTATTAAACTCAGCTACCCCTGGTAGTAAAAGTGAAAGCGCTAGCGTGAAATATGGATATTAAACTCCTAAACAACTAAAATCTATCAAACAGTTGGAATTAGAAATTTAGTAAAACTTGACTGAGAATTTTTGCATATCTTGGGTCATTTTTGGAGCTAACATTGAAAAGGTTAAACATACAAATCGTGTACACTTATAATATCTTCTAACACTATTGCTAAAATAAAAATCTCCAGACCTTATTGCGGGCTACTTTAGCCACCTAGTCCAGCCGCAAGATCCTTAATCTGTATGGTTCCCTAGGAGTGCAGTTTCAGCAAGTGATAGCCTACTCTGACATAGCCAACAGTAACATCCGCCAGATCATTACGTAAATTTTACATAACTTTCCTGCCTACAGCTGACTACAGTTATAAGTCGCCGCTTCGTTTCATATAAAATCAAACAAGAGGCTGTGTGATGTCTTCAGAATGTAATGTCTATCGTGAAGCACCACTGAAAACGTCCCCACATGCTCAGAAATTGTTACTACATTCCTGCATTAGTCAAGTCTATATGTGAAGTTATTTTCGCGGTATGGCCATGGGGATTTGTATCCATACATACATAACTCCATCTGTCGACATGTATCTTCTAAATGGCTTGATCCTGATGAATCATAAGTTATTTAACGTTGCGGTTTGGACGGATGCAAATATTTAGCTTCTAATAATGTGATAGGATTATCTCGATCAGTGAACTTGAAAGGACTGGGAAGGGGTGGCCGGACTTCATGTCTGTAACTTGCATCTTCAGTCATTTCACGTTGGACAATTGATGCCAACTTGATATTGTGACATGACGCATGAAAGCCGGGATAGCGAAGTCAGAATATGCGTTCATTGCTAGGCAAAGACTCAGTAAACATATTCCAGCAGCAACGAATACGCAAGCAACAATCAACGCCTTCCCAACAATAGAGAGGTTATGTTTTCTGTGTGGTCTGTGCAAAGTGGTTATAAGAAAGAGTTCAGTTGAGTTGTGTTCCGAGACGTTGCCTGCCAGGATATGAGCTTGGAGCATAGGAACTGAACTGAGTCAAGTCTTCGGAATTGGCAGTTGCAGAATAATGGCAAGAGAGGAATTAGGCGTAAAAAGACTTCATGTGTGATTTGAAGTGGCAGTGGGAATGTTAAAAATCCATTGCAAGGATACAACTAGTGAAGACTGAGAGCCCTAGTGAGTGTGTAAAAGTGAACTGTAAAGTGTGGAAATAGCGGTAGCACTATAAGTGCCTGTAATCATCCTTACAAATAAATGCTTCTCCTATGACGCGCGACTTTGTCGACACCCGTTTCGTCAGATTCTGCAGCTGGTGCTTGGTAAACTGGCAGGAAAAGAACATATCTATTGCACTTCCAAGAGGACAGAGCAGCTGCTCATAGTGTAGACCATTCTGTGCAGACCTTAAAGGTGGAGTTTGGCGAAAGGTTTACATTTGTGACCTCCTCATCCTCCCGACATTGCTCGTCGTGATTTCTCCCATTTAAAAATAAGGTTTATCGAACCAATTCACAAACGGAAATAGAACTCAGAGAAAACATGCAGCTTCCGCGGCGACCCGTGTTTGTTCCTAGGTCAAGTCATGTGGGATTTGTGGTGGGTAAAGTTACAGTGGGGCAGATTTTCTCGAAGTACTTCGGTTTCCCTTGCAAATTCTCATTCCACCGACTGTTCCACACCCAGATTCTGTCTCCGATCGAAGGCTTTTATCGAGCCGTTGCCTAGCAGTGGGTCTGTATATCATAATACATATGTAAACTTCACTAACGACGTTGGTACATTATCAAAATGGCCACAGCCGACCGAGCAGGGAAAAAGTTAATCGACGCAATGTTCGAGAGCTGTTCGCGCACTGCGGAAAGGGCGTGCTTCGACTCTTGCCGCAAATAATCTGCCTGTATTGCATACACATGTATACAAGATGCTGGAAATGCTATAAAATTCATTCTGAGCGCACAGAACACCTTGTACCTTACCAAATGCGACGAAGGCGTTTTCTTGCGTATGTTTTAAACCATCGCTTGTAATAATCCTACCATTTTAACCTACATAAGCCGAAAAACATGTGAAAGAGCTCCATTCTGTTCAAACAACTGACGTGTTCCATGTACAGAAAACGTAAGAAATTCCTTCTCCGTTCTTGAATCATCACGCGGACTTACACATATGAACTCCGTAACTATTAGAGTTCGGAGTTAACAACACTTTACGTAAGACTTCAGTGTAAAATAAAGCAGCTGGGCCCTCTAAATCAAGTCCGTTGGAATCCTTCGTGTGGTATCAATCTTCTTGTCCGCCACAAACCATCAAGCATGACTGAAGCCGCCGTAAAAAGCGACAGAATGTTTCGCCGTTTGATGCCTACCTTCTTTACAGCCCTCTTCAACAATTAGAGCACTGCTCAGACCAAACTTGCCAACTCTGTTTATCGTAAAAGTTTCACCATCACAGCACATCAGAACGAGCTGATCGGATACTGTGATGGTCTCGATGCTTTACCGAGATTTCGCGGCTTATCCTATCCGACACGGAATTTAACTCTATTTAAGAATTTCATCACAGTCACAATATATTCCCAAACAGATGGATAATAAAGTAAATGAGAAATTCTTGGAAACTTGTACGGTTTTTCTTTCTGTCGAAGTACTAAAGGATATTTACACTTAACGAAAGATGATGTAATCGGGGAATATAGAAAACAGCATAACGGTGAACTTTGTGGGTTCTATCCTTCTTCTTCTTCTTCCTTAGCTGCCATGGATTATGCCCTCTGGCCTGCTCCAATTCAGAATGAACTCTGAATCCTGTGAACGTTTAGTAACACAAACTCCGTGGCCTCTAGTCCGCAAGCGAACTATACCGACCGAGCGACTACCGCTTGTCGGCGGAGGGTGTCGCGTGATCAGCGCAACGGATCCCCACGGTCGTTAAGCTCGGCTTCCTAGACCAGAGCCTCTATTTCCTTTTAATAGCTCCTCAATTATCTTCAGAAGGCCTTCATGTAATTACGTATTTTATGGCCCAAAATTTATGTAGAATTAAGACACCATTAGATGGCATATGAGGCCTGATTAAAGGCGGGTGAAGGTAAATCCCATCATCAGCGTGAAGGATTAAAAAAAGACGAGTGAAATTCACTGGACAAGCGGCATACGTACGCAGAGTAAGGCAGACGTCGTTTCAGAAGGAAAACGTTTGGAAAGAGGTGATAAAAGACAAGACGCAGGTGGGACAATAATCGGTGTCATGGATGTAATGATAATATTAGAAATGTCTTAGGGAATTAGGATTTAGGGATGTAGACGAGAACGAGGCTAACTGGAATACCAAGAATTATGTGGGAAGACACTGAAAATATCACAAGGAG
>NW_019720205.1:15061-15693 GCF_002891405.2 Cryptotermes secundus
TTACACCAGCGGTTGTTGAAGGATAGGTCCCAGACGAAACACTCCAGGACTCCACTAATTTATGAAAATGGCAGGGGTAGATATAACATTTTTTTTGTGGAAGCAGGTCAACCTCTTGACGTGCTATAAATTTTAGTATAGGGCATGACTCCAGACATCAGACTCAAAGTTCCTAAAACTACAAGGGGTTGCGAACCTTTGCAACAGCACGGCGGCCACTGATTGGCCTATTGCAGCCTACCCCGGGTGATTATGATGATGGAGAATTTGGTGGAATGAAGATTGGTAGGGGAAACCGAAGTACTTGGAGAAAACCCGCCCCAGCTCCACTTTGTCCACCACAAATCCCACTTGAAGCCAGCGACTAACCGCTTGAGCTATGGCGCGGCCTAGAACAAGGCTAACTGAAAGGCCGAGATTCGGGCGTAAAGCTAACGATCCTAAGGAACTGGGGTGTTGGGATATGAACTTCACTGAAAAGTGCGAGGTTTGAGATTCCCGTGAAGGAGACTTTGAAGATTACGGTCTTCTGGTATTTTATAACGTGTAGTCTGATAGGTCGTTACTAATTTTTCGTAGGAATCTAATACCTCTACCTTCTACCCTGAAGATGGAAGCAGCATGTTCCTTCG
>NW_019720206.1:0-501 GCF_002891405.2 Cryptotermes secundus
GGAAGCTAGCAACGCAAAGCTAGCAAGCTAGCAACGCCAAGCAAGGAAGCTAGCAAAGCAAATATAGCAAGCTAGCAACCCAAAGCTACGAAGTTAACAACGCAAAGCTCGCAAGCTAGCAACGAATAGCTAGCAAGCAAGATACGGTAAGTAAGCAAGCAAGCAAGCTACGAAGTTAACAACGCAAAGCTTATAAGATAGGAACGCAAATCTAGCAAGCTCTCAACGCAAAAGCTAGCAAGCTAGGAACGCAAAGCTAGCAAGCCACCAACACAAAACTATCAAGCTAGCAATTCAATGTTGGCAAGTTATCATGTAAAAGTTGGCAAGCTATTAACGAAAGCTGGCAAGCAAAAATGCAGAGCTGGCAAGCTTGAAACGCAAATTTTGCAAGCATCGCAACACAAAGCTAGCAAGCTAGAAACGAAAAGCAAGCAACCTAGCAACGCAAATCTAGCAAGCTTGCAACGTAGAAAAGCAAACTACCAAGCTAGCAACGCA
>NW_019720207.1:0-386 GCF_002891405.2 Cryptotermes secundus
TAAATATCTCAGCTTAACACTGCAGTCCACATCTACAACATTCACGGCACACATAAGAGAAAAATGCATAGCAGCCATCAAAGCTATATACACCATCCGAAACCTGCAACTATTATCGCTAGAAACAGCAATGAAAATATTCCATGCAAAAATTTGTCCCATACTACTATATGGCATAGAGATAACCTGGGAAAAACTATCCAAACAANNAAACAAAACCAAAATAGAACAAGTGAAGGCGAGATACCATAAACTAGCGCTAGGGCTTCCTAAGAACACATAATCCAGACTAACATACAAACTCTGCAAGGAAAATTTCCTACTAGAAGAACTCAGGTATGAACTGCCAAGCACAAAAAACTCATAGGAAGTTATCAAAGAAAGAA
>NW_019720208.1:0-1332 GCF_002891405.2 Cryptotermes secundus
CACCCTGGTGAAATAACAAGCTGAGTGGGCTAAGAGCTAAAACAATAAATATATTTAATATAGCAAAAGGAACAGGGCTGTGGGGCTCCTACAAGGAAACCCTCACCTGTTATTATAAAGAAATAAGGAAAGCCAAGCGATCCTCATTGAGGAGGTACTGCCAGGAGATCAATGATTTACCAGGCAGTGCCAAACTCATAAGGGTCATGGCAAAATAGGCGACCAACAAGGTCAGCACCATCAAGCTGCCTGATGGTAAGTATACCCAATGGGCTATCCCGTAGCAGAAGCGGTTAGTTGCTGGTTTCTGGCTTCCCACTGTGGCGGCCTGGGTTCGATCCCGGATCTGGTCAGGTGGGATTTGTAGTGAACAAAGTTGCGCTGGGGCGGGTTTTCTCCGAGTACTTCAGTTTCACCTACCAATCTTCATTCCATCAAATTCTCCATCATCATCACCCAGAGCAGGCTACAGTAGGCCCTCAGTGGCTACCGTGCTGAGTGGATCCAGCTGGACTCCACCCCCCACTAAGCGAATTTAAAAAAAGTATACCCAAACTGGGAAAGGGACCCTGGAAGAACTGTTCAGAGTTCATTTCCCTGATTCAAAGCTGATTGATGATTCAGGCAGCGTGCGGGTCCAGCAGAACCTGAGCATATGTAGACACACAACGAAGAGGGGAGACTGGAACCTGGCCGGTAGGGTAATCAGTCAATCAAAAATTAGATGGCGTTAGGGAACAGATGAAATTGTTCCAGCACTTCTGCAGTAAAGGATGGAACATTTAGTAACACACTTATGCCGCATATTTAGAGCCTGCATGGCATATGGGTTTATCCCTATGGGCCTGGAGGCAAGTCAAATTGACATTTATACCGAAGAGCAGGAAACTTGATTATACTGAGGCTAAGGCTTATCGCCCTAACATTCCTTTTGAAAACGATGGAGAATATAGTAGATAGATACATTAGGAATGGTGCATTTCAGATTCGTTCCTGCACCGAAACCAACATGCTTACCAATTAAGTATATCTACTGACACCGCACTGCATAATGTAGTTACATGCATAGAAAATGCCACTGAACACAAGGATATTGCCCTTGGGGCATTCCTTGACGTTGAGGGAGCATTTGACAGAAGCTCATTTGTTACAATAAAACAGGATGCTGAAATGCATAGGTGAAACATTCACAACACTGGCCAAACAAAGGGAAACAAAGACGATTTCGTGTGTGTTCGCTAAATAAGAAATGCAGGAGCACCATTTTCTATTGTAAAAAGTGTGATGTTGCGCTTTGTGTCGCGGACTGCTTGGAGAAGTGGCAGACGCGCG
>NW_019720208.1:1767-11801 GCF_002891405.2 Cryptotermes secundus
TGGGTCACGGACTGGATTTTCTTCCGAACTTCGGTCGTCGCTTCTTACCTCTGAGCCTAACTGCTGATCGAACAGTTGTTACCTAAAACAACCCTCTCTGGCATAACTAATACTGCCCCTCTCGAAGTTGATGTTGATTCCATATTCTTTTAAAAGTTGACAACCAATTATAGCTTCACTAGTAAGCTGGGGAGATATCATAAAAACTCCCTCGATTATGTCACTACCTATAGCAAATTCTACCAGCGCCTGACTTCTGATTTTCTTAGAGCGTCTTCCATAAGCTTATACTAATACAACGTTTTGTAACGGTAACACGGGTACTTCTAAGCCTGACTCGACTAGTCTGTCTTAAACCCCTTCCGACAACAAATTAACCTCGCTCCCAGAGTCTAAAATCGCCCTGATTCTTGTTCCATTGCTAAATACAATGCCCCTCTGTGGACATTTCGATAAATTATCCTCATTGATAAAGAATACATCAGGTGTCGTCGTCCCCTCCTCCTGCTTTCCTTCAACTTCCGATAACTCGTTAAATTCATAATCCTTTGATTTCTTAAATTTAGAAGGGTTAGGTGGACCTAGGTTTACGTTGTTCCTAATCACGGGAGACATTCGGTCCTTAATATCTCCGGTAATTAATTTAAAGTATTATGGCTGCCGTTTCCCCTCGGTGAGGCTTCCCTTCTGTTCTCCGAGAGGGGGTTAAAAGACGTGGCCTGGGGGTTGAGAATTGGAGATACTCCAGTCCTCGGTTCGCTTTCCTGTTCTCTGTTGTAAAAGTTCCTTTGCTCCCTGAAGCTATTGTTCCGCGAACGGCGTCCGTGGTACTGTATATGCCGTACTTGGCCTTGACCTCTAGTTCGGTCCCTTGTCTGCAGTGCCGGCCCAGAGCGATTTGGATTATATCCATGTGAAGCCCTCGGGTCCTGATACTTATTATGGTAATTTTCCTGGCTTTCCATGATATCGACTCGTTTTAACAAGTCTAACGCTTCCCCTATGGAGCGCAGCCGCGTGCTCAACATCGCTCTTTGTACACTTATATGGAAGTGGTATCTCAACGCTTCTATGATCTCTGAGGCTGTGGGCTTTGGGTCTAGGTATGAGGCCATAGTAGCATATTTCAGGAAATGTCCAGACAACGACAGGTTTGACTGTCGATTGTATTTTCCCTGATACAGACTACATTTAACTAAACTTTGCTGCGATGCTGACCAAAAAACGCTGAGAAATTCTTTCCGAAAGGATTCATAATCACTAAGCTGATGACTTACGGTTTCTGCCCACTGGCGACTTAAACTTCCAGCTAGCGAACGGTATGCAACCGCCAGCTGACAAGATTTTGATATGCCCTTAAGTTTCATGAACTCGTCTAGCTGCTTAAGGTGGTAAACTGGGTTAACGTCTGAACTTTCGTCAAACAATGGGAGAGGAAAATCTGCGTTGCTCAGATAACTATTAGCAGATGAGTGCCCCTCAGTTACAGTCACATTGTTTACATTCACTCCATTTCTCTCACACACTTTACAAGAACTGGACATGCATCCACATGATGTGTCCACACTGATCTGTTCAACACTGTTAGCGTTATCAACCCTTCCAGCAGACGTAGGAGAAAGTGGAACTGGGTTGCCAGCTTCGCGTGATTCTGCGGAATCCGCTGTTCTGACAACCCTTTCCTTTTCCGAAACTCGGCTCTTCAACGCATTAATTTCCGAATAAAGTTGTGCCAACTGCTTTTCGATTTCTAATTATCTTTTGACCTGTGGGATCCATGTTCTCCTTTTGCTGCCTTTTCATATCATCATTAATGTCATCCATAGCACTTTTTACCTGGCTTATTTCTCTGTCCAACCTGGTTACTCTCTCATCTAATTGTTTTACATTACTGTCAACCTCAGACCTATTCACTATCACCCTGCTTGTCAGCTCGTCTAAGATCGAGTTTGTTTGTGAACTCTGCTGCTCCAACCGATCTTCTAGCCCTGTACTAACTACTTGTATGTTTTTCTTGACGGCTACTAGCTCGGCTTCCGTGTCTTTCTGTACCTGACTGATTAAGTGTGTGCATTTCCTGACTTCAGAATGCAGCCTCTCAGAAAATTCCTTGTTAAGTTTTTGATTTTCTAATTCCAATCTTTCTATTAGTTTTTCTGTTTCTGACTTTATATCTGCGCGAACACTTTCCTGAAGTTGCGAATAACTGGCTTCTACCTTGCTTTGGAGGGCTTTATTGCTTTCTAATACATTGTTCTGAAGGGCTTGCATTTGCTTGTTACTATCCTTAACAGCCGACAGCAAGCTGGCAAAGAGATTACGCAAATCATTTGGGTTGGCTATTGAAATTTCGGACGGAGGACCCTCCATAACTTCGACAAAGTCACTCTGACCTAACCCAGTCTCTGTCACTTCTGTATTAAGGGTTTCTGACTCTGGTACCTGCCTAGTGCTTGTTTCTAGTCCTTCAAGACGTTCGTCCACACTGCCTAATACTTCTGATTGCTCACTAGGCCGATCGCCGTCACTCTTCCCTGCCGAGAACTCTACACCATCTTCCTTTAGTTCTACTGTGCGGCTGCGGAGCGTGCGGTTAGCCATCTCCGCCTGAACACTAACCTTTATGTTGCTGGTGTCCTGCGGCGTCCATAGGCTGTATTGTAGTAGCCGAAATGATGGCTTCCGGCTCCGTCGTCCTTGACCTTTCTCCAGCTAAGTGCGGATTGTACCTTGTAGTTGTTGCCGTAGGGGTCTTGGGTGTGTAGTTCGTTCCTCTCTGCTGAGTCCTGCCTTGGCTCAGGCGTCGAGCCCAGCTGTTGGTCGACACTCTTTTTTGTAACCGCTCACTTCCCTTGAGGGTTCTTTACGTTGTGCGCCATGCTGTTGCCGTCCTCCTTGATCCTACGTTGTGCTCCACTTATCAGCGTCCTCCCTCTTCTCGTAGATGTCGAGAAGTTATATGGAAAGGGAGAATTGTGGTTCCTGGAGCTGTTACGCGAGAGCAGGTAAAGACGGGAGTAACTGGGTTCTGTTCAGTAATCAGTAGAGCTGAGTTCCTATCCCGGGTCTTATACGGGTCCGGCTCGGGCAGGGCAGGAAGAACCTTTCTACTTCAACCACACACACACTTTAGACCGTTGCACTTAATGGTCATTTAATCCCTTCCAGCATACTAAATACAACTGAATTTATTAATACACTTAATGTGAACTTTACTTATACTACTTTACGGAAGGGCCGTACTTGTAAATTTTGCGTCCGACTTTGCCGAAAGTTGTATCATCAAACTAGGAGGTTCCTTAAATTTTGAATTCCCAATCATGTTGCTTTGCTATGTGATTCTGGCATGATGCTGACCTGACGCTAAGGTTGACAGCCCCTTGATGCATTACGATCAGGGTGTGAGGCTCCGGCCGTCCCACTTCTAAGTTATCGCTGTCCCAAGCTGTCAGCTCTCATTTTCTCAAAGCCTTTCCCACTTTGCTGAAACTTCCAGAATTCTAGGAAATTACCAGATGTTACTTCCTGTCCACATAGTAAAACTTGAACTATGTCCCTTCCGCGTGTAAGAGCTGGCTATCTGCCGGATCTCTTTGTTTGTAATCCTAACTTGATACAAATTTAATTTACACACAACAGTCCTCCAGTCAAAATGAACGGTTATAGTATCTGGTGCAATAAGTGGAAAAACCTGTAGTATGTATGCATAATGAACACAGTGGTTTTAATGACAGCAAATCTGTTAACTTGTCACTGAAACTCGCCCAGTCGTTGCTTTATTTCGTCCATATGCCCTTGATTGTGTGATTTTCTACATGTCTTTGTTGTTGCTTTGGCAGAATCCATTGTGGCTTACTTTCATCATTCGAATATAGCAATGCGCAAAAATTCGGAAAGGGTACACACCATTTCCTGGTGGAGATTTAATCTCGGCGCTCATGTCTGGCATGATGGTCTCCTATATAAAATAAAGCACACACTCCCGATATATTTCAAGCTCATCAGGTCCTACCTAAATGGCCGTCAGTTCAGAACTAAAGTCAACGGAGAAACGTCAAATCTCTTTCCAATAAAGTTCGGCGTACCTCAGGGTAGTGTATTGGACTCAGTACTCTATTTACTATATATATATCAGACATACTGACGACAGCTGATACAATAACTGTCACTTTCGCAGATGACATAGTAATATTATCCAGCCATGAACACCCAGAAACTGCGTCAGTTCACCTGCAACACCACCTACATCTCCTAGAACAGTGGACTAAAAAATGGAAAATTAAAATAAATTAAACAAAATCTACGCAAATCACTTTTACTTTAAGAAAGGGACCGTGTTCATCAACAATGAAATCATACCGGAATCACCATCAGTGCGCTATCTTGGAATACACTTAGATAAAACACTCAGTTGAAAGAACACATAGTCAAAAAGAGGAAACATATCGATGCGAAATTTATAGAGTTATACTGGCTACTAGGAAGAAAATCCCAACTGAACTTGGAAAATAAATTCCTGATATACAGTGCTGAGATAAAGCCCGTTTGGACCTACGGGATTGAGCTATGGGGCTGTGCCAGTAAGCCGAGTATCGCCATCATCCAAAGATCTCAGTCAAAAATACTTCGAGCAATGACAGATGCACTTTGGTATGTATCGAACGACACCCTTCACCACGACCTTGGCATCTCAACCATCTCTGATATAATCCAAGAGGTTGGCAGCAAACACTATGATCGACTAGAGACGCACATCAATCCATTGATGAAGCCGCTACTGGAAGAACCCAAAAATAGACGCTTGAAAAGACGTCTTCCAATTGACCTCAAGTGAATAACGGAGTCTCCTTCGGTGGAAGGACCCTCATCTTGCCATAGGCGGGCTCAGTAACCCAATGTCACATCAATAGCTTATAGAATATGATAGTCCTGATTGCTATTTTAGTAACAATAAAAAAATGTCTCCGTCGTCTCAGCTTGGTCAGCTCTCCCTGTGCCGACTCACATTGTAGCGGCAGAGGTACGAAAACTACAACTACGTCCAGTGTAAATTAAGTGGGGAAATTGTGTTATTTATCTTCATCCATTGCGGCCTATCTGAGTACATTTCACTTGAAGAACGAGACAGAACCCAGTATCCGTAACGATATTTTTTAATTAAAAAGAATCTGACAAAGAATGATGTCCAAATTCACAATAACATTTTTCATTTTTTTATGTGTTATATATTTCAACGAACTAAATTTTTGAATAATAAGGAATAGAACGTTTTTAATATGACATGTCGGCTCTGAGGACTTGCTTGTGTTAGTTCGAAGCTTCTGGCTAAACAGGACTGTCAAGGAGACGACATACTGGCGCCTTGACATCTCGAAATTTCAAAATGAAGCATCGCATTGCCAGGTTAAGACAATGCAATACGACATTACGAAAGTCACTATCATGTCTTAATAAATAAAAGGTAAAAATATCCCGGTATGAGGCCGTGAAGGTCTATAGGGTCGAGAGGCGTCAATGCTCAAAAATTTATAGATAATCAGCTCACAGGTGGCAGTAAGGTTGCCAGCCGTACGCTCTGGCCGCCCTTCATCCCCAGGAAGAGTCCTGGTACTCATTTTTGTTAGAGGTTGAGGGCCATAGGGCAGCTTCCTTCTTGTAGCATAGTGCCTCAACCAACTACGCTACCGCGAACGGCAAAAAAATTAAATAAATGTTAGTAAATGGTAAAATGTATAGAAAAAGGAGAAGCTATTCCTGTAACAGGCCGTGGTGGCCCATAGGGCTGTTAGAGTCGAGGTTCCCACATTTTCTCTTAACAATCGGCTCACAGATGACAGTGAGTTTGTCAGCCTTACGCGCCGGCCGCCCACACTTCACCCCCAGGGAGATTCTTGGTACGCATTTCTGTTAGATGCTGAGTCGAACCCAGGGCCATAGTGCGGCTGGAAGGATTTGGTCAATTGCAAAATCCAATGACATTGTTGCCAATGCTATAAAGAGTATCCTATAGGTGGCAGCATAATGCAGACAAAGAGAACACGATCACAGTGCCAGTTGGAAGATGGCTGCTCCACTACGTACATCCACGAAAGAAGAACAACGTTTTGTAATTCGTTTTTTGACCAGTGAAAGTGTGAAACCGATTGAAGTTCATCGACGGATGGAGGTTCAGTATGGTGATGCATGCTTGTCACAGCAGCACGTGTACGAGTGGAGTAGGGAATTCAGAAGTGGTATAACGTCTGTAGCAGAAGCTCCTCGCCCGGGTCAGGCGCACAGAGTTGTGACCCCTGAGTCTGTTGCAGCAGTTGAAGCCCTAGTGATGGAGAATGGCCGAGTATCGGTGGATGAAATAGCTGAAAGTCACAGATCAGCACACCGTGTCATTCATGATGTGCTCCGGTTTCACAAAGTGTCTGCAAGGTGGGTGCCGAGGTAGCTGACTCCAGAACTGAAACAACGACGTGTTGACGCCTATGAAGAATTTCTGCGGCGCCTTCAAGCAGAAGGTTGTGGCTTCCTTTCGAGAATCGTTACTGGCGATGAAACTTGGGTCCACTACCACCAACCAGAAACAAAGAGAACGAGCAAGGAATGGCGTCATTCCTTATCACCAAAACCCAAGAAGTTCCGGACGCAGCCATCTGCAGGGAAGATTATACTGAATCTCTTTTGGGACGAACGAGGCGTACTCTTGGAGCACTACACGCCTCGGGGGAACACTATCACCAGTGCCTCATATTCAGATCTCTTGAAGAATCATCTTCAACCTGCAGTCAGATCAAAGCGACGTGGACTTTTGACTAGAGCTGTCCTTTTGCAACATGACAATGCTCGGCCCCATATTGCCCGTGCAACAGTTGCAACAACCCAAGACTTGCACTTTGAATGTCCTCCACACCCGCCATACTCATCAGACCTAGCCCCAAGTGATTACCACATGTTTGGGCCACTCAAAGAGAAGAGTGGAGGAAAGCAGTTCCGTTTTGATGAAGAGGTACAGCAGGCGGTGAATGAGTGTTTGCGCAGACAGACACAAGAATTTTTTTCTAGAGGAATCCATACAATTTGTAAACGCTAGAGGGCCTGTATTGAACGAAATGGAGACGATAGAAAAATGATATAGTTGTGTACCAAATTATACTTTATTACATGCCGTGATTTTTTATGTACAGTAATGTTATATTCTAAGAAATTAAACGTAAATTATTTACTCACAGTTGTTGTTACATCATAGTTTTCATTACTGATTTATTTGTATATTTCTCCCATCTACGCAGCTTCTTTGATATGCTTGCCGCATGTTCTATGTACGTGCTTTTCCCTAAAACTGCAGCGATAGCATGGGTTTTCCTGTTTTTTATAACGCTGTTTTGGTATTTGTCTTATTTGTTAGAAGTTGGAGCTTCTTCAGCTTTATGACTCTTTCTGTAACGATGCACCCACCGATTGTTGGACATCATTTAAAATTATAAATATTTCAAAAATAAGTCTGTATAATGTCACTTCTTCCGTTTGAAGAGTATAGGTCCCGCGTCTTATAATTATTTCAGTTCTATCACAGCTGTGCCCTGAAGTAGTTCGAAAATTGTGGTTGCTAATTAGTCTTGCTATTTTCTATTACCATTAGACTACTTTATTTTTTTTAAGATGGATAAATTCCTTATATTGAGTGTTGAGATGTTCCCGACTGTATGGTCACTTGCTGACGGAAATAAAGTTTGATGGACACAATTAAAGAACTTTTAGAAATGCTGCAGTAGAAATTCAATAAGTATTTTGGAGAGAGTGTACAAGATTTCGAATGGGTTCGTGATCCATTCGTTGCGAATTCAGAACATCTTCCGATTAATGTACAAGAGGAACTCGCAGATTTAAAAGCGGACAGAACATTGAAACTAAAACTTCTCGAAGTGCCTTTGGATACGTTTTGGTTGGCAATGAGTGAACACCCGGCTATCTCGAGATGGCAGTTAATGTGTCATTGCCATTTTCAACTACATATTTGTGTGAACTGGGCTTCTCGACGTTAACTGAAATTAAGACATCAAAGAAGGAGAGGCTCAAATCCATCGATGAAGAAATGAGACTTGCGTTGTCAACGACTCCACAGCGGATCAGTCGCTTGTGTGCAGCTACGCAGGCGCAAGTATCACATTGAAGGTATGAGTAGAACTACTGTATTTACCTTAAAAGCGATATAAGTGCATTTTCTACACTCTACAGTGAATTAAAGTTCATTAATTGTTAATAAACGCACGAGTCGATTTATGTTTAATGATGATAAAATAACAATAAAATAATATTATAGTAATAAGTTGATCACGTTACGTATTTATATTAATTGTCTGATATCATGCGTTTTGAGGGGAATAACATTTTGGTGTGCCGTGTTGAGTCATGGATACTTCATGGTGTGCCGCGAGTGGAAAAGGTTGCGGAACACTGAGTTAGAGAACTGCTGGGGTTCAGTCCTTGTGAGCTGTTGCTGTTGGACACTGGTAGCTGAGGCAGTAAAGACTGTAGCAGAGTGAGATTACTACTCTGTGTGTGACAGCAATTTTTAAAGTGTAGTCACAAGTTGAGTGTTAAAGTGTTCAATAAATGCGGGTACCATTCCAAACCCCGCCTATAGTTAGACTCATACACATAATATCAATGTATGCTACCAACATTTTCTGTTTACTTTTTAATATACGCAACTGATAACTGAGGAGCTATTCCAGGACAATAGCGGCTCCGGTATAGAAAATCGAAATTACGGCCGTGGTGATTCGTTGCGCTGACCACGCGACACCTCTATCCGCAAAAGTTGGCACTGGCGAAAACAATTTATATGCTAACCTAACACCGTGATCTTTTACACAGCCAGTGCACAAAAATAAATAATCGTAAATATAGCAATTAAATATGAAATAAATTAGGAAAAGTCATAGAGTAAATGATATTTGTTTTAAGGATGTCAAGTTCACATAATCTTTAATACAACTTTTGAACCGAATTGAAATAAAATTGCAGGAATTTACGAATTTCGGCACACTTCTGAAGCGAAATTATTTGTTTCATCAGCAAGCTGAGATAATGACTCGTAGCACACAGACACTCAATGAAAGTGTTTGACGAAACGGGCCACAATTTGGAGCTTTATGTCACTCAAAAAGCAAGGTAAAGTGTGAGGAGGAAAGGGAATTATCTTAAATTAAAACAGTGAAAGGAAAAACTGACGACAAATAAGTTTGGAACCGTTTGGCACATCGTAATAAGATTCGAAATTTATGAAACACAATGCAAACATCCTCCCTTTGTTTCTGAAGACCTGATAATTTGTTGAGAGATGTTAAAGCAGTTGTCGGGCTGAATTAGAACTGTCTCCGAGAGTCCCACTGGAACTTCCGGGAAGAGCAAAGTCAGCTACTGGAGTTGTTGAAACAGGAAGCTCAGATGAATATGTCAGATCAGGGTTAATACGACTAAAGAAGAAATCAATTTATAAAGTATTTGGCCATGGACTATATAGATTATGTACGAATAGACATATGAAACAAGAATCACAATTATTAGATTTAGTTTCGGCCGGGACAGTGCAGCGGGTATAGCGACTAGTTACTGGCTGGACGACCGTGGGGTCGGAGTTCGAGTTCCGGTGCAGTCAAGAATTTTCATTTCTCCATGTCCTTCAGAGCAGCACTGGGGGCCCCTCCACCTCCTATCCAATGGGTACCTGGGACTCCCTGGGGTTAAAGCGCCCTTTTGCAAAGCTGACCGCTCACCTCCAACTAGTGCCGAGGTCAAGAAAATGTGAATCTATACATTCACTCCCCCATACGCCTTCATGGCATAGTGCTTACTTAGTTAAGTACAGGGACAAATTTAATGACTTTACCTTATAACGAAAGTAAGAGAGAAAGTGTACGGATCAGATCTTTTGCATTCGTCAAACATCATCATCATCATCATCAGTAGGGCCCGGATTTCTATGACATGTCATAATTTTTTCCTAGGGTTTATTCCTATTTTTAAATGTAATTATGCAT
>NW_019720209.1:0-1538 GCF_002891405.2 Cryptotermes secundus
TGCTAGCTTTCTAAATTGCAAGATTTGCGTTGCTAACTTGCTAGCTTTCTTTGCTATCTTGCTGGCTTTGCGTATCTAGCTTGCTAGCTTTTCGTTGCTAGCTTGCTAACATTTCGTTGCTAGCTTATTATCTTTGCGTTGCTTGTTTGGAAGCTTTGCGTTGCTAGCTTGCTAGCTTTGCTTTACAGCTTGCTAGTTTTGCGTTGCTAGCTTGCTAGTTTTGCAATCTTACTTGCTAGATTTTCGTTGCTAGCTTACTAGCTTTGCGATGCTACTTTGGTAGATTTGCATTTCTAGCTTGCTAGTTTTGCTTTGCTATCTTTCTAGTTTGCGTTGCTAACTTGCAGCTTTGCGTTGCTAGCTTGCCAGATTTGCGTTGCTAGCTTGCCAGTGTGCGTTGTCATCTTGCTACCTTTGTATTGCTAGCTTGCTAGCTTTGCTTTGCTGAACTTGTAAGATTGCTAGATTTGCGTTGCTAGCTTGATAGCTTTGCGTTGTTATCTAGCTGGCTTTGCTTGGCTAGCTTGCTCGCATTTCGTTGCTAGGTTGGTAGCTTTGGGTCGCTAGCTTGCTATCCTTGCGTTGCTAGCATGCTAGTTTTGCATTGCTAGTTTGTTAACATTGCGTTCTAGCGTGCACGCATTGCGATCTAGCTTGCTAGCTGGCTAACTTTGCGTTGCTAGCTTGCTAGTTTTGCGTTGCTAGCTTGCTAGCTTTGCGTTGCTAGCTTGTTATATTTGCGTTGCTAGCTTGCTAGATATGCGTTGCTAGCTTGCCATCTTTGCGTTGCTAGCTTGCTAGCTTTGCTTTGCTAGCTTGCTAGATTGCTAGATATGGGTTGCTAGCTTGTTAGTTTTGAGTTGCTATCTTGCTAGCTTTGCGTTTCTAGCTTGCTAGATTTGTGTTGTAGCTTGCTATCTTTCCGTTGCTAGTTTGCAAGCTTTCCCTTGCTAGCTTGTTAGCATGCTAGATTTGCGTTGTTACCTTGCTAGCTTTGGGTTTCTAATTTTCTAGCTTTCCGTTGCTAACTTACTAGCTTGCTAAATATGCGTTGCTAGCTTGCTAGCTTTGCGTTCCTAGCCTGCAAGCTTTGTGTGGCTAGCTTGCAAATTGCTAGATATGCGTTGCTATCTTGCTAACATTCGTTGCTATCCTGTTGGCTTTGCGTTGCTAGCTTGCTAGCTTTTCGTTGCAAGCTTGGTAGATTTGCGTTGTTAGCTTGCTAGATTTGCGTTGCTAGCTTGCTAGTTTGCGTTGCTAGCTTTTTAGCTTTGCGTTGCTATTTTGCTAGCATTGCGATCTAGCTTGCTAGCTTTGCGTTGCTAGCATGCTATCTTTGCGTTGCTACCTTGCTAGCTTTGCGTTGCTCGCTTGCTACCTTTGCTTTGCTATCTAGCTATATATGCGTTGCTATCTTGAGAGCTTTGCTTTGCTAGCTTGCAGTTTTTCGTTTCTATCTTGCCAGCTTTCCGTTGCTAGTTTGCTAGCTTTCCGTTGCTAGCTTGCTAGCATGTTAAATTTGCGTTGCTACCTTGCTA
>NW_019720210.1:0-947 GCF_002891405.2 Cryptotermes secundus
GTTAAAACTATTCTTCATTATTCTCTGTTCTCTTATTTTGAAACATGCCCATACCATCTTGTTCTGTTTTGTTCTGATGTATCTTCCAATATACCTATCTTCAAATTCTCTTTAATTTTTTAATTGATTATTCTCCCTATCCCCTGGTTTTCCTTCCATGCTTAAATGCCTGTTATTAATCTATTAATATCATACATCTGCGCCCATGTCTCTGTTCCATACAAAAAAATGGGCCTATAATAATTTTTAAGTATCACATTTCTCCTGTTCTGACATGTCTCATTTTCAAAGTGTATCCAAAAGTGATGAAATGTTTCTGCATTTTTTATTCTTTCTTTAATTTCTTGCTAATGTTGTTCATTTTATAATGGTGAGAGACATCAGAATGATTCTTACAGACAGTCTGAATGGGTTAACACTTGTTTTCAGGAATTCAACAAGTACAGTGAGTGTGATACATTCATATGAAAGCTACCAGAGAATCACACAGGCAGATTCTGTGACTGTGTTGCAGGTACATGACAACTGGGAAACATATAGGCAAAGTGCTGGTGCAGATTCGACCGGAGGAAGACTGCAAAGTGGTTGTGCCTGTACCACGGCTGATGCAGGCTTACCCACAGTACTTCTGCAACCCCAGCTACAGTTATATAATTGCAGGTACTGAAGAATTTTACACTTTCCTCCCCAGCAGTAAGAAAGCATATATGCTCGGTCTCGCATTGTGGCCTGATTGATGTGTGAGTGTTCGTGAAGTACAGACTTGCAGATCTGCACTTGTGGGATATTTAAAGGTACATAAATATTTTGCCACCCTTCTTCATTATTTTTAATTGTGATTTTTTGTTGTGGAGGTAAGCAAACCATGGAAACCTCAGAGGAAGTGGTATAGCATGGACCCAGTGTTGATCTGAGTGCTCAAGGTTTAACAAGATGTCCTATCTCAA
>NW_019720211.1:0-506 GCF_002891405.2 Cryptotermes secundus
TGGAGGTAGGTCAAGGCCCAAATTGGGGCTGTAGCGCCAAAGGAATGAAAATGAAATTGTCATATTTTGCCTGTAAAAAACATTTTATTAATTGATCTTGCAGTGACTTGTGTGTAGTTACACCCGATTCCAAAAAGCCAGACCCCGTTTTTATATATAAAAAAAAAGGATGGTTCAACCAATCAGCTGTTTGTCAGTGCTGCAAACGAAGAACGTTCCACAAAAACGCCACGTATTTGTGCTGTACTTGTAGTGTGAATAGGAGTGAAGATCATGATGATCGATTCATGAATAATTTAATGACGTCGTTTCAAAGCCATTGGTTATACAGCGTCAAATTGTACGACTTCCGTGATTTTTTTTTCGCATAGTGGGGAGGTGGAGTCGAACTGAGTCCACTCGGCGCGGCGGCCACTGATTGGCCTATTGTAGCCTGCCCCAGGTGCATATGACGATGGNCATATGACGATGGAGAATTTGGTGGAACGAAGATTGGCAGGGGAAAC
>NW_019720212.1:0-596 GCF_002891405.2 Cryptotermes secundus
ATTTATCGTGTAGAGTGCAACAGGATGCTTAAATATAATATTTTACTTCCTGTCTTTATTCAGAAATCTTTTCTGCCCTGTGGAAAAAGCAAAAACCATGTCAGCATTCTGAGTGCTAAAGAAACCAACATACACAAAATGCAAAGTGAGCACAATCTGGCAACTCAGGTTACCTTAACAATAGTGCCACTACTTTTGTGGGGTCACTGAGCAAGGAGAAACTGCCTATGGTACAAAAATGAATGCTATGTTCAGAAACCTTTGAATCCATGGTCATACAAAGATAAACGTTCTTCTAAATCATTTACATTTGAACATTCGGCCAACTGTTGCCTGAGGGCTCAGTTAATCTCTACTGACCAAACAGCCTCCTACAGCGCACACAGTTTACTAGGATAGCCCAGGTTGGATTACTACGATTACCATTAACCTTGAAAGATAAAACAATAAAGATTCCCTCACTATAAATAAAACCATTCATCATTCAGAAATGCTAAACTACCTAATTAACTCCATGGAGTTAAGCCCTTCTTGAGAAACAACCAGTCACACAGCTACTCAAGAATTTCCCAACATTTCATGGAACCCAAAGGTTC
>NW_019720213.1:0-1962 GCF_002891405.2 Cryptotermes secundus
AAGCTAGCAAGCTAGCAAAGCAATGGTGGTAAGCTAGCACCGCAACGCTAGCAAGATAGCAACGCAAAGCTATCAAGCTAGCACAGCAAAGCTAGGAAGCTAGCCGCGCAAATCTAGCAAGCTAGGAACGCAAACCAATCAAGCTAACAACACAAAGTAGGCAATCTATCAAAGATAAGCTGGCAAGATAGCAGCGCATATCTAGCAAGCAAGCAAGCTAGCAATGCAAAGCTTGCAAGCTAGCAATGCGAATCTAGCAAGGTAGCAACGCAAACCTATTCAGCTGGCAACGCAAACTAGCAAGATAGCAACGCGAATCTTCCAACCTAGCAACGCAAAGCTAGCATGCTAGCAATGCAATGCTAGCAAGCTAGCATCTCAAAGCTAGCAAGCAAGAAACGCAAAGCAAGCAAGCAAGCAACGCAAAGCTAGCAAGCTGGCAAAGCAAAGCTACCAAGCTAGCAACCCTAAGCTAGCAAGCTTGCAGTGGGAAGCTAGGAATGTAGCAACGCAAATCTGGCAAGATAGAAACGCAAACTATCAAGCTAGCAAAGAAGGCTGGCAAGATAGCAAACCAAAACTAGCACCTAGTTACGCATATCTAGCAAGCTAGCAAAGGAATGCTAGCAAGATAGCAACGCAAAGCTAGCAAGCTAGCAACGCAATGATAGCAAGCTAGGAACGCAAAACAAGCAAGCTAGAACGCAAAGCTAGCAAACTAGGAATGGAAAGCTACCAAGTTAGCAACGCAAATCTACCATGCAAGCAACTCAAAATTAGCAAGCTAGCAACGCAAAGCAATCAATCTATCAACGCAAAATTAACAAGCTAGCAACGCAAACTACCCAGCTAGCAACGCAAACTAGCATGCTAGCAAAACCAATGTAGCAAGCTTGCAAAGCAAAGCAAGAAAGCTAGCAACGTAAAGCTAGCAAGTTAGCAAGACAAATCTAGCAATGTAGAAACGCAAATCTGGCAAGCTAGCAATGAAAAGCTAGCAAGCTAGCTACACAAAGCTAGCAATCATGCAACGGAAAGATAGCAAGCTAGGCACGCAAAGCTGGCAAGCTAGCAACGCATAAGATGAAATCTAACAACGCAAAACTGGAATCCTACAAATGCAAAGCTGGCAAGCTAGCAATGAAAATCTGGCAAGCTTGCAAATGAAAGCTACCGAGCTAGCAACGCATACCTAACAAGATAGAAAGCTAGCAACGGAAAGTTAGAAATGTAGCAACGCAAATCTTGCAAACAAGCAACGCAAAACTAGCAAGCTAGCAATGGAAATCTAGGAAGCTAGTAAGCTAGCAATAAAAAGCCAGCAAGCTAGCAAACTCAAAGCTAGCAAGCTGGAGACTCAAAGATAGCAAGCTATCAAAGCAAAACTAGCTAGCCCTGCAACGCAAACTTGGCAAGCTAGCAACGCAAATCTAGCAAGATATCAACGCAAAGCTATCTAGCTAGCAACGCATATCTAGCAATCTAGCAAGCCTGCAACGCAAAGCTAGCTAGCTAGCAACCCATAGCTAACAAGCTAGCAACGCCAAGTTAGCAATGTAGCAACGCAAACCGATCAAGCTGGCAACGAAAATCTAGCAAGATTGCAACGCAAGGCTACCAATATAGCAACGCAAAGGTAGCAAGCTACAACGCAATCTAGCAAGCTAGCAACGCAATTCTAGCAAGCTAGCAACGCAAAGCTAGCAAGCAAGAAAACAACGAAAAGCTAGCAATCTATCAACGCAAACATAGCAAGCTAGCAAAATAGCAATGCAAAGCTAGCTATCTAGCAACGCAAAGTTAGCAAGCTAGCAACGCAAACTACCAAGCTAGGAACGCCAATCAATCAAGGTAGCAACGCAAGGCTGGCAAGCTAGAACACAACGCAAAGCTAGCAAATTAGCAACGCAAACCTTACAAGCTGGCAACGCAAAGCTAGTAAGCTAGCAACGCAAGGCTACC
>NW_019720214.1:0-465 GCF_002891405.2 Cryptotermes secundus
GCTGCCTCTCTTCCTATGTAGTCTGCAGGTAGATTGGGGTAGGCAGGATGGGAAAGAAGTTCAATGGCTGTGGCAAAGTCTTGCAGGGATTCCCCAGGTTTCTGCGTCCTTGTTCTTAACTGGCAGCGGTAGGCAGCTGAAAGTGTTGGTCACCGAAACGGTCCTCTAGTACCTGAAGCGTTTCCTCATAAGTTGTGTTTGTCGGAATTCCAGGTAGCACTTCTGCCGCCCGGCCCTTCAGAGCGGTGATGAGGTATGTTAATTTTTCCCTGTCCGTCCATTGGTTGTGTTCTGCTACGGCCTCAAATTGTCGCCAGAACACGCTCCACGTCGAATTTCCGTTGAATGTCGGTGGCTGAGCCGTGCTCGTGACGATTTTTAATGTATTTCCCCGCTCGGCCTTCGTCTCATCCAACCGTACCCGGAACTCGCGTTTGGCCTCCTCAATTGCTGCGCAAGTTTCAT
>NW_019720215.1:0-1331 GCF_002891405.2 Cryptotermes secundus
TAGCAAGCTAGCAAAGCAATGCTAGCAAGCTAGAAAAGCAATGCTGGCAAGCTAGCAACACAAACTAGTACGCTAGCAACGGACACTTAGCCAGCTAGCAACGAAATCTAGCAATCAAGAAACTCTTAGCAAAGCAAGCAAGCAAACAACGCAAAACTAGCAAGCTAGCAAAGCAAAGCTACCAAGCTAGCAACTCAAAATTTGCAAGCTAGCAACGCAAAGCTAACAAGCTGGGAACAAAAAGCTGCCAAGCTAGGATCGCCAAGCTAGCAAGATAGAAACACAAAGCCAACCAGCTAACAACGATAAGATAGCAAGCTAGCAACGCAATGTTAGCATGATAGCAACGCAAAGCTATAAAGCTAGGAAAGCATATTTGGCAATCTAGCACACTAGTAACGCAAAACTAGCTAGCTAGAAAGGAATAGCTAGCAAGATAGCAACGCAAAGCTAGCTATCTAGCAACGCAAAGCTAGCCAGCTAGCAACGCCAAGCTAGCAAGTTAGCAACGCAAACCTATCAAGCTGGTAACGCAAAGCTAGCAATCTAGCAACCCAAGGCTACCAAGCTAGCAACGCAAAGCTAGTATGCTAGAAACGCAGAGTTAGCAAGCTAACAAAGCAAAGCTAACAAGCTAGCAAAGCAAACTGGCAAGCCAGTAACGCAATGCTGGCATGGTAGCAACGAAAACCTGGCAAGCTAGCAAAGCAACCTTGCAATCTAGCAAAGCATATATAGCAAGCTAGCATCCCAGCAACGCAAAGCTAGCTATCTAGCAACGCAAAGCTAGCAAGCTAGCATAGACATGCTAGCAATCTAGCAAGGNTAGCAAGCTAGCAACTCAAAACTAGCAAGATATCAACGCAAAGTTAGCAACCTGGAAAGCAAAGTAGCAAGCTACCAACGCAAATCTATCAAGCTAGCAACGCAAGACTTGCAAGCTAGAAACGCACAGCTGGCAAGATAGCAAACCAGAAATGGCAAGCTAGCAACGTCAAACTAGCAAGCTAGGAAGGTAAACCTAGCAAGATAGGAATGCAAAGCTGGAAAGTTAACAACGCCAAGCTGGCAATCTAGAAATGCAAAGCTTACAAGCTAGCAACGCAAATTTGGCAAGGTAGCAACGCAAAGCTGGAAAGCTAGCAACGGAAATCTAGCAAGCTAGCACCGCATATTTAAGAAGCTAGCAAGATAGCAAAGGAAAACTAGCAAGCTGGCAACGCAAAACTATCAAGATAGCAACGCAAAGCTAGCAAGGTTGCAATGTAAATCTAGCAATCTAGAAAGTAGCAACGCAAAACTAGCAAGCTGGCATCTCAAAAATAGCAAGC
>NW_019720216.1:0-740 GCF_002891405.2 Cryptotermes secundus
AAAAGAAAAGCTAGTACCAAAATACGCATACGTGAAAATAACATCAAACAGTGAAGCTGCTAAGAAAACACAAATACAGGCCCAAACAATATGCATAAAAAATGAAATAAAATTTCTATACAAAAAGAAACAACAACTAAATACACAACTCTATCACATTCACATACACAATGCAAACACATGGCAATGAACATGGAATAACATCGAACAATCAGTAGAAGAAAAATTGCAAAAAGATATGGAAACAACATATCTAAAACAACAACAAAAAATAAACAACATGATGAAAACGCAAAATATAGATATAACAAGTAAAAACATACAATACACGAGAGTAGTGAACAAAACAAATATACAATTTACACACGAAGAAACCCAAATACTAAGTGAAGCCCTTAAATATAATCTACATCACAAGAACGAAAAATGGATTGAGACATTAGCCCTAGAAGCTGAAACAGCAATAAATAACCTAGAAATAACAGAACAAAATTATTATAGACACCTAATTGCGAAGAAACTAAAAGATATACACAAGAATAATAATGAAAGGAATAAAAACAATAAAGATAAGAATGATAAAAGGGAATGGAAACAAATAATGAATATAAAAAATAAAATCAAAGAGAATAAACTTATTATAACGAAAGCAGATAAAGGAAAAACACTAGTAATACTAACAGAAGAAGANCATCTTCATCAGTAATCTGTCAGACAGGTCCACAGTCTCTTCCAAAACA
>NW_019720217.1:0-481 GCF_002891405.2 Cryptotermes secundus
AAACCATTAATTTTGCAACGCAAAGCTAGCAAGCTAGCAACGCAAAACCAGCAAGCAAGGAACGCAAAGCAAGCAACGAAAAGCTAGCAAGCTAGCAACGCAAAGCTAGAAAGCTAGAAACGAAAATATAGCAAGTTAATCACTCAAAGCTACCAAGCTAGCAACGCAAATCTAACAATTTAGCAACGCAAAGATAGCAAGCTAGGAACACAAGACTAGCAAGCAAGAAACGCAAAGCAAGCAAAGAAAAGTTAGCAAGCTAGCAACGCAAAGTTAGCAAGCTAGAAACTCAAAGCTTGCAAGCTAGCAAAGAAAATCTAGCAAACTATAAAAGCAAAGCTGGCAATCTAGAAATGCAAAGCAGGCAAGCTAGCAAAGCAAACCTGGCAAGCTAGCAACGCAAAGCTACCAAGTTAGCAACGAATATTTAGCAAGATAGCAAGCTAGGATCGGAAAGCTAGCAAGCTAGAAACGCAAAGCT
>NW_019720218.1:0-1542 GCF_002891405.2 Cryptotermes secundus
TAAAAGCTTGGTAGCCTTGCGTTGCTTACTTGCTAGTTTGCGTTAAAGGCTTGATAGGTTGCGTTGCTACCTTGCTAGCTTCGCGTTCCTAGCTGCTAGGTTTGCGTTGCTGGATAGCTAGCTTTGTGTTGCTAGCTTGTTTGTTTGTTAGATATGCGTTGCTAGCTCGCCAGCTTAGCGTTGCTAGCTTGGCAACGCAACAATTCTAGATTGCCAGGTTTGCTTTCCTAGCTTTCTAGCTTTTCGTTGCTAGCTTGGTAGCTTTGCGTTGCTAGCTTGCTAGCTTAGCGTGGCTAGCTTGCTAGCTTTGAGCTGCCAACATGCTAGCTTTGCGTTGCTAGCTTGCTAGCTAGCTAGATATGCGTTGCTAGCTTGGCAGTTTAGCGTTGCTTGCTTTCCAGCTTAGCGTTGCTAGCTTGCAAATTTAGCGTGCCTAACTTGCTAGCTTTGCTTTCCTAGCTTGCTAGATTTGCGTGGCTAGCTTGCAAGGTTTGCGTTGCTACCTTGCTAGCTTTCCGTTGCTATCTTGCTAGATTTGCGTTGCTATCTTGCTAGCTTTGCGTTGCTAGCTTGCTGGATTTGCGTGGCTAGTTTGCTAGCTTTGTGTTCCTAGCTTGCTTGCTTTGCGCTGCTAGCTTTCTAGCTTTATGTTGCTTGCTTGCTTGTTTGCGTTTCTAGCTTGCTAGCCTTTCGTTGCTTGCTTGCTAGCTTTGCGTTGGTAGATTGCTAGATTAGCGTGACTAGCTTGTTACAATTGCGTTGCAAGCTTTATAGCTTTCCGTTGCTAGCTTGCTATTTTTGCCTTGCTAGCTTGCTAGCTTTGCGCTGATAGCTTCAAGCTTTGCGTAGCTAGGTTGCTAACTTTGCGTTGCTAGCATGCTAGCTTTGCGTTGCTAGCTTGCTACCTTTGCTTTACTATCATGCTAGCTTTGAGTTGCTAGCTTGCCAGTTATGCTTTAAAATCTTGCCAGCTGTGTTTTCTAGCTTGCCAGCCGTGCGTTGCTAGCTTTCCAGCTCTCTTTGCTAGCTTGAAAGCTTTGCGTTGCTTGCTTGTGCAGTATGCGTTGGTAGCTTGCTAGCTTTGCTTTGCTAGACTGCTAGCTTTGCTTTGCTAGCTTGCTAGCTTTGCATTGATAGTTTGCTAGCATTGCGTTGCTAGCTTGCTAGCTTTGCGTTGCTATATCTGCGTTGCTAGTTTGCTATCTTTCTAGAATTGCGTAGCTAGCTTTGGATTGCAACCTTGCTAGTTTGCGTTGCTGGCTTGCTATCTTTGCGTTGCTAGCTTGCTATCTTTGCGTTGCTAGCTTGCTAGCTTTCCGTTGGTATCTCTCCAGCCGTGCGTTGCTAGCTTGCCAGCTTTGAGTTGGTCGCTTGGTAGATTTGTGTTGATAACTTCCTAAAGTGCCGTTGCTAGCTTGCTGGTTTAGCGTTGCTAGCTATGAGCTGCTTGCTTGCTAGCTTTGCGTTGCTATCTTGCTAGCTTTATAACTAGCAAGCTAGAAATCTAGCAACGGAAAACTAGCAAGCTAGCAAATCAAATCT
>NW_019720219.1:0-1057 GCF_002891405.2 Cryptotermes secundus
AAGATTTTATATTCGTGGCATTGTGATGATATTGTGTGTATGTATTGATATTGACCGTGTGTCCTTCTGAAGATGGTCTCTAAGACCCAAACATGTCAAGGATGTAAGATTAAAAAGGAGAAAAGGAAAACAAATTTATCAGTCACACTGAACGGAATTGATAGCCATTTATAATATTACTGTGTGTTTTATAAACCGTCTACACAGCACTAATAGATAGTAGATTAATTGTAACGACATGTTTCTATAAATATTGATAATCATCAAGTAAAATCTACAAATAAAATTATATACGGATTAATGAGTTGGAAGCTGAACCCAGTCCATATGAAATTATTACACTGTCGTGCTTATAGTAATTACGATAAAGTTCGTAATTACGTGCGTGTCTGAGTGCCTGAAATACCGTATTTACGCATGTATAGGCCGCAGCACAATTTTCAGACAGAATTTATAGAAAAAATAATTTTCTTGGAATATTATTTCAGGAGTAGAACACCCTGTATTACTAACTATGAATATTTTTTTTTAAATTAAGTGTGATTTCGAATATTTCGAATATAAGCCGCAACCCAGTTTTCCTCTTGAATTTTTGGCCAAAAATGTGCGGCCTATACATGCGTAAATACGGTATAAGAGGTTTGTAGGATGTTACTTTGAGATATAACGCGGATATTAGTCGAACAGGATTGTGTTATTCTGACGAGTTCTAGACGAATCTCTTTAGTTGTTGACCATACCTGGACCTTACATACGGAATTACTGGGTGTTTGGACATTTTTCATCGTCCGGTATTTTAGAAAATAGAAAGCACGGCGTTTCGGTAACTGGATCTGTCTCTGTCCACATGTGAGGGGGGCCAGACACTAACTCAGTGGGGCCCCTTAAAAAGAGCTAACCTCAATCAGCTCTTTCTAAAGGGCCAAACTGAGTAGTTGTCTTCTCCCCCCTCTCACCTGAGGATGGAAACAGATCCAGTTTCTGAAACGTCGTGTTCTCTACTCTTTAGAACATCGGACGATGGGAAAAGTCCAAACACCCAGTAATTCTGGGTATT
>NW_019720220.1:0-452 GCF_002891405.2 Cryptotermes secundus
AAAATAGTCTCCTTGGGAATGTAAACAGCAATCCCACCGTTTTTTCCCACACTTCAACAGCACGATGGAAGTCATTTTCCTTACTGTTGTTGAGTACCACTTGTGATTCCCTTTGGATGTCAGACACTGTTTCAGAATGTTGTCCCTTCGGCTTCATTTCCAACTTGGAAAATAAAGTGAAATCACAGGGGGGTAAATCCAGCGAGTAGGGAGGACAGGGAATAATAACCATGTTAGTCATGAACATTATAGTTTTCAGGGACGTGTGGGAAGACGCGTTGTCATGAGGAAAGAGCGAGTTGCGGTTGCACCAAAGTTCTGGTGTTTTTCGTCACGTTTCCTCTCAAGTGTCTCAAAATGTCACAGTCAAAATCCAAACTGACCATAGTGTTAGGAGGAACCACCCCCCTTCATGTCAAAACAAACAATGAGCATATTCTTCGTTGAACTTT
>NW_019720221.1:0-1585 GCF_002891405.2 Cryptotermes secundus
ACAACAAGGGGAATAGGTCCCACTTAGAACAAATAAATAACGCTTCAACAATATGGAGTGAAACAATATTAAAAGGGGAGACACTTGCAAAATGAAAAGTGTCGTACTCAGTGACAGTGAACAGGAAGAAAGAAGAAAATACTTTTAGTTAATAAGAACTGTTATTAAAACAATTTATTGAACTGTAATACAAACAATGTACATACAATCGCAAGGCTGTGAGAGCTAACCAAGGAGATGATGGAGAATACATCTAAACTTCTTAATGTTTTTTTTTTTCAGATGTATTTGTGATAACCAAATTATAATTTTTGTAAACAAAGTATTTTTGTTGTACAAGTATATAGCTGCACAATAATTTTTTTTTAGCCAATATCATATGATGGTGTTTAAAGTAACGATGGTTACCAAGACATAAGGGCCATGTAAAGGAAAGAACAAGTGAAGTAAAGCTCCATTATGATACCTTGTATAATAATGTTAAATTAATGTAGACAAAATATTTTATCATACTTATTAATCAAAAGTGACAAAAAAATTAACCAATGACACTGGTTAGAATTAATGAAAATTTGTATTAAATTTAAGTTTAGAAGGATAACTTTATGTTAAAAAAAAAAGAGAGAGAGAGAACGAGACATTTAAATTTGCGACAAGTTTTAAGGGAGTTTTAACCAAAGTAAAAATTTCAGAACTTAAAAATAAGTGAAACAAAAATTACTACAAAGGTTAAGAGTTTAATTTGGAAATAATGTTAGGTAGTTAACTACTTTGGTGGAAGTTAAAAGATGTTATTATTAGTGGTAAAGGATTTAAGACCTTGAAGAGATAAAGGAATTGAAGTACTAAAGAAAGAGGCTTTATAATAAATAACAAGTAAAAGTTAATAAGGAAATAATGAGGCCAAATAGACTGTAAGTAGACAGGAATAAATCTGAGTGAAATATTAAAACGAACCGTATTTAAAATAAAAGGAATACTGAAATGGAAGTATTAGTGAAATTGAAATATTAAAATATTATTGGAATAGAGGAACATTTAATGTACAGGGATTATAGAGGGCTGAAAGTTAAGCAAACGTAGAGTTTAGAACGCTACAGGCAGAGTTCAAAAAAATGCCCCGCGTCAAGACATTTAATGCCAGCTAACTAAAAGCTGAAGGCCCATAAGACAAGGGACTAGACAAACTGCGAATGATAAGGAGCATCGAATATATAAGTACGAGCCAAGGCTTACACCAACGTCAGTTAATAGAGAGAGGGTAAGCCGCAGTTTTGTAAGGACATCGGGATAAGGGGATCTAAGTAATAGTTTACTAGAATACATAAAGGGAACTCTATCCTGGTAGCCAAGTAATGAAAAGTAGTCAGTTTAATAACCCTGCAGTCAGATACTTCCTAATTCCAATTGTTGTTAAATTATTGTGCTTTTGGGATAGATTTGAAATATACGTTTGAAACTCACAGTTATTCCTGCTACAGGAAAGCATAGAAGCTTGAACTGACGTCGTTAAATAAACCACAAGAGCGACAAGGGAAGGAAGTGTTATTGATGAAAGTTTGTGGAGTTGCTACGAATGCAAAGT
>NW_019720222.1:0-670 GCF_002891405.2 Cryptotermes secundus
CCAAACCTAAGGAAAATGCAAATCCAAAGAAGACCAAGGGACCGACAGGCACCACTGCCATATTCGTCCAAGACAATGCATGCATTGCCATAGAAGACGGAAGTTCAGTTTGGTGGTTAGACAATGGTGCAACAAAACATATGACAAACAGTTCACAGTATTTTGTCAATTACAAAAGGTCTGACATTCCAAAGGAAGTCAATCAAGCAGGTCATGATATCGATGATATATGATAGAGTTCTAAGGCGTCTAAAGCGGAGTGAAAATTAATTTGAAAGACAGTAGCAAACATGGACCAAGGAGTCTAACATGTGCGCGAGTCAATGGGACTCTTACTAAACCAAGAGGCGAAGTCAGAATTCAATCAAGAAAAAGCAAATATAATGCTGGCAAAATTATACGCCGATAGGAAAACTGATAAAGACGATATGCTGACAGAGATGAAGGCCATGCAAGAAAATAGGAAGATAGACAAAGAGGATTTAATGGGCAAATTAGACGCCAACCAAGAAAAGGCGGCGGCCGACAAGGAAGAATTGAAGGCCTCAATGAAATCAATGCGAACAGAACTGGATGATAAACTCCAACATAGAGTTGAAAACATCTTGGCGATTGTTGAACGCGGCAAACAGAATCTCCGGTCAGAAATAACTGAGCAGATTGAAGTGTC
>NW_019720223.1:0-389 GCF_002891405.2 Cryptotermes secundus
ACGGACAGATCAACATTCTTTATTTTGCGTATATTACGCGTGATGGCCTCTAGATTTCCCTTTAGGTCGTCTTTGTAATACTCCCAATTGGTTCTCTTAAGATTCCTGTACGTACTTTGATCTACAGTGATGTTACTTACTTTAAAGCATATATATCTGTGATCCGATAGAGACGGCTCATCAGATACATGCCAATTACTTACCAGGTTTACTGTGTTATTTGTTCCTTGTGTCAAATGAATAATCTCCTTCCTATTGCAAACCACAAAGGTAGGTTCGTTACCATGGTTTAGAATATTCAGGTTCGAACTCACCAGAAATTCCATGAGGCTCTCTCCCATTGGGTTAGTGCCGGTGCTCCCCCACAAGATGTGGTGTGAGTTGGCATC
>NW_019720224.1:0-821 GCF_002891405.2 Cryptotermes secundus
TACTTAGAGAATGACATTGTTTACAGGATTGCACGAGTTGTTATATCTGACAGTATTTTAATGGTATTTTATAGTTTAGTCTAGAAGATACATAGTGAAGTGTTCGTTTTTTGTTTATGTTGTTTTATATATTGTTAGGTTCAGATCGTAATCAATGATTTTCCCTATCTACTATTTGAGCACTAGTGTTGTTGGGTGGATACCTTTCATATGAAGCATATGTATGTCCTTGAGATATGTCGGAAACTTTCGGAAATTGCAAGAGTAAATCAAGATAATTGTGATATCATGCACTTGAGAGCGATTTGAAATATCAGTATTTCGGAAAAATGCATTTACGTCCACTATAAATATCGTAGTTTATTCCAGGTTTCATAGATTATGTAGACTTTGACAGAAAAATTATGCAAGAATTTGACGTGAGAAATTTCGGAAATAAAATATCCCGTAAAAATATGATTTACTACGCTGTCATATGCATTAAATCGTAAGATATTGCCGACGGCGAAACCGTGCTTAACTGATCATAACAATGCGCAGAAGTCGTTGGCGTACACCTATGATAATGTACAATCAGAACCTAACATTAGCATAAATTACCGAACTTGGCCACCTCTAAATTATAGATGGATGCGCAGTAGTCTTCTGCGCAAACCTAATCTGACCAACGTAACCTAACTTAACCTAACATCAGCGATCCAAGGGCCAGCCCCCAGGTTTACAGGTGGGTGCGCAGTAGTTCATTGCCCACATACAAAAGTGACGTCACTTACGAAGCTATTTAACCGAACGAAATATAGGACTGTCGTAAAGTGGAATAT
>NW_019720225.1:0-1456 GCF_002891405.2 Cryptotermes secundus
CCTAAACAGTCAAAATGAGACCTTCTATGATCAAGGTATCCGGCACGTAATGCATCGCTGGGGAAAATGTGTGGCCTTGCATTGTGTGGCATATGTAGAGGACTATATCACATAGAATTTCTTGCACCTGTGCCTCTGTTTCTTCTTAGTGATAATTAAAATTTTACGACTTCCCCACGTATATGAGATTTAAGGTTGTAGTGGCAGTGACTATGAGGACAATTTTCTTCTAGGATGTGATACCATGTAGTCTGATAGAGAACCGTACGTCAGCATCCTGTTGCATCACTAGTACATGATAATCTTCAGTGGATAAGTGTTTCCACCGTCCAAATGCAACATTTTTATTCTTGCCTTCTATCCTAGGACACTCTTCTAGTACATGTTTTGGCCTCATATGGCTGTGTCATAACTCTCGCTGAAATTCTTGTGCCATCACTTTAACTTAGTAGCATGTGAAATGCATTGTTACTTTCAACAAAAACCCTGTATAATTCATAACATGACCTGCATGGGTTAACAATGAAGCAATAAGACTAAAATTACAACTATAAATGGAAAAAATACACCATGAAGGAACATGCAGTCTCCATCTTTAGCATAAAAGTGAGCCATGAAAGCCAATAAGGGGGAGAAACAGTTAGGACCCTAGGCAGAAAAAAGGAAACTGTGTAGCCCAAAAAGGGGTAACTACTTCAAGATAGGATATCTTCAAGGGATAACTATGACTGAGGATGACACTTCTTTTTATCCGTATGCAGTTTTTACATATCCTTCACATCTGCAGAACTATATGTGGATTTACGCCTTCTGTCTACAGATTTCTGACACAGAATTAGATGACAAAGAATTTCCGACCAACGAATTTTTAAATCCTCTACCTATCCAGGTATAATTATCTACTAACCCTGTTTCATAACCTTGGACAGGTAAGACATAACTGGCTGAATATTGGGTTATACAATTTTCTGCATCTCTCCTGCAGAACATTATCCAGTACACAATTAGAAACAAGGAATATACACAGATCTCTAAATTAGAAGTATATACAGCATGCTTACCAATAATCCTGGTCATCTTGTCCAAGCTTGTTTTCATGCCTGTCATTTCATCTGGCTTTCCCCTTGTTTTGTCCCTATCCTTCTCCATCTCAGAAAGACTTGTTCCAAAATCCAGCCATATACTCAGCATACGTGGCATTGATTGGTAGATGTAGCTGCAACCATAGCGTAATGACTTTCCATAGGAATTTACCATATTTACCTGAATCTCCCTGTAAAAAATTGATTCCACTAACATGAGATATGGTACAATCACACCACAAGCATAATAAAGCTGTTTAAAATTAATAAACACCTTACAATTCTATAACAGCAAAAAACAGTAAATGTAAACCACTGTAAAACAGACAACTGAAAGAACTCTCTAAGTTACTTGGCTCACTACTAATGCAGAA
>NW_019720226.1:0-446 GCF_002891405.2 Cryptotermes secundus
ACAGCAGACAGAAGATTCAGTTGGAACTGTAAGGAGTGTGCGAATCAGTAATATCGCTATAGTTACTTGTAGTTAGGGGTTATGCGTATAAGTGTTCGAATCCGTGAACACAAGCACAATCTTAAGCAGGGTCTTCTAGAGAAATCCAGGTTGGCTCAGCATGCATATGGAGAAGGTCACAGGGTAAGCTGGGATGAGGCTAGGATCTTGGAGATTGAAAGCAACAGCAGATACAGGAAATACAAGGAATCAGCTCATATGGCATGTTCATCCAATCCGATCAGCCAACCCACTTTGGATATTTCTCCCATATGGATGCCCCTCATCAATGAAGAGGTTAACAAACCAAAAAATGTAATTTTATGAATATTAGTGGTTCCACTACTACTGCAATTTTTTTTTTCCGGGGATTAGTCTGATTCCCGGAAGTCGCCATGGTGGCACGA
>NW_019720227.1:0-6799 GCF_002891405.2 Cryptotermes secundus
TGTTACAGATCATATAGTCAGTGCTACTTAGGACTGACAGAGATGGCAATGGTAGAGATTGTTCCTATTTGTTGTTAGTTTCACGACTGGAACCATGATTATTATTCTGTTCCTCAGCTGTTCTGTTCCTGGGCAATTTATATTCATTCACATCATGCAGCAATAATACAATTCAACTTTCATGGGAGCAGTTTATATAATAATTTTATTGTGGAATTCTAAAATCATAACAAACTCCCACTGGGATGTTGAGGCATGATGGGGAGGTTTACATGCTCTGTTCACCTGAAGAGCTATGATGCAGTGTGAAGCTCCTTGCAGGGTTACCCATGCTAGATAGATCAATGGATAGGGGGCAGACAGACTCTTGTTTTTCAAGTTTGTGGCCAAGTGTAAGACTTACAACTGCATCTCAAAAAACAGTATAGTTTAACAAAGCCAATAATGGGATGACAGACACATAATTTATGATGATGATTAAGGGGAGGTTATACAGACAATAAGCTAGATCTTGCTGCTTGGACTGTACTTAGTTTAAGAAACTAGGAAAGGCACAGACTGATATGGCTGGAAGATTCGTAGAATGATACATAAAACATGAAAGTGAAGAGATGGAGGCAAATGACAGGGAAGAATGAACATTTGCCATAAAGTAGCCCAAGGGTGCTGGAGGATCATACAGTGAAAGACAAAGGAAGTAAGAGTAATTAAATTCATGAGCTCTTTTGATATTCTCAATTGTCACACATACTTACACATTATGTTTTGTATGAGATTGTATCAGTTTGACGAGCTCTATATCCTATGGGTGCTAAAGCCCCTGTACAGGATTTGTGGAGTTATTTAATAACAATAAACAATAAACAATTTCAATAGCATGATACAGTAATAACAAGAAATGGCACTGAACATGACAAATATATGCTGCTGAAACACTCTGGGTGAATTTAATAAATGGTAAACCTATCGCTGTAACAGGCTTCGGAGGCCCATGTGGTTCTGAGAGGTCAAAGCTCCCACATTTTCTAGAGAATTGAGTCACAGATGGCGAGGAGGTTGTCAGCCTTATGCGCTGGCTACCCTTTACCTCCAGGAAGATTTCTGGTACTCATTTCTGTTAGAGGCTTAGTCGAACCCAGGGCCACAATGCGTCTGTAAGGATTAAGTAAATTGAAAAAAAATAAAATGATCTTATCAGGAATCAATCCCATGACCTTGCTTGCAGCATAGTGGCTCAACCAACTACACTACAGCGTGCCCCAACAGTTAATTCAATTTTAACTACATTGATAGTTTATGTAAGTCTCTCACTGGCAGAAAGGGAGGTAGTGTAGAGCATAGTGCTATTCAGTGAAATGGGATTTTGTGATTAAGAACTATGAAACATACACATGTATCGAGCCATGTGCCATTGAACAGCACCATGGTCCATGCCCCCACTATTATTTACACATGTTCACCTTGTGCTTGTGTGACAGTTATGGTGCTACACTTCAAAAATGAAGTGGATGATCTACAGATAATACTTGAGACTATTATTCAGAAAGGGTTTGGTTCAAATTCCAGCCAGGACATCAGCTATACTGACCGAGGGTTTTCTTGGTTTTCCTCAGTCCCACCAAGAAAATGCCAGGAGAGTACCTTCAATAGACTACAACCACTTTCATGTCCTTTCCAATTCATCATACTGTGGGCATCCTGCCATCTGTCATTACAAAGTCTAGATACTGACAGCATTGTTAAATAATTTACAAAATATAAAATAAATCTTCAACTGAACAGCACTTACTTCAGCCTTAGAACAGTCCTCACTGTTCCATCCACGAGGATCCTTCGGACCAGATTGAAATCCCCAACAAAGATAGAACCATCAGGAGATGCAGCAAGAGCTACTGGAGCCAATAATCTCTGTTTAGATGCTTGGCCATCACACTCAAAACAATCAAGAGGGCGCTGATGTCCATCACCCATTGAAGTCAATATTACTCGTGGCTTATGCTTCAGATAGATATTGGAACCATCTCCCTTTTGAAGTATGCCTGAAAAGAATGAAGACATTTAAAGGAGCGGATTCAGTAATTAATATTTACAAATAAACAATTAACAAACAAGAGCAGATTTCAAACCAAGGAGAGAGAAACTGTATATAAAAGTCAATGAATATCTGTTCAGAGGGATGATAATATATTCAGGTTTGAAACACTTTACCAACTCTTAAATTTGAAACTAGAAACATATTTTTGACTTAAAATTCTCTTTAAAAAAATACCTTGTCAATGTTACACAAGTGTGATCTGATCACTGCTAAACTAATTTAAAGTAAGCATAGACAGAGGTAAGGGAATGGCTGTTACCACTGTGAATAGGAAACATATTGATTATTTTTGGAATTATAAATTAAGTGGTGGACCTTATTTTTGTCACCAAAATGTTATAAAATACAGTTTTTAATAGGAAATTAATTTTCAGAACAGAAATAGGATATAAAAGAGATATAGTGGACCCCCCCTGCCCCACTTTAATGTTCTTGAATTTAGGGGTTTACTTCAGTTCATGTTCAATTTTAGTGATCCATAGAAACTAACCTTAATGGTAAATTTCAGTCATTTAAGCTTTACTTCAGTTTATTTTATGTATTTAAACTGGATTATTTTTAGAAAAATATTCTTTATTTCCCTTCCTGAAACTGTAAAGTACTGGAGGAATATTTTGTTTTCAACTTGATTTTGGGGCTAAAATTTAGACAATGCTTAAAAGAACGTATACTTCCCTAGTTTTCATTATCAAACATATTTTGATTCTGTCTTGTATTTTTTATGTGTTAGTTAGTTATTGTACTCAGTTTTATACCTTCATGGAAGTTGTATCTATGATGAATGTCAAGATTCCATCCTCCAACTTCAGAGATGCTCATGTCATGTCCACTGAGCTTTGTAGTCTGTACATCCCAAATAATGTCCTTGCAATCATTGTACTCATAGCCAACCTTAACCATAGCAGTTGTTACACCATAAACACGTTGCCTATAAACATTAAGCCTATTCCAGGCATAAGTAAATTTAATGACTGGATCAGCTTCAAAGGTCTTCTCAAAAAGAATTCCCTCAATGGTGATTCGAAGATGGATGAGTTTGAGTGAAGCTGGGATTGTTTCTGGTGTTAACTGAAGCTGGATGGTGGACAAATAGCCTGCTGCACGAGAGCTGTGGTATACAAGATTGAGGCCAGTACCTGGGATTGGCAAGCTTTCTTGCACAACCTGGAAGCAGAAAACATAAATACAATTAATTCATAATTATTCTATTAAATACTCTCTTTTATTGTGTAATTATTTTGGGCTCTCTCATAGATATATCAACATCAGGCTAAAGAATTATGTGGTGTTAGAACACATGAGATACTGTAAATTAGAACCAGCATGACTCATGCAGAGTAGTGACTGAGGTATGGGCTGGAAGACCACAGAATTTGGTTCTGATTTTCAGTGAAGGAACAGATTTTTCTCTTCATTATAATTTCAGACTGGCTCTGAGGCCCACCCAGCTTCCTGTACAATGGATATGAGGTGTAAAGCAGCTGGGGAATGAAGCTGGCCACATTTGGATTTATATTGTATGATTAAATATCTTATTATTGTTATTATTTTGTTATCTAGTATAAACAATGATTGATTTTATATCTATGTACATAGATCTCTGGAAGACACATTAAATATGAAATATGAGATACCTCTGCCTCTGCCTGTTTGAAGTTCCATGGAGCTATAGCTCCTATTACCCATGCATCTTCTTGGTGTGGTTCTTAGTTAAACATAAAGACAAATTTACCATTACCTTATTCAGAAACAATCACAGTACAAGATGTTGTTTATCTTTCAGTACCTTCATATATGACTGACTATGCTGAGCATTCCAGCCCAATTAGACAAAGGCAAGGAATCCTTTTCTGACGTGGGGAAATCAGTAGGACTTTCCTCAAGATTTCTTTAATTTTCTCTGCTAATTATCATTCAGCCATTCCTCCTTAGTCATCTATCACCACCTACTAAGACATGTCATATCCCTTATCAGGTAACACATTATAACATTCTTGGTCTTTAAGTTTGAGGCTTTATCTCCATCCCATCAATTGTGTATTTACAGAGTAGGAAGTTAAAATTAATCTCCTGTCATGTGACCCTGTATGGTGTGGTAGATATATACTAAGGTTTTATAGGTACTGCTGCCTCCATCTTCAGGGTAGAAGACTAAAATGCATAGGTAATAGTGGCCAATAATACAGGGAAAAAGTCCAATGACTGGAGTTTAGATCACACCAATGGGAGTAAGGCAAACTGCATAGAAATCTGTAACACTGATAAGACTGTGGTTTACTCTTCTTCACTGAAAACGGAGGCAAGGGGTTCCTCAAGAATGCTTGTACATGGTGTGACACCCCAGATGACTGCAATCTTCATTGTCACTGCCATGGGAGCCTTAAATTTCATGCAAAGAAAATAATGTAATTGTATAGTACAAATGTAACATTAACTGTTACCTGTGACTCGGCTAGAATTGCACTCTTATCTGGACAAGCTCCCTGGAAGCCATGTTTCCATGTTGCAAGCACCACTGGTTTCATGAGGTCATAGTCATGAGCAGCACATGAGTGAGGTACCAAAGGCACAGCTTTCTCATCTCCAATCTCCAGTACAACTGTGTCAATAATTACAACCTGCAGGCAAGAAACACAAGAACGAAGATTTATATCTCGTAGGGTGTGACGGCACGTAGTCTGCTGGATAATCACCAATTCACAGTCACTCTCTTCCAAGCCTCAAATCTCACAAAATATATGCTGTTATATTTCTCAAAATATCTCTGTGGTACATATTCCTCCACTTTATGTTTGTCTGTTTCTTCTATGTTCCTTTCAACTTCTATATGCAAAAGAATTAGCTATTAACTTTCTTGGTCAGTTTCCCACAGATTTAAAAAAAAATGTATGAAGTGTAATGATTACTTCCTTACTCTGGCAAAATACTGCACATGGCAAATAGATATATCTTAAATCTGCTGTTGTTATTCTTTGACTCTTATTTAAAAAATACAGATATATTCATTGCCATGGTACTCTTTTTTCTTTCTCTCTCTCTCTATGCCTCTACAGCCCTTTGGACCTTGGCTGATTTTTCAGTTTCTTGAACAGTTGGAAGGACTCCTTTGATGGGAGATCAGGCCATTGCAAGGTCATTACCTACACACAGAACAATATAAATACAGAATAAATACGTGCAGACATCCATGCCTCAAGTGGAATTCAAGCCAATGACCTCAGGTCTTTGGCTGTGGTTGTATGATGAGTGACTCAGGATTTGCTATCAAGCAGGGAGACAAGAGATATTTCTTTTTTCTGCCAGGTCCAGAACAGCTCTGGGGCGACCCAGCCTCCTAACCAGTGATTACCAGAGGTTCATTCTTCAGTGGTAAAGCAGCTGGTGAGGCTGACTTCTCACCTCCATCTAGTACTGAAGTTTAGAATAAGTGGGAAAATACCTCTACTCCTCTATATATCTTCATTACATGGTGTTCAATTATGTAGGACAACTTTATTTTGCTTCTTTAGAGTCATTAAATTTCTTAATTTATGTAAAATTAACTTGGAAATTATTAGCATCTAAATAAGTACTGCACTTCATGGAGTTAGGATTAAGTTGGTGACTTCCTGCAAGAAGTGTTTTATTCTTAAGTAAAAAAAAAAACTTCCACATGTAGAACACTCTTACCTCATTCCAAGGAACACTGACAATATGGCTCTGGGGTCGGAAAGGGCTGCGTCCAAACTGGAGGGTTACAGCTCCTCCACCATTTACCAAAAGATCAAACCATCCATCTTCGCGAGTAAGTGTGAAACCTTCCAGAGGAGTGCTTGTGCTCACTCGTACGCCCATCAGTCCCATACCCATCGATGTGACAACATGCCCCCGCACAACAGCTGATCGGCTGGAAGAGGCAAGAGGACTAATACATCTTATCTCTCTCATAAATGAAGATCAGTAATCCTTGCTAAAAGTAAAGTTAATTTCAGTGCATACATATGTTTAAAAGGTGGGATGATGTCATCACTTAGGCTAATGCTTTGTACCAAAACTGTGGACTGGCTTAGAGGTTATTTATTCTAAACATCACTGCTTAGTTTGAAACCGTATCACGAAGAAGGATATTTGTTTTTGGTAATTTTAAAGATCTTAAATTATATCAGAATTATTCTAAATGTGACTAACATCAGTGCTTCAATGCAGAAATTACTTTTAAATTCTTACAATAAAACTGAATATATCTCTATAATTCTATAATTTCCAAAACAAGAACATAGTTTGTATGTCATAACTAAAATGTACAAGGAACTACACTGGTGTTATGGGAATGACTACAACTCCTAAAATTGTAACTAAAATCAGCAGGAAGGCCTCATAATAAAGCAGTTATTTTAATCCCCTGATATGTCACACTAATATATCTTGTTGATGAGTCATAAAGAAATGCTTCAAATAAACATTGAAGAACTATATATGAGCAGTATCCAGTAAACTTATTTATATAGAAATATATTTGCGTTAGAAATGCCACTTTGATGAAAACATATACCATTCCTCAACTGACTAGCAGGCCACTATGAGATAATTCTAGGAATCATTCAATTATATGAAGTATATCTTCAAATGCATAAATATTACTTCTATACTGATAAAATGATTGACAAAATGAAATGCATTCATACAATATACATATTTAACAATATTTTAAATGCATTAAAGTGA
>NW_019720227.1:9271-9904 GCF_002891405.2 Cryptotermes secundus
AGTTCTAGTGTGGCTACCGCAGAGTTGTACTGAGTCAGTCAGCGAGTCCTGGACCTATCGTCGAGTTAGCCAGCAACCAGTCAGTTGTATTGTGGCATTTGGAGTGTACTATTTGTGATACTGCAGATAGCAGTAATCGTCAGATTGTAATTTGGGTGATTGTAAAAGCGAGTGTGAAATAAAATTCGCTACATCGAATACATCGAGAATTTATTTGTCGCGATATACGCCCGATACGCGACATTGGTGTCAGAAGTGGGATCAGTAACAGAAACACGTTACACTGGTGTCAGAAGTGGGATCGGTAACGTAAACACGTTACAATATTAAATCCACCTCCATGGTTGAAGGGTAAGCCAAGCAAACAGAGCTCTTCTTGCTGCCTGCTTCATGTTGGTTTCTTGCTTGGCTTACCCTTCAGTGTTGAAGACTGAGACAATATTGTGACATATTTGCACTATGCAGGACACCCCCTACCCTGCCAGTGGTGACGTAACAGCATTGGAGCACTGTCGCTGCTACAGTAACAGGCCAGTTGACACTCTGCCCCCTCCCCCACAGTGACGTAACAGCACTTCTCACTGTGACGTAACATGGGACACCGCTGTTGACACAGGCAACAGGGAACTGTAT
>NW_019720228.1:0-202 GCF_002891405.2 Cryptotermes secundus
TATAAGAACAAAGTATTTGAAGAGATATTTATGAAAGGTTCAAATATAATATTAACACTGAGGACTGCCTCTGTGGTCTAGTGGTCAGAGTTCCTGGCTACAGATCCAGAGGTCCTGGGTTCGATTCCTGGCGCTACCAGATTTTCAGAGAAGTAGTGGATCTGGAACGGGGTCCACTCAGCCTCGTGCGGATAACTGAGGA
>NW_019720228.1:364-471 GCF_002891405.2 Cryptotermes secundus
AACATCATTGAAGTGAATGATGTCAGATGCTTCTTTTTTGATAATTGGTTTGTCATGCTATATTGTTTATTGCTGCCTCATACGGAGAGGTTGTGTTGCACAAGTGT
>NW_019720229.1:0-908 GCF_002891405.2 Cryptotermes secundus
CCACTTAGAACCTTGAATAGGACCTGGGCAAGAACCGACCAAGAAAAAGTGAATATCTCTGCAGATCACCTAGCAAAAATCTTCTCACCTGCAAAAGATGACAACATCGATCGAGCAAAAATCCTAAAATTCCTGGACGTTCCTTGTCAACTCTCCCTACCCATACGGCCCTTTTCTCTCATGAACTCCTTAAAACGCGTTTCCACAAAGCTCCGGGATTCGACCTACTAGTGGGTGTCATACTTAAACACCTCCCCACAAAAGCAACAGTGCTCCTTACAACGATATACAGCAGTATAACCCATACAGTGAAAGTTCGCGCAAGTAATTATGATTGTTAAGCCCGGTAAACCACCAACCGAAGCTTCTTCCTACCGGCCAATCAGTCTTTTACCTGTGATGTCCAAGGCTTTCAAAGATTACTATTAAACAGAATAAAACAAATGATAGCAACAGAAGACATCATTCCCCAACACCAGTTCGGGTTCAGGCACCACCACTTCACAACTTACCAGTGTAATCGATTGGTTAACAAAATAAAGGAAACCCTGAGGACAAGAAGATGTGTGCATCTGTATTCTTAGATACCCAACAAGCCTTTGATAAAGCATGGCACCAGGGATTACTATACAAATTAAAAAAATATCTTGCCTTGTCAGATCTACCTCTTGATAAAATCTTACTTAACCTACCGCCATTTTCAAGTCAAAATTAGAAATACACACTGTGGCTACCACCCCATCAATTCAGGGGTTCCACAGGGTCGTGTTCTTGGCCTAATCTATACATCTGACATACCCCAAGCACACGGCATAACATTGGCTATGTTTGCAGATGACACTGCAATTCTGTCCTCCCATAAGAACCCTAATAGGGCAGCAAAAAATATACAGCAATACCTCAGTGCC
>NW_019720230.1:0-699 GCF_002891405.2 Cryptotermes secundus
CCATGACAACGCCAGGCCTCATGTGGCAAACAGGACTGCCGCCCGCCTGCAGTCATTGGGATGGGAGATTATGGAGCATGCACCGTATAGTCCAGACCTTGCCCCCAGTGATTACCACATGTTTGGTCCACTGAAGAAGTTCCTGGCAGGCCAGAGATTCATTTCTGACGACGCAAAAACCACTGTCCGGTGGTGGTTCCGCGCTCACCGAGCCAAATTTTACAACAGCGGCATCTCCAAACTAGCTGTGCAATGGGACAAATGCCTGAACCAGGGCGGTGACTATGTGGAACAATAGCCAAAGGTACTTAGANTTAGAACATTGCTGTATTTTGATTTCCCTGTCTGTGTATCATTGTGGCTGAAAAAAAAATGGGGCAAAGACTTTTCAATTTGCCCTTGTACATTAATTTAAATTTGTAGAAAGGGGATTATGTTATATTCTGGTAAACACTAATCTGAAAAGAAGTATTTGAGTTTTCATATGACAGTTTTTATCATTTTAGACTAAATTTGTTTTGGTTGTTAAATTTCAGTACAGTTCTAAAATGCCAAACTTCATCAATATCTGTTCATCCAGAGTAGAACAGCTATGTAATTTAGCCATCAACTTTTCTGTAATTGAAGCAACTCATGAGCTGTATGAGTAATACGTGGTCGAACCTGTTGCAATACACTGGTTATGTTCTGATTTTGATC
>NW_019720231.1:0-1358 GCF_002891405.2 Cryptotermes secundus
TACTCTCCATTTTCATATACATATTTCACATTTATATTTTTCGTCCTTTCCTTTGACGGTCTGGTTGATGACTCGCTCAGAACTTATGTAAACAAAGAATACAGAAAATATATTTCGAGTAATCATCCAGACTTCTAGAGCATTCGCCACGTGATGAAATGTAAAATATAGCCTAATAACTTATGAGTGTGAGGATAGACGCGTTTCGAAACTGTGAACGGATTTACGTGTAATGATCATTTAACAGTCATAGCGATATCGCTATTTTGGAATTTAGGATTCATGTAAAATCAAAGTTTTACTTATTACATTTCGACATTTGCGTAACACGATGAACTCTCCCCTAAAGAAAATAATATCCTAATATATACACTCTGAGCTTATGTACTCCTCTAAGATAATTATGACATTCTGAATTATTGGGTCGTCTCTAGGTGACGAATACGTAAACATATTCTAACCGACGAGCATCCAACAATACAAGGATGTCCAGTGCTTGGCAACAGACCGGTTAAAATATATCACACAACGAATGTGAACCAGAATGGCGTCCGTTTATAAGCAATGCATGGGTGGATATACATGATGATGATACGTGGTACCCGTCTTATTTCTGATCCACACACAACGACATATGGAAATAATATTTAAATATCATGAATAATAAGAATTTTGACGATAAACCTTCTGTGTGTTGAGCTACAGATTGCCTCAATAAACTTTTCTAGAATCTGAGAAATGCTAGTCGTCTTTATGAAAATAATTTATGGAAAGCATGTTAAAATATTTAATTCGTGTTTGAAGCCATGCCTCTTCAGGAAATGAATGTATAAAAACTTAACCATCTACAGACTAATGAGTGATGAATTCCCAACGTCGTTTAAAGACTGTATAAAGAATGATTCTTCTTCTCAACGACTGCCACGATCACAGCTTCGCTGAGTTATTGTATAGAAACCATATGTTATTTCCCAGGAAGTTCAACTCCTCCCCACCCAATAATGAATTTGCCCTCTTATTCGTATTCGTTGTAGCCGAAATATATTTCAAAACGAAGTTTTTTTAAATTGATACCCAAAAATTTTCTTCCCCTGCGTTGCCGCAGAAACCTCTTTAAGAAGACGTGGCCGGCATTTGAATTCTCAATTGTACGATCACACCAAACAATTAAATTCGTGTGAGAATTATAAGCATTTCTTATTTAAAACATTCTTCTTGTTGTTTGGCGGTCTGCAGCTCGATGCACTCAGCACGCATGTAATTAAAGGAATTATATGACGTCACAATTTATGTATGTCACTATAGGTGGGGTTCGGACTGGTGAACGGATTTAGTGACCTCTTTCACACTCGTAACTC
>NW_019720232.1:0-389 GCF_002891405.2 Cryptotermes secundus
ACTTTACTACTATTGTTTGTTGAAATGCGCAGACCATGACATGACATGACATTTGCTGCTGATAATATTGTTCCTAGTTTGAATGAAACAAAATATTCGTATATTCAATACGTTTGGCAGGGAGCAACTTGACTCCTCTGTTCTCTGCGAAGTACAAAAGTTTGGGGACCACTGATCGATACTGTATATTGAACGGACGGGATTAGGTCTCCTAGCAACCATTGGATAGTTATAGACAATGTAAGGCAACGGTGACAAGTTATTACGAGAATGTAGTCATCGGAGTGTCTGGCTGGAGAATGCGTAAGCACGCTGGATCCGAATGTCGGCCCAGAAACTGGCTGTCTTCACTGATGGGTCTAGCGGATTTCCTCAGTCACACCCAGCAA
>NW_019720233.1:0-211 GCF_002891405.2 Cryptotermes secundus
GGACATCGGTCCTTTATCATAGCCGTAAATAAATTCCTTGAAATATACAAAATGTACTTTGACAAGGTAAATTACATGACTACATATATATTTATACAATATCTTATCTTAAACACGTGATCAACAGGGTTTCTTGCTTATAAAATCATTCTACAAATGACAGGAACCGAGTACAATGCGTCTTCTTAGTTGAAAATGCAATCGTTTCGTT
>NW_019720233.1:672-1143 GCF_002891405.2 Cryptotermes secundus
TCAAGTTCAATGACTACATATATATTTATACAAAGTCTTATCTTAAACACGTGAACACACGAGTTCCTTGCTTATAAAATCATTCTACATATGACAGGAACCGAGTACAATGCGTCTTCTTAGTTGAAAATGCAATCGTTTCGTTCTCACTGTTGAATAACATCGTTTTGTTTGATCACCGATTTGTGCCTATGGGACTTAGAACCCTCTTATCTTCAGAACATGAGTTTCAGGATGGGGACATCGGTCCTTTATCATAGCCGTATATAAATCCCTTGAAATTACCAAAATGTAAGGTGTCAAGTTAAATTATATGACTATATATATATTTATACAATGTCTTATCTTAAACACGTGAACATTTGAGTTTCTTGCTTATAAAATCATTCTACATATGACAGAACCGAATACAATGCGTCTTCTTGGTTTGAAAATGCAATCGTTTGGTTCTCACTGCTGAATAACATCGTA
>NW_019720234.1:0-948 GCF_002891405.2 Cryptotermes secundus
GAAGGCATTTCTCCAACATCGTGCCACTGTCGCGCGACGGGATGTTTTCCTGCAGGGGGCGTCCAACTTCTTCTGGGGACCACTCTCTTCCCGCGTCGAATTCTTCATATTTCGCTTCTTTCGGTCCGTACGTCTTTTCTTCTTCGGTTCTCCGACCGGCATTACTTCGGCGTCTTGTAGGGGTACCTCTCGTAACCCTGCCGCCTCAGGTTTCCTGTTCGCTGAGGCCGGCTTTTCTCCTTCTGGACGTGCCTCTGTTTCTCGGCAGGCCATCGTCACTCCGACCGGTATCGCTGTGGGGACCTCTTCTTGTTGTGCCGCCGCAGGTTTCGTGTCCACTGAGGCCGACTTTCCTTCCTGTAGACGTGCCTCTATCTCTTGGCAGGCCGTCATCTCATTGTGGTAGACATTCACCCTTTTGACGGTGAGTGGGTAGTGTGGGGGCCTTAACGCATATGCCGGCGTTCGCCCTCCTCCGCAGGCCGTCGCTCGTTTCCCGACGGTTGTGTACCCTTCCTGTTCCTAGGGGCAGTTATTCGCGAAGAGGCACAGTCTTCCACAACTCTAGCACCCTGATTGTCTTCCGTCTCCTCAATGGGTGGAGGACGATCGGTACTTCCGGTATGTCTTGGTGCTACCTTCGTGAGGTCTAGCTGCTATCAGTACCGCTTGCAGCTCTAGCGCTCGTCGGAGGGCCTCGTTTTCCTTCTTCTCACCTCCTAGCAGCAGCTGGAACTTTATATCGGCATCTCGTATTCCGTATACGAAGGCTATTCCTGCCTCTCTTCTTATGTGGTCTGCAGGTAGATTGTTGTAGGCACGATGGGAAAGCAGTTCAATGGCCGTGGCAAAGTCTTGCAGGGATTCTCCAGGTTTCTGGGTCCTTGTTCTTAATTGGCAGCGGTAGGCAGCTGCAAAGTGTTGGTCCCCGAAACGGACCTCTAGCGC
>NW_019720234.1:1336-2697 GCF_002891405.2 Cryptotermes secundus
GTCTAATTTGTAAATCTTCTTTGTCTGTCTTCCTATATTCTTGCATGGCTTTCAACTCTTTCAGCATATCGTCTTTATCAGTTTTCCTATCGGCGTATAATTTTGCCAGCATGATATTTGCTTTTTCTTAAATGAATTCTACTTTGGCCAGGAAATCTTCTCTTTCTTTTTTTCTATTTGCTTCCGCCTTTTCTTGATGGGTGCGGAACCTTTCTTGCATGTGCACGCGGTCGGCATCTGCTCTTACTTGGTTTGCCCTCATCTCTTCTTTGGAATATTTAAGACCTTTTTATCAGGAAAAATATTTGAGGACCAAAATGCATTGCAAAAACCAGTTGTACAGTACTTCACATCATTTGGATAGGAACATTACTGTGAAGGAATGTTTAAAATCTTAAAATGATGGGATAAATATCTGAATGCCTTAAGGAGGGAGCAGTGTGACATGTTGCGCAACGAAGGAACCCTACCGGCAGCCGGCTGGGACCCTGTTACCCTAAGTGAGGAACAGCTAAAAGACCCAGACATAGGGCCTAATCTACAGGAAGTAGAAAACGGCCAACGACCGGAATGGCAGGACATCGCGGATCGGAGTTCCACGTACAAAAGCTACTGGGCCCAGTGGAAATCGCTCGCTGTGAGAAACGGCGTACTAGAGTGCGACTGGGAATCCGCCACCGGAAGACGTCAAGTAGCTCAGATAATTATTCCTCGGAGCAGGGTGAAGGATGTTCTGAGCGAACTGCACGGTGGACCCTCAGGAGGTCACTTCGGTGTTAATGAAACTCCGAATAAAGTTCGGCAGAGATTCTACTGGCTCCAAGCAAGGACCGATATTGAGAAATGGTGTTGCCAGTGTGACACGTGCAGCCAGTCGGGGACCGCGGACCATAAATCGTGGGCAGATGCACCAGTATAATGTCGGGACTTCCTTCGAGAGAGTAGCCATTGATATCGCAGGGCCCTTCCCACGAAGCGATCAAGGGAACCGATAATTTCTGATCGCTGTGGACTACTTCACCAAGTGGCCGGAAGTGTACTCCATCCCGAATCCGGAGGCTTCTACAATAGCGGAAGTTCTGGTTGCCAACTTCTTCTGCCGCTTCGGCATGCCTTGGGAGTTGCACAATGACCAAGGGCGTAACTTCGAGTCTCATCTACTGAAAGAAATTTTGCAAAGTCTGGGAGTGAGCAAGACGCACACCACACCCTTGAACACACAGACGGATGGCATGGTGGAACGCTACGTCAAGACCATCCAGGAGCACTTGCGGAAGGTCGTCGCATCCCATCACAGGGACTGGGACGAGAGGTTGCCCCTCTTTCTCCTAGCATACAGGGCATCCACTCACGACACTACG
>NW_019720235.1:0-1336 GCF_002891405.2 Cryptotermes secundus
AGCTAGCATCGCAAAGATAGCAAGCTAGCCACGCAAATCTAGCAAAATAGCAACGCAAAGATAACAAGCTAGCAAAGCAAATCTAGCAAGCTAGCAACGCAAAGCTAGCAAGCAAGAAACGCAAAGCAAGTAAACAAGCAACGCAATTCTAGCAAGCAAGAAACGCAAAGCTAGCAAGCTAGCAACGCAACGCTAGCAAGCTAGCATCGAATACCTAGCTAGGTAGCAACGCCAAACTAGCAAGTTAGCAACGCAAACCTAGCAAGCTAGCAAAGTAAAGCTAGAATGCTAGCAACGCAAAGTTGGCAAGCTAGAAAAGCAAAGCTGGCAAACTAGCAACGAAAACCTAGCAAGCAAGAAACGCAAAGAACGTAAACAAGCAACGCAATGCTAGCAAGTAATCAACGCAAAGTTAACAAGCTAGCAACGAAAGCTAGCAAGGTAGGAACGCAAAGCTAGCATGTAGCAAGGCAAAGCTAGCAAGCTAGCCAAGCAAATCTAGCAAGCTAGCAACGCAAAGCTCGCAAGCCTGCAACGCAAACCTGGCAAGCTAGCAACGCAAAGCTGGCAAGATAGCAACGAACAGCTGGCAAGCTAGCAAACCACAACTGGCATGCTAGCAACACAAAGCTGGCAAGCTAGCAAATTCAAAGCTAGCATGATAGCTAAGCAAAGTTATTAAGCTAGCAACGCAAAGCTAAAAAGATAGCAACGGAAATCTAGCAAGCTAGAAACGCAAATCTACCAAGTTAGCAACGCAAATCTAGCAAGCAAGCAACGCAAAGCTAGCAAGCAAGAAACGCGAAGCAAGTAAACAAGAATAGCAAAGCTAGCAAGCTAGCAACGCAAAGCTAGCAAGCTAGCAACGAAAAGCTAGCAAGGTAGCAACGCAAAGCTAGCAAGCTAGCAACGTAAAGATAGCAAGCTAGAAACTCAAAGCAAGCAGGCTAGCAAGCTAGCAACGCAATGCTAGGAAGTTAGAAACGCAAAGCAAGCAAGCTAGAAACACAAAGCTAGCAAGCTAGCAACCTATAGCTAGCAAGCAAGAAACGCAAAGCAAACAAGCAAGTATTGCAAAGCTAGCAAGCTGCAACGGAAATCTAGCAAGCTAGCCACTCAAATCTGGCAAGCTAGCAACGCAAATTGGCAAATTAGCAACGCAAAGCTGGCAAGCTTGCAACGCAAAGCTATCAAGCTAGCAACGCAAACCTGACAAGCTAGGAAAGCAAAGATTGCAAACAAGCAACGCATAACTTGCAAGCTAGCAACGGAAAGGTAGCAAGCTTGGAATGCAAAACAAGCAAGCTAGAACGCAAAGCTTTCAAGCTAGCAACGC
>NW_019720236.1:0-208 GCF_002891405.2 Cryptotermes secundus
AAGCGTTGCTAGCTTGCCATCCGTCCGTTGCTAGCTTGCCAGCTTCGTGTTGCTATCTTACCAGCTTTGCTTTGCTAGCTTGCTAGCTTTGCGTTGCTAGCTTGCTAGATATGCGTTGCTATCTTGCTAGCTTTTCGTTGCTGTCTTGCTAGCTTTGCGTTGCTCACATGCTAACTTTACGTTTCTAGCTTGGTAGGTTTGGCGTGCT
>NW_019720236.1:305-447 GCF_002891405.2 Cryptotermes secundus
GTTGCTAGGAGATTTCTGGATTTTCGTTGTTATCTTGCTAGTTTTGCGTTGCTAGCCTGCTATGTTTGCGTTGCTACTTTGCCCTTTTACGTTGCTAGCTTGCTAGTTTTGCATTGCTAGCTTGCTACTTTTGCGTTGCATG
>NW_019720237.1:0-2755 GCF_002891405.2 Cryptotermes secundus
GAAGTGGCGCGCTTCCAGCATGTGGCGAAAGTGCTTTACAGCCTCGTAGATTGTCAGCAGCTCGCGGTCATACGCACTGTATTTTTGCTGGGCCGGGTTAATTTTCCGTGAGAAGAATGCCAGGGGCTGCCAGGCGTTTTTGACGCGTTGCTGTAGCACGGCACCCACGGCGGACGTGGAGGCATCTGTGACGAGTGCAAGTGGCGCGGATGGGTCGGGGTGAGCCAGTAGTGTGGCGCGTGACAAACTCGCCTTGCACTCGTCGACGGCCCTGTGAAGCTCCGGTGTCCAAGTGATAGGGTGGGAGTCCTTGACAATGGGTCCGGAGAGGACGTCGTGCAGTTGTGCCTGGTGTGCTGCCGCGTGGGACAGAAATCGCCTATCGTAGTTCAGCATGCCCAGGAAACGGCGGAGTTGACTGGCGGTTTTGGGAGTTTGACATCCCTGGAGGTGAGTCACTCGTTCTTCCAGAGGTTGGGAGCCTTCGGCGGACACCTTATAACCGAGGAAGGTTATCTCAGGTGCTCGGAAGACACACTTCGCCGGGTTGATGAGGATCCCATAATTCTGCAGTCGGTCGAAGAGTGCCCGTCAAGGTAAGCGAAACAGAAGTCGAGTCCCCGCAGAATGTCGTCCATGAAACGCTGGAAGGTCTGTGCGGCGTTGCGCAGGAAGAAGGACATGAAGGGGAACTCGAATAGGTCGAATGGAGTGGTGATGGCCGTTTTCTGTATATCACCGGTATTGACGGGAATTAGGTTATAGGCTTGTACCAAGTCGATTTTGGAGAAAATGGTACAGCCATGGAGCTGGTGTGAGTAGTCATGGATATGTGGGACTGGGTAGCGGTCAGGGATTGTCCGGGCGTTTAGTGCTCTATAGTCACCACAAGGACGCCAACCGTTGTCTTTCTTAGGCACAATATGTAGTGCCGAGAACCATGAACTCTCTGATCGACGAGCTGTACCATCCCGCAACATGGCGTCGAACTCGGCTTTTGCGATTACGAGTCGGTCCGGTGCCAGTCGCCGTGGTCTGCAGGTTACTGGTGGGCCAGGCACTGTCCTGATGTGGTGGACGATGTTGCATCGTATCTCGCGCTGGACTGCAGCTGGGCGGGTGAGGTCCGGGAACTCTGTGAGGAGGCTGTCAATCGGTCTGTTGCTGCTGATTGTCTTTACACTGGGGATCAGTGCGTTGGCCGCTGATGCCGGGGCTGACAGCCTCGTGACCCCGTCTAGGATGCGGTTGTTCCGACAGTCCACCAGAAGACCGAAATGCGACAGGAAGTCCACGCCGATGATAGGATGCGGGAAGTCGGCCACCACGTAGCGCCACGTGAATTCTCGGCGTAGGCCCAAGTTGAGGCTGAGAGGCAGCCAACCGTATGTGTGGATGGTAGTGCCATTAGCCGCGAACAGGTCATAGTTGGTACGCTCCATGCGTCAGTGGACGAGCCTGCGGGGATATATACAGATGTCCGAACCCGTGTCGACTAGGAACTGCCGTTTGCTGACTCTGTCCGTTATGAAGAGGCGGCCTGTTATCGTAGCGCAGACATGTGCCGCCGATGATGTCCGCTGCGTCAGTTTCCCTGTTGGCGGTAGTAGCAGGGCGGAGTACAGTTTTGTGCCCGAGCACCGAAGCGGCGGTGGTATCAGCAGATACTGGATGTGGCGTCTTCCCGGGAGGGGGATCTGCTGCCGGGCCGTCGGATGTTGAAGGCGGGGCGGGAACAATTTCGACGGGAGCCTCTGTTTCTCGGTTTGTTGTCGGACTCCCTGAAGCGGGGGTGGAGGCGGTCCTGTTCGGTCCTGAGTGCAGCCACTTGGCGGGAGAGTTCAGCGATCTCCTGCCGAAGTGCGCCGATGTCCGTGGGTTCATTAACGCTAGCGAGCGCTGGCCAGACTTCGACCTCGGAGATGCGGTCTGCACAGAGGGCTGCGGCCTCCAAGTTGTTCTCGTTCTGGCCCGCGAGGAAGCTCTGCACGTTGCGGGGTAGCCGGCTGGTCCAGACGCTTCGGATGACGTTATCAGACACCTCTGGCGCGAGACTTTTGAGGTACCTCAGGAAATGGGACGACTTACGGTCGCCAATTTCCTCAACCGTGAGGAGTTGCCGGATGCGCTGCTCTGGTGATGGGGATAGCCGCCTCACAAGCTCGGTCTTCAGTAGGGTGTAGGGGCCTCGTTCGCTTGGAGAGGTGATAATGTCCTCTACTTCCGATGCGTAACGTTGGTCCAACTGCGAGTTCACGTAGCGGAACTTCTTCTGCTCGCTACTGATACCGGCCAAAGTGAACTGTGCTTCGGCTTGAGCGAACCAACCTGCTGGTCTGTCGGCCCAGAACGGCGGAAGCCGCACGGCAATTGTTGGTGTCTCTATTGGTACTGGTCTGCTAGTAATACCAGCATCATGCTGTTATTCTTCCATTTTGTCTTCCTCTTCTCGTTTGGTGTGTACTTCGCCTTGTATAGTCTCCATGTGTGTTACGTACTGTTGCAGGAGATCTTCTATTCGACCGCTGTCCATTATTTGTGTTGTATTGTCGGGGTCACCAATGTGGGAGTCGTTGTATGAAGAGACAGCCACTAGTTGAACTATCCTACAGGATTCATTGCAGCTGCACAGTATACACAGACGGATAACAAGAGTGAACTGCTTGAACACTGAACTTGAATTGTAGAACGGTAGAATTGTCACTGTATCTCACTGTATCTTCTTATGTAGCCTAGAGTCGGACATATAGAAAAC
>NW_019720238.1:0-226 GCF_002891405.2 Cryptotermes secundus
TAACAGAAATTTAAAGGAATTACTTTTTAGAGTGAAAAATGTTTTAATTTTTTGAAATTGTTTATTTTAACTTGAAAAATCAAAGAATTTTATGTTGAATTATAAAGATTTCGTTGAATTCTTACAAAATTACATAACAATTTCTTAAAATACCTTCGAGTCTTTAAAAATTGCGTTAAATTTCCAAAAATAAATGTAAATCGACAATGAATCTGTTAGATTTCCA
>NW_019720238.1:1086-2404 GCF_002891405.2 Cryptotermes secundus
AAAATAGTGTAACGTATATTTCACCAAAATGTTATATCTTAAAAATTTGAGCTCCTAGGCAAAAACTAATGCCATATTTGAATTCAGGGCATCAAATTCATATGAAATCAGCTCCAAATACCCCGGCACCAAAACAGCTGTTGGCCTGTGTTATCGTCAAAATATTGTAAAATTTTCAAATAATTAATATGGAATCATTAAATTTTGTTGAATTTCTCTGTATTTACTTGAAATATTAACTAATTAGTTATCAAAATTTCATAAATAACGTTGAAATCAATTAAAACTTTGTTATATTCGTTAAATTTAAAGTAACATCTATCAAAAATTACTTCAATTTCCCTAATATAAACTAGAAATCGTCAATAATTTGGACAGTATTGTAATTAATGAGAAGAAATCTTTCACACATTCGGTGTAAATCCTTATATTCACGTGAAATCTTCAAAGGAATTTCAGAAAAATTTATCAATTTGGTTCATTTCCTTCAAAAATTGTTTCAATTCGAGTAATTTATTTGGATTTTCTGAAAAACTTATTAAAATATATTAGATAATATAATAATTAACAGAAATTTAAAGGAATTACTTTTTAGAGTGAAAAATGTTTTAATTTTTTGAAATTGTTTATTTTAACTTGAAAAATCAAAGAATTTTATGTTGAATTATAAAGATTTCGTTGAATTCTTACAAAATTACATAACAATTTCTTAAAATACCTTCGAGTCTTTAAAAATTGCGTTAAATTTCCAAAAATAAATGTAAATCGACAATGAATCTGTTAGATTTCCAGAATTAATAGTCAAATCTTTTCAAAATAATTGATATTTTTATATTTATTGAAATCGATAAAGAATGTTGGTTTAAAATTATATAAATTTATTTGAAGTAAGTCAAAATTACTTTATAATTTCTTAAATTATCATGAAACCCATCAAAATTTAGTTAAAATTATTTAATAATTAATTATCCTAAAAATTTGGATAGATTTCTATCAAAATTGACATAAATTTCCCAAATATAATGTAAATGTCGTCAATAATTTGGAGAGTATTCCACTTAATAAGAAGAAATCTTTCACGTATAGTGTGCAAATCCTTATATTAACTTGAAATTGTCATAAAAATTTCGGAAAAATTTTCATAAATTAGGTTTATTTCTTTCAAAATTTGTTTAAAATTTTTAAATAACATTGATCGAATGAAAATTTTATTAAAATTGATAAATTATAATAGTAATTATCAGAAATTTAATAAAATAACATATTTAGAGTAAACCCCTTTTTGATTTTATAGAAACTATTTATTTTAACTTGAAGA